>NC_142922.1:4807500-5115701 GCF_054131065.1 Drosophila arizonae | reverse complement strand
TACAATTTACGCCAATTCTATGAAAGCTCTAATATGATTCGGATCCACATACATCATATCCTGATATATCATATTTAGATTCTGGCATATGTAAAAATGTTTTACACATATACATATACACTGCGTTTGTTTTGTTTTTATTATGTACTTTAAACGTATCTTAAGCACTAAACGTCTCTCTTGAGTGTGTGTATGTGTGTAGTTGTTTTTGCCATAAATCTTGCGTTTTTCGTCTCTCCTTACTAATTTTGTTTTTAAGTTAAAAATTCCAACATGTTTGTGTTTTTGTTTTTTTTTTTCTTTTAGTTTTGTTTTTGCGCTTATATGTAGATAACATATTTTTTCTCTTACAATTTGCTGCAATACAAATAAAAGTCTTAAATTGTAACTGTAAAATTCTAAATAGTTACAAATTAAATACTAAATACATACGTAGTTAATTTTGAGGTGTGTGTTATGTGTATGTGTGTGTTTGGGAAGGGATTTCTTGTATGTTTTTTAAGTATTTTTTGTTATGTTTTGTATTTGTTTTTTTTTTTTCGTTTTTTTTTTTAAGGTTGGTAATGCAAATATGTATCGTATTTTAAATTATAACTTAGAAACTTGGAAAAATTCAAATGAAAGGCTGGGCGCAGTTGTTCACAGAGTAAGCCGCAGTTGCATGTGATTTATGTTTGCTTCGTTTCGTTTGTTAAATTGGCGGATTACAACGAAAAGTTTACAGAATCACATTGTAAGCACGTGTTATCCAGTTAAGTTTCTATAGCTGTTGGACTCCCATTTCGCTCCATCTGCTCCTCCCTGTGAGCGCTTCCACTGCCCGTTGTCACACCAGTTTTTGTTGCTGTTCGTTGGTTGTTGTTGATTTTTTTTTTTTTTTTTTTAATTAAATTTATTTAATTTTTAAATGTTGTGTGTGTGTGTGTGTGTGTTGTTTATGCCTCCAGCTAAGGATGCAGCAGCAGCAGCCAGCCCAGCCTACGGCGTCTCCGTTGACTCGACCTTCACTTCAGATTTAATGCTCGATGACAGATGGTTATTAGGGTCGGGCGCACTCAGGTGCTAAAAGCAAGATGTGAATATCAATTAGAAATGCATTACTTCTCAAATTACAACAATTATAATAGTACGTACGCATGTATGCATATATGTATGTATGTATATGATATATATACTAGGGTATATATATATATTTATATTGTTTATATATGTATGTATAAAACGTAAGAGGTGTTAGTAGACCCTAGCCTAGGCAAACAACAACTAATGACCAATATAATAATAACAAACAACATCAACATCAACAACAACATGAAACAACAACAACAACACAAGCTAGACCACACACATACACACACACACTTACAGTATATGGGGGCACAAACAACAATTTTCAATATTTCAGTGGGTTTTCTATTAATTTTGTTGTTTGTACTTATCTCTCTTTTTTTGCACACGCACACATACACGCACACGCACGCACACAACACTCACTGTTGGCTGGTGGTACCTACCGATTGGCTACTCACAATCCCGAGCGGCAATCCACCAACTTGCGGCGACAAATGCGGCACAGTTGGCACGGCTGCATTTTGTGGTGGTACCGTTGATGGCAGGAGCGCAGCAGCCGCTGCCGCCGCGGCGGCCACAGCGACAGCAGCCGCTGTCACAGAGTTGTTGCCGGTTGCGGTCGGTGGCGGCGGAATCAAGGCAGCGCTGCTTGCGCTATTGCCGCTGCTGCCAATGCCGCCGACGACGACGCCGCTGCCGCTGCCGCTGCCAAGATTTGTTGTACTGTGGGGACCATCGTGCGGTGTGGTGCTGTGTGCCCGATGTTGCAGTGCGCCTGTATAATAGCCGCCATTTAATCCTGTTTTGTATTTCGATTTGTTTGTATTTGGTTGGTATTTAGGTAAAGTTAATAATATGTTGCTGTTTATCTTGGTATTATCTTAATATTCTTTAGAGGAAAGAGTTGGGAGTTGAATGTGGGGGAGATTTCGGTTATATTGAATTGTATCTCAATTTTTGTGGTGGCTGCGTGTGGTCTAAGAGAAGGACAAGTGGCGAATAGGAAATAGCTATATATACATACATACACACATATCTATTTATGTTATAAATATGTATGTATGTATATATATATATGAGATGCGAATGAGTTCAGAACAGGCGCCTACACAACTAGCTCCCAGCTGATCAAATGTGTTCTGCTCTTCTTTTCTTTCTTTTTCTGTTTGGTTTGCTTGCTTCTTTCTTTATATACAATGCGACCTATATAGACTATAATATGAGCTATCAATTCCGTTGGCCAACGTTCATAAATTACTGACTTTCGATTTAGTGTTTTTCGTGGAACTTGAACAACTAAGTCTAATGTGTATCTTATCGATATCTTAACGATATTAATTTAAAGCTTGCTCTGCTCTGCACTCAAATGATGCCATCATCCCGAAAATCGAAAATATAGTAAATGTAAATTTATAAAAATAAAAATAAAAAATAGATAAATTTAACTAATGGACTTGTTAAACAATTTTGCAGCAATGCGCCACACAAAAGCAACAAAAATTGGTTCTTAAAGTTTTTTCTTTTATTTGTTTTTTCTTTTTCTTTTATCTCTCGTTTTTTTCTTTATATTTTCTGGAAAGGTTTTGTTGGTTGTTCTTTTCTTGAAATTAACTTGCTCTGTTTTTAATTGATTTTTTTTTTTTTTTACTTTTTTTGTTTAATTTTATTTAGCTTTCACAGTTATTAAAAATATTTTTTATACATTACAAAATAACAGTATTTTATTCTTTTTGTCTCTTTTACTTTTACTTTTACGCTTAGGCTTATTAATTTCCTTTCATTTGCTCAGTTTTATTTTGTTGCAGCTTGTTTATATACTCGTAGGATTGTGTGTGTCTATATATATATATATATATTATATACGTGTAAGTGTTGTGTGTGTTGGGTTTGTTTGTATATGCGAGTGTGGGTGTATACATATAAATATATATATATTTAGATTTGTGTGTGTTTCTATGCGTATTTATGTTTTGTGCTTGAAATTTAACAAATTTTGTCAGCTTGAAAACAAAATAAAGTACATCAATAAAATAAGAAATAAAACTTTTGATGCATTCATTATATATTATTTTCTCATAAGGAATATTGTTTGTTGTATGTTCTGCTTGAATTGGTCTTGAGCGAAAATTAATAAAGAATAATTGTGAAAAATTGGCGTCAATTGCATTAATTGTTTAATTTTTAACTTAAATTGCGAAAATTTTACAAAATTATACTTTGCGCCGTTTTTTGTTTGTTTGTTTGTTTTTTTTTTTTTTTTTGTAAATATTCTTACATTTTACACGCTAACAATTCTTAGATTTACCGACTACTCGGTTGATCATAATGTGCTGTGTTTCCTTTCTTTTTTGTATTTTTTTTTTTTTTTTTTTTTTTTTTTTGTAATTTTATTTTTACTTTTTATCTTATTTTCTCCTCAATAATGTAAATCTAGGGCTTTAATAGTATTTTTTTTTTTACTTTGTTTTTAATATAATTTCTGTTATGTTTTAAATGTACATAGACTATGCATTAATATTACTTTTCTCTCATTTTTTTCTGTTCATATTATTAATTTTATATTTATTTATGGATGTGGTTTAATTATATTAACGCGCCGTGTTGTAGTTTTCAATAATTTGTGTGGGTGTGTGTTTGTGTGTGTGTGTGTGTATGTGTGCAGTATATATATATATATATATATATATATATATATATATATGTGTGTGTGTTGTTGTTGTTGTGTATAAACGTATTTAAATAATTACTTCTGTTCTGGTCTCAGCATATTTAAGATCTTAAGGCAAGGCGAAAATAAACACGGATGATGAGATCATTTTGCATTTTGCATTTAATAGAGCAGTGCATTGAGATATTTTCTTTTTTTACAAAGGTTGTGTTTTTAATTTCAAATTGATTAGCAAATCATATATATAGCTATATATATATAAATATATCTTAACGGAAAGTCAGTAATTTATGGCGCAAAATCAATTGATTCTTATAAATAATACGTTTTCTCGCTTGATTATTACAAAATCTTTGAGGCATTCGGAAGCTACTGATATTTGTATATAAAAGATGTCTATCGCTTGTGGTTAGTTAGTAAATATTACAACGTATAATACGATATATGCATATATATATATTTATATATATAATAAAGATGTGCTTGAACAAAATCTCTTACATTCGCTTTATAAGTATTCATCTGTTTCTCTTATGTTTTTGTAGTTTGCATAGATCGTTAGTTAGATTAAGTGTGTGAGGCAGGGGTCTCAAAACAATTAACAACAACAATCCATCAAATTGTTTACTTTCACCTTTTGCTGTAAGTAATTATGAATTTTGTATACATATGCAAACATATATACATACATACATACATAAATACATATCTACATACGCATATAAATATATGTATATATACATATATATTTATATACATGTACACACATATATAATTTTTTTTTTGTACATTCTACAAAGAAATTACAGTTTTAAGCTAGCTACAAACGCTGACAGCTTTTGTTGGGAGTCTGCGCCAGATCATTTCTTTATTTCAATTTTTGGGTGGACAAAACGACTTTATTGTTGTTAATAAATATGTTGCACTCATATTCCAATAAAAACCATTTGGAATCAGTTTCAACAATCACTTTTGATAAAGTGAAGGACTTGGCAAAAAAAAAAAAGGAAACGAAAATAAACAAAAAAAAATAAAATAAACGAAAATGAAACAAATTTCCAAAACCTGGTCGCTGTTTTGCTTAATGCCCAACTGTGTTCTGCGTATCTAAGCGTGATTCCTTTGTATTTCTTGAGTTAGTACGCAAAAGTTGTTATTTTGCTTTGCAGTTTGTATTGCTAGCGATGCGTATATGGTAAGTCTAATCGTCATTAGTATACGTCTTATCATTTATAGCTTGTTACCCAACATCGGTCGCGTTTCTAAACCTTCTACTCAACATATCCATAATTCATGTTCATGTTGCTAAATATCTATTTATATATGTATATATATATATATTTCTGTATATATATATTTATATAGCTTAAACTGTTTAACTTATATATCAACTTTTATAGCACGCGTTCTTGAAATCTTGATTCAACGCGACTCTCTTTCTCTCACTTTCTATATATGTATTTATATGTATGTGTGCTTTGAAATGAATCAGAAGAATAGAAGTATGTATATATGTAGACGCTCGCTGCATTAATGTGGTTTGTGTGTGTTAGTGTGTGTTTGTTTATGTATGTGTGTAATTGTGATTGTTTGTTTAAACGATTTCTGATTTCTTTTTCTGTTTCTGGTTTTTTGTTTCGAATTTTGTTTTTAATTTCCTTTTTCTTCTTTTTTTTTTTTTCTTTTGTTATGTTGTTTGTAACGCTCTCTCCCTGGCATCTGTTTCAGCCTCCCACTACTTTTCTTGATTTGATATCATTTGTAGTTTACCTTCGGGATAAACAGCCGCCGCAACTCCACCGGCTGCAGTGGTTGGCGGCGTGCGCATGAAGTACTCCTTGTTAACGCAATTCCTCAGCACTTCTGGAATATTGCCGACAATCGCTCGTCGTATTTCGGTGGCTGCCATTTCGCGCAGCTCTGTTGCGGATGCATCGCTGAAGAAGGCGGCGTGTGGTGTACAAATTAGATTTGGAGCGTCTTTCAGTGCGCCCTGTAAGTCAATGCGAAATGAATTTCAATTAGCATAAAACATATCAAGCACAACTGCGGGCATCGTCTCAGATTGCGTAAAATGTTTCGTTTTACAACAATCTCTTACTTGAAATACATTGTATGGTTCGTTCTCGTGCACATCCAGTGCGGCTGCTCTTATCCGACCCTGTTTCAGTGCCAGCGCCAATGTCTCATCATCCACCAGACCGCCTCGGGCGGTGTTCACCAGAAATGCACCGGGTCGCATCTATATTAATTATAATTCAAATTAGTCACCTAATTGTTTGCTTATGCATTCGAATGTTGTCACGTTTGCATACCTGTTTAATTGTGAATTCATTGATTAAATGGTGATTGTGCTCGTTGAGCGTGCAATGCAGTGAAACGCAGTCGGACTGGAATAACAGATCTTGCAGCGTATAGACGCGTGTGAGGCCGAGAGATTTATCAATGCCATCGGGTAGGTAGGGGTCGTAGAATATTACATTGAAGCCAAATGCTTTTGCTCTCAACGCGACAGCGCTGCCAATGCGACCCAAACCAACTAAGCCTAAGGTATCGCCACGTATGCGAGCGCAGCCCTGCAGAATAGATTACAGAAATATTATAAATATCTATCTATTATACCATATATAAAATATATAGAAGAGATCCCATGTTCTATACGTACATGCGCCGCTTCTCGCACTTGCTCGGGGCCTGTAAACTTTTTGCCCTCGCGCACCATATTCGCCAGCCAATAGGTGCGCCTGTATAGGTTCAATATCAAGCACATTGTTGTGTCTGCCACTTCCTCGACACCATAGCCAGGGACATTGCATACGGCGATACCCAATTCGCCAGCGGCTTTGACATCAATATTATCTGTGCCGCTGCCGATGCGCACAATGATGCGTAAAGCTTTGAATTTCTCAAGATCCTCCTTGGTCAAGATGATGGTGTGCCACATTAAGGCGCCAACTGCTTCATTTAGCACCTGCAAAGCAACAAGATATTAATTATAATAATCATGTATAAACTATATGTATGCTACTCACCTTCTCGTGTATTTCGGATGTGCTCTGTGCATCGCAGAAGGCCACCGTAGCCACATCCTTTAGTATGGGCATCTCAATTGAACAGTCGCGTCCATCCAGCAGCGCAACCAGCGGTCGCGCCTGCAGCGGACCGTTGGCGAAGCTGCCTTTGACATCAATGCGCGAACGCTTCGGCATCATAAGATTTTTGTCCATAATTTATTTTGTTTTATTTTATATATATATATATTATGAATTCTGCTTATTCTGTAAGTTTATTATATATATATATATATGAATATAAATATATATATATATATATATGTATATATATATATAAAATATATATATATATATAAATATATATATATATTTCTTCCCTTAACGTTTACTTCTAGCTTTATGGATCAGTGTTGTGTGTGTGTGTGTTGAATTTGCAATTGTTTCTTCGTTGCGTGTAGCAGTTGCTTTAATTTCAATCAACGGAAACAAAACCTTTTTCAAGACGACGATTCACACATTGCAATCATTTTTGGCGCTTCATATTGAAATCGAGAATCCTGCAAGTACACAATAAATAAGCGAGACACCATTAAAACATATATAGATACACACACACATGTATATAAATATATAAATAATACAACTTGCAAATTAAATGGAAAAACATGAAATCTGATGTCAAAAGTAGAAACAACAAATCGCTTACGAATTGCTAACAAATCGCGCCAGTGTCAGCACAATATTCACCGATGACAAGTTTTCGTTTGGATTTCGCAATTGTCAGCGATAAAGATACTATTTGTTTGCACACCCTGCCTGCCTGCCGCCTCACCGCACCCCCCCCCCCCCCCTCCCTCTCTTTCCAAAACACACTCCAAACAGTCGTCGAGTGGGCAGAAGGAAGAGGAGGAGGAGGAGGAGGAGCAAGAACATAGAAATATAACGCTTCGGCCTGGCCTGGGTCAGCGTCGTGTGTTGTTTCATATATTTATGTTATGTATTGCTATCTTTCATTGTTGTTGTTGTTGCAACAGCAGCTGCTATCGTCACATTAACAACAAATCTAGATTTAGTATACCTCATGGCATTGCCCCCTCGTTCCATAGGTTCCTAGAATTTCAAATGCGCTTATCAAAATCGCTTGCTTTGATTAGACGGACAACAAGCAACAGCAACAGCGACAGCAACAGCTACATCTATTCAGGTATTTCTCTATTGTGTTTGATTTTTGGATTAGTTGACGTATTTTTTTTTGCCCGTATCTTATCAACAGCAATAGAACAGAAATGAATAACGTCGTTGTATCTGTGGCACAGTTCGAGCGCTCGTGATAAGCAAAGACTCTGTCTGATCGAGTTTTCAAGTTGAGAATATATTTAATATACTTCTTCAAGGTCGCATTAATTGTAGGCAATATATGTTTCAGTGATTTGGGTGTGAAAAAAGTATAAAATTAAATTAAAATAACTAAAGTTAAAAACCCGAGCATAGGGGCTTAAATGTTATCTTTAGTGAAAAAAAAATTAAATCGAAAAAATTCCCCCTGTTCTTGCATACTGAAGAAATCAATTTAGAATATATAAATAGGGAAATAAAATATTTGCGTTTGATTTTTGTTATGCCTTAAACAAGTTTCTATTCTAAAAATTCTATAAGATGTTTACAATTTATTATACACTTGCAGAAATGAATAAAAATTTATAAACAGTTCTCCTAAACTCAATCATGAACTAAAGAGAAGTTCATTGATTTTGTATTTGTTTTGCTTATCGGCATAATTCAAGTACTTCCATGTTTATTTAACCTAACTAAATACTTGAGGAAGCTTTCGTGTCTAAGTTTTTTTTGGATATGACTAACCAAAATAAACGTGAATTTTTTTATTAAATCAGAAACACCTATCTGTATCGTTTACTGCATCATTCTTATACCAGAATTTATATTTCATCATAATGGTTATCTCAAAAATTCTAAATAAAACAAAATTATTGCAATTAAGAATTGGCTGAGACGATTATGAGGCACACACACAGACACACGACGATTCATATCTCGCATACATAAACAATATTTATTTACAAAAATAAAAATAAAAATTGATAAGCCATCAAGTGTAGATGCATGTGTGTGTCGGAATTAACAGAACAGACAGATGGGTCGGCTGTCATAACCACATCACATCATGAAGACACATCATAGACTCGTAGACTTCGGAACTAAACAGCATACAGTAGTCGCACGATAAGTGCAACTTTGAAAACTAAATATTAGTTTAGCACACAATTGGTATTTCTTTGCGTTAAGGAATTATAAAGTATGTGTCCAATATATGTATTTGGCCTTTGTTCGCTGTACATTGTCCATACGACCACAATGATAACCATAATCATATTAATAGCCATGTCAGCAATAGAAATGAACAAAATAAAGTATAAACGAATTGCACAGATGCCCAGATAATGGCAACAAATGTCTAGCCGACAATTATGACATAAATACATATATATAAGTATATATTATATATGATATATGCAGTATTTGTAGCATTCATGCAGAGCTCTCGCCATGCTTTGTTTATTTTTAAAACAATTTTCAAGACATTTCTGATTGCTACTTAAGATTGCGCATGCTATTTATTTCACTTTTGTGAATGATTACGTTGAAATATATTTATATATATATTTGGTCGATCGCAATTTGTGTGGCAACAGTTGAGCCGCGAAGAGTGAACAGTGAAAGGAAGCCACAGACCGAGAGTCACAACAGATTTGAAAGCGCGCCAAAAACCAGTTCTGCAAGTGAACCAAAAAAACTAGTGGCAACAACTTCTGTGCTGCTTCTGCTGCCGCCGCCGCCGCTGCTGCTGCTGCTGGTGCCGCTGATACAGGATGCAGCAACGTGTTCCATGCGCCCACGCAGTTGAGAAAGTCGAATGAAAAATATTAAAAAAAAAATAAATAAAAAACCTGTTGATGTGTGTATGTATACACACTCACTCATATGTACACACAGATGCACGCATTATCACACACACAACAGTAAATCATATACGATTATACATAAATCACAGATGAGTGTACAGTAATATCTAACAGATACATTTCACTGCTCAACTATTCATCTCCTTCTTCTTCTTCATTTTGTTGTTGTTGTTGTTATAGTTATTGTCGCTACCTGAGCTGAGCAGTCGCAACAGTCGCCGGCTGTCTAACAACAGCAAAAAGTCAAACTAAGAACACACGAGCACAAACTGCGATGGCGAATGGCATTTTGTATCTCATTCTTTCTTTCTTTCTTTCTGTCTATCTTTTTTAGGTAAACCAAGCCAAGCCAGCAGTAAACCGGTTTATCAACCCGACAGACGCACGATAACACCAGCAACAATATTAATGTGTGTATGTATTTGTTGATACCCTGGAACCATTAATAATAGACAAAAGCGAGGGGCGTATTTATATCAGCAATTAGCATTATTCAGCACATAAATATTTTATGTCACAAATAAATTTGCAAAGGAAATTAATATATATATTAATAATATTAAAACCAAGTAATCAAATATTCACGAAATCTAAGCATAAGTAAATATTCTATTTAAAGTGTTCTAGTGAAGGGTATTTCTAGCTGAGTGCGCAATATAAAACAATTTATGCCCGATGACACTTCAGCTCATTCTAATTTGTATCTATCGATATTGATTTGTTGCAATCGATTACTATTAAAATCAAATTAATCAAATATTAACGAAATGTGGACAAACTTTATTTATTACAGGGTGTTTTCTAGTTGAGGGCGATGGACTAAAGCACTCTTGTTTTTCTCTTTCTTTTTGCCACAATTTTTCAGGCAGGAAAAACTCATGTTGGCTTAAATTGTTTGTTGGCTTAATGCCACAATAACGAAAACGAAGCAATGGCTCGAGCCGACAAGTCCCAGCGAGTCGAGTCGCGAGTGTGAGTGTATGTTTGGAACACGTTTAAATATACATATTTACAAGTCATGCGCACACTCCACAGACACACACACACATACTCACACACAACAGCCAAACACATGTATTTATGTACGTGTTTGTGTGAGTCTTGGGGCAGGCAAAAAGTTTTTAAAGTGCTCAATGCTGATGACGCCATTGCAACAGTCAACAGTCATACGCCGAACAGGAGAGAGCGAGAGAGCAAACGAGCCGGGGAAGGAAGAAAGAGCATGAGTTTGAGTGTGGGTTGTCTGTGTGCGAGGGAGAGAGAGAGGAAAGCCCAACTTGTGTGTGTGCTTTCCGCTTGAGTTGGGGGTCATCTGAAGTGGGGGAGCTGCAAAACAGACACACAAATTACAAGTTGATGCACTTTATAGACTTTACTGTCTACTTCGGAATTGCAATCAATAATAAAACCAAATTGAATTAAAGGAACATTTAAATAACAGTAGGAATATTGGTAGACTAGAAGGTTCTGAAATATTCATTCATGCCAAAATGTATAATACATTTTACTTTAGCCAAGCTGTACTGTACTTAATTACTGGAGTTTGCCAGCAGCAGAGTGTGACAGCAAGTTGATTTTTTCTTTCTTTTTTATTTGCTTATTTATTTATAAATATTCGCTCTCTCGCCTGCTCGTTCGCAACTTGTTTTGTCTTTGAATTAACGGTTACTTCGTGACGTCGCATTTCGCGCGCTTTTTTTCTTCCGTCTGTTCTGCTCATGCATTAGCATTAAAGCCGGCAAAGCCAAAGCTGCTGTCGATCCGTTTTAAGCAAAGCTTTTTGTTCTCTCTTCGTTATGAATAAATGCTTTTCTTTTGTCGTGTCTTTTCTATCTTTCTTTCTTTCCTCTGTGTGAGTGCCTGGGTAAAAAACGGTTCTATGTGTTTAGATTGAATGACGCAAATCGAATATATAAAAGAAAAAAAGAAAAAACTGCAAGCATTGCAAGTCATTTTGGTCGGAAACAAAAACAAAAAGTAAAAATCAAAACAATTTATATTGGCTCGCACGCTTTTTGCCATTTGCGGACAGCTGCTGCTGCTGCTGCTGTTGCTGCTAAAAACCATTTGGCACAACAATTAAATTGTGTATTGCGTTGATTTATGTTTTTCTTTTTTATTTAGACCAAAAGCGCGTCAGTAAATTTGGCTGCAGATCGATCGATGATACAAAGCAGCCATTGGGGCAGCACAAGCAAACCTTCCTCCTCTCTCGCATGTCACCCCATTGGAATATAGATGTACAGTGATGCCTTCCTAATTAAAACAGTATATCAAAATTACTGTATTTTGTTCAAATTTATTATGGTGTCTTGAGACTATACTGTATATCTCCCGTGGGTGAATCTCACTAAATACTAAGTTGTACATTATTTATTATTAGTTTAGTTGTCAAAAACTACGTTGAGCAAACGAATTTTGCTAGCGAAAAAACTATGCAAATACTGAACAGATGTATTTTATAATTCATTATAGTTCATTTAACATCTATATTTATTTTTAAATTTATTTGAAACATTGTTGATTTATTTTGTTGCTTTTGAACATCTGCTTTCGTAATTGTTTTGTTCCCGTTCAAGAGTATTTACTGTATTTATTTTTAAACTTGTTTCATAGGAATTGAAAAATTGTACGGACTGCGTTCTATTTTGGTGATTTTTGTTTTGCAATTTTCAAAGTGTGAAATTCTTGTCGCAGGTGTCTAGTCTTGTTTTTTCTTTTCTTTTGTTCTTTGACTTATTTTAAATGTTGGCACTCGGCAACAAACAAAAGGTAAAGCACAATAAACATGAACAAATGATAAGCGTACGTTAGCAGCAATGCACGGAAAAGTGGAAAAGAGAGAAGAGGTGCTATAAAAGGTAACAACTGCATGCACATTGATAGCAGATATCTTTATACATATACATGTATATATACACACACATCCACACTAAACATTTATTGTGCCTCACTTGAGTGAACTGAAGGAAAATTTTCAAGTGGAATTTTCATGTTCAAAACTCATAGACAACACATATAAACGTATATATATGTATGTATATATGATGTCTGTATATACACATACGATATAAAAACAAAGCTAATTCGAGTTTGTCTTGCCCGCCCATCCCGAAAACAAAGATCGTTATATGGAGAAAGAGAAAATTCATAACAATGCAAATATGCGAAATAGACTAAAATTGGATGGAGGCGGTGCCAAAAAAAAAGCAAAAAAAAAAAAAAATGATTACACAGCGCAGACGGGCGAGCACAAGTGTTGTGACGCTGTGTGTGTGTGTTTGTGTTGCTGGCGGGTACAGCAGGGGCGCCAGAACGAAACAGCGATGGAAAACATGACAAGCGAAAAAAATGTTGTAATAAAACTAGAAACAAGCGCCAATTTCATTGGCCTGCAAGGGTATGGCTGAAGGGGGGCCATAGAAGGGAGACACAGCAAGTTGTTTGTATGTGTGTGTGTGTGAGTAAAATATTTATGGACATCGACAGCAGCAACGGTTTTATAAACTCTTTTTTTACGTGCGCGCATTTGTAGCTACTTATTTATTTATGTATGCATAAATTGCAAAACAAAAACAATGTACATTCATACACACATACCAACGGGACTGGCATCGATACCCCCACCAACCTTCCACTACTCAAACTATGCATGTTTTTCTGCTTCTTCCTTTTTTTCAATCAATATGCAGGCGGTGGCGGCGTTGCAGGCCACTGGGCAAGAAGTCAGTCACAATAGCGGTGGCTATTTATAGAACAAAACGGGCTGACCGGACACAAAGGGGGAACCGAAACAAAACTAAACTTTAATGCGCACTCGTATTCGGAGAACAGCAGGAAGCTTTAACTGCGAGTTTAAAGTGTTCAAAGCTCCGCTCTCGTTCACACATTTATTTTGCACGAACTTTTCAAGTAAAACGAAAATTTGATACACTTTCACCCTTTAAAGGACTCACAAACTCAACTCAACTCTTTGTGCAAACAAACGCGGCGTTGCTGCAAAACAGCAACCGAAATAATGCTGTTGAAATATGTCATTCGCTTGCTATAGGAGCTGGCCTCTGGCGCTCTCTCTTTCTCTCGTTTGTTTGCTCACTCGAACGAAATTGTGGCGGCGGCGGCAAAATAACAACGATGAGACAGAGCAGCGGCTTTAGCCAGCATGTTGCAGTAGTGTGGGGCGGAGTAGTTGAAAGGTACAGGGGCGTTGCGCAGTGAACCTTGCGTGTATATTGTCACTCGGCATCGGCAAAAGGCAACAAACACACACACACACACACATTTGTATGCTTGTATTGATAATGTATGTGTACCTTATGTGTATATTTGTGCAAATATTATTGCACAATAAATTTATGTTTTGCGTATTGGCAATAATAAAAATAATTATTGCTATCATTCGCTTTCTCGCATATAGACACTGGCTTACTCAGCAGCGATACTATAAATATATGTATACGCACACACTCAACCATGCACACATACAAGCGCGCATGTAAATCGGCTTTAAAAATTCATACGAAATTCTGCACGTTTAAATTTTTTTCTTGTACACGTTTATCGCGCACGCACACGCAAACATACATATATACACGCACACATATACACATGTATATACTAAGTGAGAGACACGAGCATACACACGCTGGTCGAAAACAACAAGAAGAAGCAATACATTTATCCATATTAGAGATTAAGAGACGATGTATAGCTCGCACAAAATATGTATAGATACATAATATTTTTTTGTTATTAAATTCGCAGCAACAGCAAGAGCGCACTAGTTTTTCAATTTCTATATATTTTTCATTTCGTTTTTCCTCATTGTGGCGGCGGCGACGGCGACGGTGGCGGTCGCAACTCGCGTTTTTTTTTTCTTTTTTTTTGCGATTTTGTAATTGCACAAAATTCACGTGCTAAACACTTTCCCACACGCACAATTGATAGAGAATCATTTACCGGCTAGCTTAGTGCACAATTTACATGCATTTTTAACAAATTCTGTGTACTTTTTATATATTTTTCAACAAATTTTTTACCAGCAACGCGTCCAAATTCCACTTTCGACTCGCAGCTTTCAAAATGGCGGAATACGAATACGGCAATTTTTAGTTTTAGTACAGCAATGACGCGATGCTACTCACTGCCGCGATGCTACTCATTTGCCGCGTATTGCTAATGATGTATGTAATTGTATATGAGCAATCAATAGGCGATCTAATTTCACACACCTGACAAATAATTACGTACTCTTTACTGAACGATTCAGCTCGAATTGCACTATTAACAACACAATTTTTCTTTTTCATCCACTTGCACAAAAAATATTCTCTTTTATGCTTCTTCTTTGCGCGAAAGTACCATTCTCATGTTTACGCTCCCACGCACACTCAGATGCAAACGCAATACCAAATGAATATAAAATATACTCTTGCATATATATTTATTTCTAAAATGCACATAGCCCCTTACACTCACATTAATTAGATAAACAATATTGTATGCGGCAATATTAAAAATAAAAATATTTAAGTAAACCCGACAAACACGCAACGCTCGATGCGAGTTGCGCTGTTTTTGGACGATACTGTCCCGGGTATCGATAACGATATATACATAATTACTTTGTTTCGATGCCGAAAGAATGCACATTGCATTTGTATTCGTATTCGTGTTCCGTCATTTTTACATAAAAAGAGGAAGAGGCACAAAGACAAGTGCGGGCGTGAAAACCAAGTTCATTTGGCATATCTAAAAGTTCTTAAAGGCAATTTTACGCACATAGCAACATAATCGACATGTCCGTCAGGAGAGCAACGCACGCAGGAAGCTGGTACACAGATTCCGGTAACGTTACTTTGATTATTTTTGTGTTCGTTATTGATGTCTTTGACCCTTGTGTTGGTACAACATATTGAGATAATGAAAAATTCGGAGAATCATAGAGAACTGAAGATACTTTTTTTTTTTAAATTATATAAAAGGTGTAGTTTCATTCGATGTAATTATTTTAATGGAGTTTGCAGAATATAAAGGCAGTACGTTGACAACTATGTATTTTACTAATATATGTAATTTTATCATGAAGATGACGTCAATAGATAAGATATATGGGGAATTTGTGGTAGACATCCCAGTATATATGGGATATTAATCAGAATGGATTTTTAAGCAGCTCAAACCATATGTATATTTTTTCAGTGAAGAACATACAAGATTAAAATCAATGATTAAAATACGCACGATTAAGCTTAGAAATTAGTTTCTGGCTTATCACCTACTGAATTACGTATTTCTTCCATGCGATCGTATGCAATCTCAGTGGCCCAACATAAACGCTGCTCCAGCTCGTTGGTGCGCTGACGCTGCTGCTTCAGTTTGTCCAGGCCGTGCTCCAGCTGGGTGCATGCTTGGAAGAAGTTGCTCAATTCAGGTATATCACCAAACTCCCCGGGATGCTGGCGAAAATCTTCGCCAACATTTTTGGTCAGCTTGTCCAGCCGATTCTGCAGAAAGCTGGACTCGAACATTTTCTGTAGCTCGCTGGTTGTTACCTTTCCCAGATCGTTGGCCATATTGTTCATACGTAAGTCGCGTATGCGAGACTTCAGTGAACCAAAATTTATGGACTCAAACTTCTCACCAATGCCCTGAAACAATTGATAGCTCTGTCCCAATTCCAGCTGCATCTTCTGCATATCCTCATCAATACTCTTGGTACTCTTCGACTCCAGAAACTCTGCTGATAAACTGTCCTCCAAACTGGCCAGCCTATTCCTCAACGAGCTGGCACTAGATGTACCCATTATGGGCGAAGACGACGATGACGACAATGACTCTTCGCTAGCTTGTGCCTGGCCAGCAGTCAAGCGTTCGACTGATGGCTTCATGGTAATCGTTTTACCGCCAACTGACGAGCGATGTGACTGCGGATTGTGATATATTTGGCCTTTATTAGAGCTCTTTTTCTTCTTCTCATTCTTATTCGTATGCAGAGTGGGCAATGGCGTAGGCCTCATAAGGTCCTCATAGGAAATTCTGCGTTTTGGATCATTGCTTTTGCTAGAATGGATAGATTATTTGCATTTATAGTATATATCTGTATATATGTTCTAATCGTACTCACTTTTCTTCCATAATGGCCGTTAACTCATTTCGTATGCGATTCAATAAGTCATCGCTTATCTTCTCCTTCTCTTTATCCATATTCCTGATCAACGTAAATTTATACACAATATTTTATGAATATAATTTAATATTTTATTTCTAGTGTAAGTGGGATAGCGCAGTTTCATCAAAAACTGAAATTTAATACATTGTATTCAAGGAAACTTGTTTATTTTGTTACTTAGCAACACAAAGGTTACTAGGTTTTAATATAAATATTCCTTTGAACAGGAATACCTCTTAATTTTCTCTAATATACTTGTTAAAGATAATTTTTTGTATTTCTTTGTAGTGAAGAAATAATTTCCCTAAATTCCCATGACAAACTGCCTAGCCAAATTTCCCTTGCTGCTATTTCCGGATTAAATAACAATTAATATAATTTTATTATTATATTTTGCAGCCTCTGAACTCTCCAGACAATTGGATCGTTGGCTAGGCGCTGCCGATTTATCCCATGGACCAGCACGTGCCATAATTGCGCCGTAAGTGTCGGCGTTAATTGAATTAAGAATCTAGCTTAATGCAAATATATCTTGTATACTTTATAGACATGCCGGCTACGCCTATTGTGGTGCCTGCGGTGCATATGCCTATCGCCAAGTGAGCCCCGTTGTTGTGTAAGTGAGACACAATGCAATATGCCACTGAGCTGATGCCCTTTCTTGATTTCTGCAGTAAACGCATATTTATACTGGGACCATCGCATCACGTCCGCCTGCGCAGCTGTGCCTTATCGGTGACGAAAAAGTATAAGACGCCATTATATGATCTCAAAATTGATACGGAAGGTGGGTAAATGTAAATATAGTAAATATCATAATATCATATAAAATTTACTTTGTATATGTCATTTCAGTCAATGCCGAGCTGGAAAAGACGGGTCAATTCACCTGGATGGACATAAAGACGGACGAGGATGAGCACTCCATTGAAATGCATTTGCCTTACATAGCCAAGGTTATGGAGGAGTAAGTGCTAGCAAATAATGAATTATCACGGCAATCGAATCTCATTATCTTCTTTCTTTTGTAGCTTTAAGGATCAGTTCACTATTGTGCCTATACTGGTGGGCTCGCTGAATCCGGAGCAAGAGGCCCAGTATGGCAGCCTGTTGGCCAAATATTTTATGGACCCAACGAACCTATTTGTGATATCTTCCGATTTTTGCCATTGGGGCCAGCGCTTCAGTTACACCTACTACGATCGCTCCTGCGGCCCCATACACAAGTGCATCGAGCAGCTGGACAAGCAGGGCATGGACATCATTGAGACGCTCAGCCCAACCGCTTTTACAGAGTATTTGCGCAAATATAATAATACGATATGCGGTCGTCATCCGATTGGCGTTATGCTGGGCGCCGTTAAAGCCCTGCAGGATCAGGGCTTTAAGAATATGAGCTTTAAATTTCTGAAATATGCACAGAGTAGCCAGTGCCTGGACATGGAGGACTCCAGTGTTAGCTATGCCTCCGGTTCGCTAATCTTTGAGAATTGAACAAAATATGCTGACTAATGCAAGCAATATATGAAGTATTTCCTCTGAAAGTCAAATTTTATAAATATTTTTAGCATCTAATGGTATGAAGAATAAAGTTCAAAATTGATTTCCATTTAATTTAATCTGTTTTTATTTTTATTTTTTTGTTTGTTTTGTTTTTCGTTTTTATTTCTGAAACATTAAAATTGACATCTAAGTCATTTTGAATGATTTCATAGGGTATCCTCTTTTGTTTTTTCTTATCAATGAAATGTTTGCGTTACGGAGGATGTATGTGAAGGATCTGTGTGTGTGTGTATGTGAGTTCATGTTGTTGACATTGAAGCAACAGCTGTCATGGTCATAGCCACTCTACCACCAAGTAGCACCGACACCAGCACCACCCGCAGTTGCATCTGCTACAGCCGCATCTCCGGCAGAAGCTGCGCTTCCGTTGAGTCGAGCACACTGCTCCGCATCGCTGGCTATGTGGAGTGCGTTCATGTTTTGCACAAATGCCTCGAGTACCACGTTCTCGTCCGGACTGTAGGGCGAGGTGCGTTGGCTGTGCGGGCTGCGACGCAAGAACTCATTCAGGTCGCTCGCCACGCTGGCGGGCTTGGAGCCAGCCGCTGGCTCAAAGTCATAGCCAAACGGATCCTGCGTCGATGTCGGCGGCGGCTGTGATAAACGTGGCATCATGTTGCCTTGCACAAACAGGTGGGTGGAATCTGCAACGAATAATATTCATAAGTAATCCGAGGATTCAATTGAATCAATTTAAGGACCAACCACTGCCGTAATCGCTGGCCACATTGTCGCAGTAGCTGTTCGCCTGCGATTGCTGCTGCTGCTGCTGTTGCTGTTGCTGTTCATAGGCATTCGCTGAGCAGTTGCGATTGCCGAACACGGTTGTTATCTCCACATGATGCGGCGATGGCGATGCATTGTTGCGCGTGAAGTTGGACTCCGATATGTTGTGTATGGAGACCTATAAACAGGTAAATGTGTAAGTCAAATCTGAAAGCTGCCAAGTTGCTGTAAAGCTGTCAATATATATAATTCGAAATTTAAAATTAAATAATACACAATTTCCTTATATACATTTGTTTCCTAATAGCTCCATAAAATCGATTTGTTTATGCAATAATTCCGATTCACAACACTGATAATCGAACTTCAAATAAAAAAATAAAAAAATTTCCCAATATATTCATGGGAACAGCTGAAAGCTATATGAGTAAGCTAATAAGAAGTTTATGCTGCTAATCAGATAAATGTAAGCTATTGATTTCCAATTGGAGCTCTGAATCTAATTGAAATAAATTCCTAGACTGACTTTCGTAAGTATAACAAAAATATAAAAAAACAAATTCAATTTGATCATGTACGTTAATATAGATTAAAGTTTAAATAAATCTTTTTGGATATAGATACACTTTGCAATAAGTAATCCACAAGAACCCACATATATCAGTATAATTTCATATTAAATGCATTCAGGACGAATAAAATGAGAAATATGCGGGCGACAACTTATGGAACGGCACATGGCCCTTTCGAAACATATTCGCTTGAGTCGGCCAGAGTGGCTCACAGGAACGCACCTCGTTGTTGAGATGCTGGCCCGGTATCAAATTCTTGAGGAATGCCGCATCGTCATAGCGAATGACGCCAGTGTTGGGTATGCCCTCGAGATAGGAATTGAAACCGGTGATGGTTGGAGGCGGCGAGTCGTCGCCACAATTATGATGCATGTGACAGTCGCCTGGGCCAGCGCCGGGTCCGTTGCCACCACCACCAGCCCCAGCAGCAGCAGCAGCAGATGAGGGGAATACCTCGAAGCCATTGTAATAGCTGGATTGTTGGTATTTCTCCTGCAGCGTGGAGCCCGCCGGGCCGGCACCAAACTCCGATGTCGGTTGGCCAAAGCTCGACCATTGGCTCGATGCGGACGAGTGGTTGTCTTTGGTCTTCTGCTTCAGCTCGCTGCCAATGGCGGACAGACATTTCTGTGTCTGCTTCGGACGGGCAATGACGGCCGCATCGCCCACCAGACGACCCGGACTACCGCTGGTCATGGGAACATTTGTGCAGCTAATACTGATATTATTGTGCGTGTCGACCATGCCACCGCCGCCGCAGGCGCTGAGGCCAACACCACTGCCGCTGCTGCTGTTGCTGCTGCCGCCGCCACTGGCTGAGCCACTGGAAAAGTATGAGAAGTTGGTGGGGGCAGCCGGAACTGGTTGGGCAGTGCTGCTGCTGCTGCTGCTGCCGGGCGTGACAACCAATGGTGGCGACGATAGCTTCTGCTGTGTGGCACGCGCCGCCTCGGCCACCGCCTCCTGCGGCGTATAGTAGTTGACATTGCTGCCAAACTGACGATAGCCGCCCATGGCCAATCCATTGGTTACGGCCTGGTGCAACGCCGGATTGCGTATGGTGAACATGCCGTTCTCATTCTTAATAATCGCGGCCGGTTGGTCCATTGGCAACGAGGCGGCAAGTGGCAGACCAGCGCCAAAAGCTCGAGCTGAAAAAAATGCCATTTTAGTAATTTTTCTCTGAGATATTTGCGTTTTGTACCTGGCGGCATGGGATTGGGATTGGACAGAATGCTAGCGGGCACGGGCCCATTGTTCACGCCCTGATGGAACATCGGATTGCGCAACGTTATAATGTTGCCACCCGCACTCGCCTCCATTATGGGCGCCGTGCTGAGCACATGCTGTGCCTGCTGCTGCTGCTGCTGGTTGTCCGGGCCAGAGCGCTGCTTGTGCTGCCCTAGGCTGGCGAGGCCAGTGCCAGCACCACTGCCGCCCGACTTGCCACGATTGCGGCGACGTCGTCTCGACGATTTGCCACTGGCACTGGCCGCCGCAGCGGCAGCAGCCACATTCATATTCGCAACGCCATTGCCAGTGCCATTGCCATTGGGCGGCATAGCCAGAGGCTGGCACTGGTTGCGGGAGCTGGAGCGCGGATTGGCCTCCACCATAATGACGCCAGCGGCGGAGTCCATACCCGTGGCATTGCCCGCATAGTAGCTGCTCATGAGATGTGCCTGTTGCTGCTGCTGCTGCTGCAGCGAGAGTTGCTGCTGTTCCGCCAGCGGTTTGGAGAGCTTACGTATGGATTCGCTCTTCTGGCGCAGCTGCTCGCTCTTGGCCGGATCCACCTTGGTGAGCGTTATGCCCGGCGGCAGTGATAGATGCTCCACCTGAACGCCGCGATTCAGCTGATCCATAATGCTGCAATTGGGCTGCTGCATCTGCATCTGCTGTTGCTGCTGCTGCTGCTGCTTGCCGGAAGAGCCGCTGCCAATGCGCAGATGCTGCATCTGCTGGGTCAGCGTGCTGGCATAGCTGCCGGCATGCGGCGGCATCGGCGGCATCGACGTCATCGACGGCGGTGGTATGGCAACTTCGTTGGGATTGAAATAGCCCATGTGATTGGGTATGCCCGAGAGATCCTCTGGAAAATCATACAGATACGAATTGAGATTGATATTGAAATTGAGATTATTGCCAGACGACTTCATTGAATTGTAATAGTTCTTACCCTGCTTCTGTCCACGATGTCCGCGCTTGCCGCGCTGCGAACGCTTCGAGGTTTGCCCAGTGCTGCAGCTCTGCTCAGTGGCGATCGAGGAGCAAGTGCTATTGCTGTTCGCATGCGGCAGCTGTTGCTGCTGGCTTCCATTGGCTGCCTTCGACCGTCCACTGCCGCCACGTCCTCCGCGCGACTGCGATCCGCGATGCCCATTACCGTTAGCCGGCGGTGGGATGCTCTGCGGTTGAGCCTGCGCTTGCGACTGCGACTGCGCCTGGGCCTGCCCTTGTCCCTGGCTGGACTTGGCCTTGCGTGTGCTGCCATTCGACTGCGAGTCGGACGAACGCTGCGATGGATTCTTAGCCTGCGCCGGCTGCTGCTGCTGCTGGGACGTTGCTTTGCGCTGATTGGAAGCAGCAGCTGATGCGGATTTGCCTGGCTGCTGCTGCGCCTGCGGCTGCTGAGGAGCTGCTTGCGTTCGCGCGGCCTCATTTTTGGACTTCTTCACAGGCGCCGCTGCCGCTGCCGCCACCTTCTGCTTGGAATTTGGCACAGCTGCAGCCGCTGGCTTGGATGCAACACTCGTCTTCGGCTGCGATTTCACTGGCTGCGGCAATGGTGGCTCTGCTGCATCCTCCGACTCGCTGCCCGTTTCCCACTCGCCGTCCGAGGAGTCGAGCAGGTGCAGCGACTTGAACGGATTGTTGTCCAGTTGGCCCTCATCCAGTCGCGGCTTCAAGCGTTTGTGTTTCTTTACTGGCTCCGGCTTTGGTTCCGGTTCCGGCTCCGGTGTTGGCTCAGGCTCCGGTTTGGGCGGCGACGCTTCGACCACCGTTTTGTTGGCATTCTTGGACGCCGCCTTTTTGTTGGCCTTCGGCTTGATGCTGCACAAGGAGTTCTCGCGCGTGTTGACGGCGCTGCTTTGCGGCGTCTGCGACTTGGAGCTGGTGCCCGATGTGGAACTGGAGGCGATAGGAGCCGCCGTCACCGCCACGGCCGCCGCTGCCTTTTTGTTTTGTTTCTTGTTCTTTGCTGTCTTAGTTGCCTCCAACTCAGCAGCAGCAGTCGCAGCAGCAGCAGCCGCAGCCGCAGCGGCGTTCGCTGCCGCCGCTGCTGCTGCTGCTGCCCGTTTAGCCTCCTTTTTTCTGGCCTTGGCGCTCTTCTCCATCACAGGCGGCGCAGCCGGAGCTGAGCTCTTTGGCGCTGGCTGCGCTGAGGCCACCATATGACCATTGACAAAGGTGTACAGCAGCTTGTCCTCGTCCGGCGAGCTGCCCTTGGCCACCACGGTCACCTGCTGCTCGCCGCTGGCGTGCGGCAGCTGCACGCGACGTATGGTGACGATGCGCTTGGATGGATCAGCGGTTATGGCATTGGCCGCCATGGCGGCGATCACGTCCCGCGGCAACTGCTGCTGCTGCTGCTGCGGCGGCTGGGGCGGTGCATAGCACATGGGTGTATGCGGCGCCCCAATGTGTGGCGGAAAGAATGCGGCAGAGCTGATAAAGTTGGGATAGTGTGCACTGGCTGCAGGTCCAGCCGCAACCGGTGCTGGCGCTGATGCTGGTGCTGCTGCTGGGGCTGGGGCTGGGGCTGGTGGCCGGGGAAAGTTCTCCAGATGGGGTAGCCCCCCTTTCAGGATCTCATCGAGTTGCGCTAGCTTGGCCATTTGCTGCTCCTTGGTGGGCAGGTAAGAGAACTTAAATTCGCTGTTGGCCTGCTTGATGGTTGCAATCAGCTCCAGTATGACCGACTCCACCTTGGCCTTCGCCCGCTGCAGATTCTTGATGTTGGTCTCCAGTTCGGAAATTCGTTTCTTTTCGCGCTTGCGGCCGCCAGCAGCCGTTAAGGTTCGCATCTCATATTTGTCGATAAACTCCTTGAAGTAGATGTCGAGGAATTGACGGCGCAAATCCTCCAGCTCCCTGATGCGTTTCTCCTCCTCCTTGCGCTGCTTCTGCTTGGCTTTCTTCGCGGCCTTCTTGGGATTTGACGTTTGCGGCTGCTGTGGCTTGCCCTCGATGAAATTTAACGTCTCATTAATCCAACGCTTTTGGTCCTGCTCGCGTGTATAGCTGCCCAAGAATTCGGCGAAGTCCTGCATCATCTCCTCCTTGCTGTACCTGTTCAGATCGGCGGGCAGGCTGCCGGCGCTGCTGCTGCCACTACCACCGCTGCCGCCTCCAGCCGCATCCGTGTGCATCTGGATGCTCTTGCACAGACTGTCCAGGCACAGCAGACTATTATCGCCATCCTCAATGTTGTCGCCAATCTCATTGAGTGCCGCCGCGGCGGCAGCAGCTGCTGCAGCCGCTGCCGCTGCAGGCATTTTACGTGTAGCCGCCTGCACCTGCGCCGAGGCAACCACCTTGAGTGTGGGCGGCTGCTGGGTGGTCACCGGCTCGTGCTTGCGACCCGCAGTTGGCTCCGCTTGCGCCCTGGCCACCGTCTCCTGGCTGCTCTTGCTCTTGCGATCGTTGACAATCTGTGTGAGCTTCTTGCGCAAGCGATCGCGCGTCTCGTTGAAGCGCGCATGATTGCACTCCTTCTTGACACGCTTCTTCGAGTGGTTCTCCTTGCAGGGCTCACCAATGTCCGCGTAGTCAGCACAGCCTACCGAACAAAGAACAAAAATATTAAAGTGAATTCTTTAAAATAAATTTCATGAATTGCTGCTCACATTTACGCATCTTTTCCTTGCACTTCTTGGAGTTATTCGAGTCGTTGCCGGCGCCCGATTGTGCCGGATCGTTGAGCTTCGACTTGCCAGAGCCCATGCTCGTGGTGCTGTCCGGCTTGCCACGTTTGCTGAATACAGAAATTTTGATAATTAATAAATTAATCAATGTGTAAACCTCTGGAGTTACGCTACTTACATCATTTGCGAATCGTGCAGCTTCATCAGATGATCCACGCCAAATTGCATTTTGTCGATGTTGGCGTCGCCCAGTGTGAAGCTGGCGAAGAAGAAACCAATTGGGAGTTAGAAAAATGATCAGGCAATAACGGAGTATATGGTATTCAATACAATATTTAGCAAAGTAGCTCCCTCTCAAGGAAGTCAATTAGATTGTGCTGAGAAACACGTCTAGCAAAGCCTACTATGATTGAAAGATTTTGATTGATTATCGATTTCATTTGACATTTAACTAAGTAAGCCATGAGAAATGTTGGTATTTATGTTAAGATATATGTATGTATATATAGTTGGGTATATCGATAATATGCCAAAGTCTATGCATGCATCATGCATTCATCGTATACTTATTTAACTAAGATATATGATATTGTTTCGATTCAGTCGTCTCTGACATATAAGCTGTTTGGCATTTCAGTGATTTGGAGACACTTGCACTCATACAATGTGCTATAATCATGCATCGTAAGCGTATCTGATGTTTATTTAATTAATTTAGTTCGATTCAGTCTGCTCTTATATATGTTTATAGTTTCTATAAGCAGCAATGCGGAAATTCATTAGCATGTAAGTAGATCGACTTGTTTACATCAACTAAATTGTGAATCACATTAATATCACATTAATCAACGTTAATGCATTTTAATATATTGTCACGCTATTCTCATTGTCTTCAATGCACCAACATCTTATATCCTTATCAGATACACTAAATTATAAACTTACTCATCCGTAATCTTGAAGGGCGAATAGCTGAGAATGAAAATACCATCATTAATAACGTGTCACATGTAATACCATTACTACTCACCCAATGACCTGGGCCAAAAACTGTTCGAAGCGTCCATCGTCCTTGTCGCCAACCACGCTATTCGGGCGCAATCGCAAATCGCCTTTGAGCAGCTCCAGATGCTTGAAGTCCGTGGCCGTCGAATTGAACTTGACAAAGAAATTGGCATAGATGGACAGCACGAAGGTCCAGTAGGTCTTGTAGACATAGTGCTGGTTCTTCAGCTCCTGCAGCTCGGCGGGACTGGGCGCCAGCTTGCGATTGAAGAACATCAGTGATGGCAGCGTAGTGCGCAGCTCCTCGCGGGAAAACGATAACGGCTGGAAGCAACGCAACAAATGCTTAGTCAGCGGCGGCGACAGTTCATTGGCAAGGATCTTGCGCGCCAGCTGGCAGGCGGAAACTCGGCAGTTTTCGCCGCAAAAGTATTGCGGCTCGACGCTGTCGTAGCGATAACGTTTGCGTGTCGCCAAGTGCTGGAATACAGCCCATGCCACGTGGTAGGTGGTGCGCAAAGCGGTATCCATCTCCTGACGCCGCAACGTCCCGCCACTCGACTCCTCCTTTGTGACAGCGACAACAGCATCGGACTGACTACGCTGCTGTGCGGCAGCAGCGGCGCTTGTGCTAGCTGCCATATGGTGTTTGGCCTCATCGCTGGTGCAGGTGCTCAGTATTTTCGATTTCATTAGCTTGGCGTCCTTCTCAACAATGCCGAGTGTTGTGCACTTGGCACAATGTCCGGCTTGTCGCGGCATCAGAGGTGTGCCAGCAATGGAGCAAGTGATGCATTTGCAGTTCCTGGAACAAAGAGGGGAAATGCTTAGAGAGAAATGTTCTGATATGTCTCAAATTTTCCATAACCTACTCATTATGGTATTCCAGCATCGCATTACACTTTTTGCATAAGTCCTCGTGCACCAGCTTATTGGGCGGATCGTAGAAACCGTCTGGCCATTTGAGCTTGGTGAACGCCATGATGTTCTTCCAAGCCAGCTGACGATCGACAATCCGCTGAAAATCTATGAACTCATCATCACTGATATCCGGCAGCGAGAAGGAGGTGGCATCCATAACGACCTTATCAAATATGTTATACACATCGAGTAGGCCCATGCGACGATCGTGCTCCGTGGGCGACAAGTTGAACTTGTTTAGCTCCACCCAAATGTCCGTCCAGCGGCGCTCAATGGAGTGCATATGCTCATCGAAAAGCATATAGCGTTTAATTAGCGCCGTTGTCTGGGTCGAGCTCTCGCCCTCCTTCAGCGACAATATGCATGCGAGCATGGTGTCGCCCAGCGGATTGAACACATGTTGCTGAAAGAGACGCTGGCACAGTAGCACCCAGGAGAGCTTGAACTTGCGCAGAAAATCATTCTCGAAAGCGAACAGACTTAGCGAGATCTTCTGTGAGATGCAGTTCAGATCTGAGTAGCCGTCCAGTAAATCTAATGACAGAAATGGGTAAAGTGTTTTTAAGATATAACTAATGTAAGAGTGTTTAAATTATAGTTTTTGTTTGTTTCACATGCAACAATTAATCATTATCTTTATGCTGTAACTTTGAGTAGTTTTCCAGTTATAAGTAATCTGATCTAGGCTATATAATGTTAGTGTTTTGATAACTAATTATTTAGTTGGCAGTTATTTGGTGTTCGTTATTTATTAATTTGTTAAATCGGCTCGACTATTTATGTGAGTCGAAGTAAACTGTTAGAAACATGTGAAATGGGATTCTAAACACTTTTTCTTGCTATACAAATTATAGCTATAGTTAGTACTACTCTCACATGTTAGTAAAAATTAAAAGGTAAAGCATTTTTTTTTTTTTTATACAGATGTAAACGTTATATATCAACTGCAAGCTATCACCCTTCGGTTGGACCTACATGTGAGCATCTTTTCGGCAGATATCTTTTCGTTCTCCTGTACGTTTTGAGCAATTTCGATCATGCCCTCGGAAAATGCCTTGACAATGCACTCAACATTATAGGCGAGTATTTGTAGCAGCAGCATTGGATTGTTGGCCATCAGTCTGTGAAGTGAATGTCGGAATGTTTATTTCGTATCACTTGGATCGCACAAACAATTATATCAACTTACATGGCGCTGAATAGCACTAATATCATATTATCAGAGATCGCAGTATCATCAATAAAATCCAAATATTCGGCATTTTTATCGTAGAGAAATCCGCTTGTTATCCAATAGATTTGCTTATTGGACTCCAATAGCTTCTCAAATTTGTTGTAGGCAGCATCGTTTCTATAAATATAAATTAAAATAGATTATATCATATGAATTATATATTGATTGGCTTGAGACTAACTTTAACATGGGACTGTATGCCTTGATCAGCACATCGAGCAGCATGACGACCATGTGGGCAGCCTTGAATTGATCCATCATAATGGCCATGATGGTTTCGCGATATTCGAGACATTCCTTGCAGGAACAAAATGTGAAGAACTCCTCCTTTCGATGCTTCACAAATATCAAGGCAAGATTCTGAAAATAAAGCTGCAATGGATTAGGCTTCAGCATGACAGATTCATGACAATAGGAGCACACCGTAATTGCACGCAGCTGTCCGTCGGCGTCCCTCAGTGGATTCTTTGGATCCTCCGAGAATAAACGCATATTCTCAATGGCCATCTGCGAAATGGAACAAATATTATAATTAGGGTTCAGTTCAGATCTTTAGTTCTACTTACCAAATAAGAGCGCGTCTCATCGTTTGGATCCTGGCTTTTCGACTTACACTCGTGCAGCAGCTTATCGCTTAGCTCCATTTCGATGACATTGTTCTCGCGCAGGCTCCATTGCATGAGTGAAACCACCTCCTTGTAGACCACATCCGATTTGGGCGCTGGCGCGTAAGGATCAAACGGCGGCAGCGCCAATATCGTGTGCAGCGTATTTATGATGTTGCCTTCGGGGAAATTTAGCCGCTCCAACAGCTGACAAGGCGGTGGTGGATTAGGCTTGCTGCTGCCATTGCTTTTGCCCGCTTGATGTTTGGATTGGAGGGGCAATGGTTTGTTGGCGCTGAGCGCCTCCCGCATTGCGACCAATGCATCACATTTCATTGGTATTGAGTCACCACAGATGCGCGGCGTGGCCGCGTCAATGGACATTTTCATGCTCACATGATAGCAAGAGGCGGCATCCAGTTCACCATTGACAACGGCCTCGGCTGCAGCCACAACACTCGCATCGACGTTGCTGGCACGGGTTTTGGCTTTGGCTCCCTTGGATTTGTTGCTGCCGCTGCTCCCGCTGCAACTGGGACGCGCATCGTCCTCGCTGCTGCAACAGTTCATGCAAGTTTTTGTTGCTGTTGCGGCTTGTACTGCTCTTTCGGAGTCTGGCACCTGTAACATTGCGGTAACGGGAATTGTCTTCATGTACGTCAATGCCTTCTCCACTTGTTCAGCCATCTTTATTTATTTGATTAAACGAAATTTTTCGATCTTTTTGTATATCGTATTCTTCTCTATTTATGTTTTTATTTTTGTTTCTTTTTGTTACACACTCTTTGCAACATTAAGCCACTACGTCAATCGGGCTAAAACGCAGCCAGGGCTTTCGCGTAACAAAAATTTGAGTATGCGCGACGCATTATTATACAAATCACAGATGCACTTCCGTGGTGGAGACACTTTCACTCGCCTCGTCTCGGACCGACCGTCGTTTTCGTTGCTGTTGCTGGCGATTGCCTGTATGTGTGCGTGTATGTGTATGTTTGTGTGTTGTGTCGAAGAAGTCTCTCACATACAGCAAAATGAAAAGAACGCAACGCGTTTTTTCCCAAAACGCGCGCGCCGTCAACGAGCTGTGCGCGTTTCTTGGCGTTTGACAATTTGATTCGATTACCTTGATACGCTTTTAGCCTAATTGGACTGCTGTGCAGTTATGTATATAGATTTATTTAACAAGTGAAATGTTTGGGATTTTTCGTTTTGTTTCGCTAGTCGTCCGTTCGGTGCAATTGCAATTTTCTGCCTTGAACGTGCGTGAATGTGTGTGTGCATGTACGTGAGCGTGTTTGTATTGGCTCAGCGTTGCACTGCTTTCGATCAAATGGAATAATGGTGTATCGGCGATATACATACACAATAATATGTGTGCATTATCGATAGACCAGTATTGCGCACAAGCAGGTGGCGCTAAGCCAATACAAAATATACAATATCAAAATGATTAAATATGTCATATTTTCTATATTATGCCATAAAAACAAACATTGAATTGAAGGAGGTATAAAAGATATTAATATATTTAGTACTTATATGGAACACACAGTTTGGGTTTCAATGCACTTGTAGTGCTTAAACATTTAACACCTAAGAGTATGCAATAAAACTTTGAATTCTCTGAAATGAACAACAAAATTTCCCTTCGTATCGTTAGATATATTTGTATGTTAGTTTTACCCATCTTTAAGCTCTACATTTATACATATATTAAAACCTACTATTATGGTACAAATTTAAGTGGTACTTTTATTTTAGAAAATTTTGAATACATTTTTATAGTCAAGACTGGATTATTATTAATTATTTCTATGAATATATGTACAAAGTACCTATTAGTGAACTTTGAATAATTATACCTTATATACTATATATATATATATATATATATATAAGAAATATAGAACCGGTTTCCGGTTTGTTTGCACGACTCTCACGCAAAGATTTCTTATCAATTGACAATTGAAATTGCCAAGCTTGACTTTAAAGCAAAATAACGTTCAGTTGCTGTGGAGATCTTGACAACGAAAGTTTGAGTTCTCGCTTTCAGATTATTAGTACGTAGCGCGCATATAAGGAACATCTAAACGAAAAAAGACAATTAAAAACAAAGCGAATTATTTGAATAAAAATAATGATGTCAAGATCTGTGTTTCTGTGTTGTGTAGTATTCTTGATTACACTTAGTTGTGTTTGTGGAGATGGCTTGATAGAGGTGTTTAAATGGAAACAAATGGATTTTTACAACCGAGGCGATGTTCGAGCAGTACGACAACCAAATCCATCAGGTAAAGCTATATATTACCCATACATGTGAATTTTATTCTTTATCAGAAAGTGAATAAGTTCAAGCTCAATATTTAAAGTTGAAGAAAGTTGCTCTCTTACAAGATGATTAAGCTCTATAAATAATGTATATAATATAATATTCATAAAATGTATTAAACATGTAAGGCAACAAATTAATTGAAATTCAATTTTACTTAAATTTATATATGTATGTACATATAAATAAATATACAAATCATTATAAAAGCAGTAGAGAGTTGAAGAGAAAACAATTAATACGCTAACTTAATTCGAGCGCAATTAAAATATATTTATAGCTCGACAATTGACTCACTTCAATTAACTCCATTTATTGGGAAATTTCACTCCATAACTCTCTCACTCTCTGTGCATATTATGTGTATAAAAATTAATTGAAGTTCATGTGTTTTGCCCAACGCAGCGCCCGTAGTTTTTCCAGGTAAATATGAGCGAAGGAGAATGAAACGCAAAGTGATTACCTCGCGGGATATGCCCGAGGGCGTAGTGACTCGCAGCGGCTTTGGCGATGACGACTCTCTGCCTTACATACCCTACAACAATGTGCCGATGGGCGTAACACATTTTCGGGGGCGACTCTTTGTGACGATGCCCAGGCGACGTGTGGGAATACCCTCGACCCTAAATTACATAGACATGCGACGTGACAGCGCGCAGAGCAGCCCCAAGCTGCACGCCTATCCCAGTTTCGAGATGAACCAGTTCAATAGCAGTGAACTGAATCTAGTTTCCGTTTATCGCACCACTGTGGATGCGTGCCAAAGATTGTGGTTTATTGACACCGGCATGCTGGAGTATCCAAGTGAGTCAACAAAGACAATGGCTTATGCACACACATCAAATTATTTCTAATAATCCTCTATTTACAACAGATAATCGCCAGCAAATAAGACGGCCTAGTATTTGGATAGTGGACCTGAAAACAGATCGTCAGCTGATGCGCTTCGACATACCCGAAGAGATCGTGGAGACGGGTCGCGGTCTGGCCAGCCTCACCATTGATGTGCCCTCGCCTAATCAGTGCGATCAGGCATATGCCTACATACCGGATCTGGTCTATAGGCGGCTATATGTATACAGCCTGGCAACGGATCGCATGTGGAGCTTTGAGCACAATTACTTTAACTTCGACCCTGTGGCCGGAGATCTCCATATTGGTGGCCAGACCTTCCGCTGGGATGACGGCATCTTCTCCGTCACACTGGGTCCCCAGCAGCCGGATGGCAGTCGCGATGTCTACTTCCATGCCATGGCCAGCAACAATGAGTTCGTCGTCTCGAACCGCGTGCTCCAGTTGGAGTCGAATGCAGCTCGCTCCGATCATGGCAGCGACTTCCGTGTGCTGGGCAGCCGGGGTCAAAATAAGCAGAGTACAATGCATCAGTACGATCCGCGCACCGGCGTCGTCTTCTACGCCGAGATACAAACGAATGGTGTGGGCTGCTGGAACACGCGGAATCCGTTCTCGGCAGCCACCCATGACACTGTGGCAGCCAATGCGGAAACCATGATCTACCCCAGCGACTTAACGGTCAGAATATGAGTTTAGTATACATTTGCCATTACTAATTATGATTAAATTTCGTACAGATCGATGAGGATGGCACCATGTGGGTCATGACCAACTCGATGCCCATATTCATCTACTCCACATTGGACACAAACGTGTTCAACTTCCGGATCTGGAAACAAGACACCATTGCTGCCAAGCGAAATACGGTTTGCGAATAGGTTTATGTATATGGAATCGCTTTAATGAACATTTCGCAATGAAGTTACATAATAATATATTATACTCGTATGTCGTAATGTAATAATTGCATACTGACAAAATATTAACACAAATTTCATATGTATGCATGTATATATGTATGTATAAAACAAATTAAAAAGCCTTTACAAATGTACCTTTAAAAATTGCCTAAATTTGAGTACTCAGTTTATCACATCTTAAAGTTACATAGATGTTTCATTTTTCTTTTGTCATCAAAAACAAATCAAATACAAAAGTAAAACATATTAACGTAAATTAAACAAAATCAGAGGCACTCTAATATTGCATAAGGATACTAAGTTGCACAGGTTTGTATAATACGTGTGTGTGTGTGTGTGTGTGTGTGTGTGTGTGTGTGTCTGTGTATATATATTCAATTCAATTTACGATTAAAATAGTATTTCAAAATTTTCAAATTAAATACTTTTGATTGTTAAAATATCTTCTATTTTTTGTTTGTTTTGTAAAATTTCATAATTTTGTTTCTATAATATTCGAACAATTTTGTTGTGCATATTTCTCAAAGTGAGAGCATTATATAGTTTTCTATGTAAACTACTTATATAAAATTTGCAAAAATATATATTTATATATGTATATATGTTTTTCCGTTAATGCTCGCATGTATAAAGTTACTACATATAAAAATGACTATATAGCATTTCGTTCGTATAAGTAAACATGCATTTTGTTTTGTTTTGTTTTTATGTGAATAATGGAATGGTTATCTGGCCCAGTGTTATACAAAAATATACACGTATAACATAGTATAACAGTTTTGAGTTACTACATTGCTATATATCTTCCTATATATGTATTTATATATATATATATATGTGTGTGTATGTGTACCTATTTAAAAGCCGACCACTTTTGAAGTGAGGCTGCAGCCGACATTTTACTGTACTAGATAATCCTTGTAGCCGCGCAACGATTTCAGTTGCTTTTTCAATTTGGTTATCAAATCCGACGGTTGCACCAGTATCGATATATCCCTGCCCACCGAATTGAGGCGATCGCGTATCTCCAAATCCTTGAAAAACAGATTCAACGGTCGACCGTTAATCTCCGTCAGTATCCAAAAGGTCAGCGTGCTGCCATCGCACGATTGAGCCTGCAATGCATCAATGAATGGCATGAATTGATTGGAAATGATTTGTGAAATGCAATTTGTAATCACCTTGGGTGGCAGTCCATGCCGTGCCGCCAGACTGTTCGGCACCACGTCCACAATCGTTGAGGTATTGCCATCACGTATAAGTCCCAGGCACTGTCCATCGCGATCTCGGCGTATGGCATAGGCGCGTCCAAAGGGTATGCGACGCAGCAGCACTTCAACCTGTAAGCAAAGCAATATACTCAATGACGTCAGTCTAAGTCTGATAATGATTTGGGATGTACAATTGGTGTCAATAAACATACATACTATACTGTATTCGTTTAGTCTTGATAATGATTTGACATAAATTATGACGATTTAATCATTCAATTCGAGCATTGTGAGCTAAAAATTTGTGCTCTTTTACACAGATTACATTTTGAATTTTGTATAGTTATTGTATAGTTAAAATTATGTAATAATTGAAAATTCATTAATTAATTATATGCAATAAAATGATTCTATTTAGATCTGTCTTATTTACATAGTATGCAAAAATGCACGTAAAGTAACTACAAATTAAGCAACATATTAATATTAATATTACTATTAAAATGTGTGAATTTAATATAAACTCTAATAAATCCATATAAATTGCTAAAGATGTCATATAATCTTCCCTGGTCAAACATAAAGCAACTAATGACAGGCTTAGCTGATTATAGGTAGATAATGTTAATGAAGCAGATGTCTATTTTCAACACATTCGCATATTGCTAAAATAACTCACACTATTTAATCTTATGTATATATTATAAATATATATACGTTTTTAAAGCTTAGCATTAAATTTCTTGTCCTAATTTATAGTTATTTTAAAACTATAATTTCAATCTATATCATATAGCATATATTGCAAGATTTTAACTGATACATATTAACACAGCATGATTCATAAATTTAATAATATTCTAATTTACGTCAGGGCGTATTTGCAGTAAGTCAACAATTAGCTTACATCTTGATGTATGTAAGTATGTTAAAATAGTAAATACTTACGAATAACGTGTTGGTATTGCGTATTATTTTATTTGCCTCGGCAGCGCTGCTGATGCTGACGCCTGCAATGGAGAGCAGCTGATCGCCAATGTGAAGGGCGTTGTAGAGCACGGGATGCTCCTTCTGCTTCCAGCCCGCAATCCTGCAAATGAGACGAACATACATTTCAATTAAACACTTATTTGCAGATATAGGCTATATGACTCACCAGACACCACCGAAGGCATCCACCCAGGCAATGGAACCAACACAATCCTTGCGCCGCAGATTGAGTCGCACGCCACCAGGATGCATGATCTCACGTCGCAACTGCATCACCTGCTGCTCTCTTAATGTGAGTCGCTTATTGCTGCTGTTGGACTGGCTGGCCACAGCCTGTGGCGGAGATTGCATGCGGAATGCACCTGCAGCTGCTGCACTGCGTCCTGGCACAAACTCATTGTTGTTGGCGCCGCGCTGGCTGCTTTGTTGCGTTGTTGCAGCGACTGTGGCGCCACGCTGCAGCGGCGCTTGGGCATCCGATGTGGAAGAGCTGCGCCTGCGCTGCTCAATGCTGTCCGTATTGGTGCTGCCGGAAATATTGCTGGCATCCCGCGTCGCATTGCTGGCACCGGAGCTGGAGCTGTTGTTGGCAGCACTCTGTTCAATATTATTGTTAGCATTGCTCGTGTTCGTGCTCGTGCTCGATGCCTTTGGCGTTGTCTTGGTCTTGAGCGGCGTATTGAGTAGCTTCAGATAGTGAAAGTCACGGCGACTGGGTCGCGTGCTAATAACCAGCTCGGTTAGGCCGCGCGTCAGCTGAGGCCGGACACGTCCATTGCTGGGCGTGGGCGAGGCAATGGCCACGCCGCGACGTGGCAAAGCAGGACTGCCATTCATGGGTGTCGCCTCCACATTGACCACTGCATTGCTAGCCTGACCTTGGCTACTCGTGGGACGCACAGCCGTTGGACTATTGCTGCTGCTGTTGCTACTGATGGGTATGCTCGACGAGAGGAATACCTTCTCATAGTGCACGTTGCCGCTGATGACATTCGAGTCCTGCGACTGCTCATTGTTGATGCGTATATTCGTGATTCCCGAGCTGTTGGCGCTCAGTATGATCTTCTTGCTCATCTTCGGGGTGATTGGCTTACTTGCACCACCAGCGCTGGCTGTGGTGGGGTAACAGGTGCCATAAACTGCCACCGTGGTTGCCTCACCATCGGCCAGCACCTGCACCTTTGTTGTATTGGCATTCGCTGTTGCCGTGGAAGCATTCGAAGTTGGCGCATTCGGATTGGAAGCATTCGGTTTTAAGGGTATAGTATAGGGATTGCCACTGCTATTGCTGCTACTGCTGTTGCTGCTGCTCGGCTGGCTGAGCACTTGTATTGTATTCGAGTTGGACGGAATTATTTGTACATTGCTTTTGTAATCGTTCTGTGGCTGCGATTTCGCTTTGGCTTTCAAACTGATTTCAGGAAAACGAAAAATATCCGCTATTACTTTATTTTTGGGCGGCAGTTCGGGCGCTGGCGTCGTATTTGTAGTCGTTGCAGTTGTCGTATTGGACACCTGTATAATCGTTACATTGTTGTCTCCATTCTCCTCGACGGCAGTTGAATTTGTGGCTGAAGCTTGAAGCTTTGGCTGCGGTGATTGGCGTTGCGGCCTCTTGGTTTTGTCAGCGGCGCCAGCTGACATGGAACGTGATGTTTGGGGTCTAATGGAGAGGACGAAAAGTAAAAGCTTTAGATGATGATACAATAAAGTGAATATTATATATTGATAAGCTAGATTAGAATATGAATCTTAAATATCTTAATATCAATATCAATATAACTGGCTTGCCCCACAACAATCTTAACATCTAGAAATCTTTGTGAGCTTCGTAAACTACTGCCAACAAGATTTAAATACTAATCCAAAAAGTCAAATCAAGTCAAATCTCAATAACAACCCAATAATTATAGATGTTTCTTAAAATGACCGATGAAGTGGCTTTATCAGATGAGACGCTGGACGAGTTGTTCGTTAGGGAAGTGGGCAGCGTGACGAAAATTGTGGAAAAGCTGCCCAGCAATGCCGTAATGGCCACCTGCACGCGTTGGTTCAAGATCTTTCAGGCAGCCGATCCCGAGGAAAGATTTGCACGCAACTGCATGCTTCTATTGCTCCACAAACAGCTCAACGATGACAACGCACTGAGTTTTCCTTTTACGGATGCTCGCAGTTATCAGCGGGATCTAAAAACATTGCATCAGATGAGTCTAACGGTGAACCATGCAGATGGCAACGTCGACGATGTTAATAAAGATGATAACCGTAATGGAGATGCCAATACCGAAGATAGCCCCACCATGGATACAAGTTCGCCATTCAGTTCGCATAGCCCAGAGGTGTGTTGCGCAGAGAATTCGTTGCGCTTGGAGATCGCCAACAAGGTGCTGATGGAGCAAAACAAAGAGATGCTCAGAGAGTTGCAGGAGCTGGAGGCAGAGAAAGAGAATTTGCTGACGCACCGCGAGAACCTAGAGGCTACAAACGAAACACTGCGCGATCACAATAAGTTGTATAGCAAAGAAGTCGGGTGTATGAAGCACATTTTTGCCTGCTCGTCTGTGACGGCCCTTAAGCTATTTAACCAGCCACAATTTATGGAACGTCCAACCTATTTCGTGACCCTTTTCTCTGTGCTCTGCGAAGATGCACGAGATCGGGCACACTTTGAGCAAATGGATATTAAGTTAGGGCGTTTACTGCGCGATCACATGGACTATTATGTGTCATTAACAACACGAGATCAAATTAGCAGAGCATACAATGAAATGCACGCTAGTGTGTGTAAACGCTATAAGCAGCTCATTAGAATGCAGGAAGAAACGGCGGTGCATCAGCTATCCTTAATGACAATGCGTTATTTGATGACACTGCGCAAACTCTTTCTGGACACCAACAAACACGACAAAGGCATGGAGCAGTTGGCGTTGGATTTCATACAATATAATTACAATGATTTAGCGAAGGGACTATAGAGTCATCTATGCATTTACCTGGGTATTAGACGTTCGCATTGCAGCATTTGTTCAAAATTTAAGATTTGATCTGTAAAAAAAGAATGTTTAGTTTAATTGAATTTAACGCTTTGACATGGGATGCTTACCCGCAGATATGCGCTGTGCTGATGAAGCTGCCACATCGACTCGCACTCCGTTTCGTAGTATGGGCGTTAAGAACTCATCTTCGGAAAGATTCGAATCTGCAGTGGTTGCGCTTGGGGGTTCGACTATAATTGCCTGCTGCTGCTGCTCCTCCTCCTCCTCTTCATCTTCAACAGCAGCTGCTGTTGAAACTGTTTCGCTAATTTGTTCGCTGTACGTGCTGATGGGATCCGAGAGCATATTAAGCAAATGCTGTGTTAGGGTATTAGACATTGCTGGTGGCGGCGCTGCTACGGCAACAGCGGGTGTTGGAGCCGCTTCTATGACTGGTGCCACCGCTCTGGCTGTTTGTTCATTTCCAATGGTTGCTGGCGGATGCTGATGAGCCGGAATACGCTCGACCCCTGGCACTATGGCCGCTGGTACGGGCGGTGGTGCCGGCAACGGAGATGTTGGATCACGTGTGGGCAGCAATGGGGCTCGCACTTCAGGTAACTTTGTGTATAGGTTTTCACGAGGCGATAGAATTTTCATTTCGCGCAGCTTAGCTCGCAGCGTTTCCACCCATTCTTGCATAATCTCCCTGTATTCCGCAATAAAATATTGTTAATTGCTTCGTTTGTGTGTGTTTGTGTTGTGCGCAACTTACCATGAAACGGCATGAAAGCGCAACACTTCATTGCTGAGCGTCACTACAAATTCAAACTCATGGGAATTGGGTATGAGAGCATGTGATATGTGCAGCGTATCCCGCAGCGACACGGCCCACTCAGGCATATGAGCGGCCGCCTGCCGCGGTTCTGCATAGCCCTCCAGAAGGGCCTCGGTGTCATCATGCACGCAGAACACCACCCAACTGCATTCCGATTTCTGTAAATCAATGGTAGGTAATTTTGACTGCTATAACTGATGATAAATAGTTTACCTTGGGGCCCACGGTTAACTTTTTGCCATCGGCCGTCAGTCTTTTCAACCACGTATTCTTATGTATTTCACGAAACTGCGCCGAGCTGGCGCTCGCTGCGATTGCAGGTGCATTTGCAGGTGTTGTCGTTGTTGTTGTTGTGTTTGCAGCTGGCACTGCTGCAGCAGCCGCAGCCATCTCTGAAGCCTGCTCTTTGCTCTGCTGCTTGTTGCTACAATGCGCGCTCTTCGATTGCACTTAACATATTTCACATTTCACACAATTTATTGCAACTTTTTCTACATTCGCATTAATAACAAAAAAGAAGTCAGCCAGAAATTGGCGACGACGCCATGTTTGCTATCAGCAATTTTTTTATCGACTTCTTATCGATACTTTGTATATTATAACGTTTGGTGTTGCCACACTGTTTGCAACAGTTAGAGCATTCAAAATAAGGGGTTATTCTCAAACATTCTTCCGATTCAAAATCCCAGTATATTCAAACTTTATTTTTAATATTTGTATTTTATTTATTAGCTGCTATTCCAAATAAAGTTAAACAGATTTATACTATAATACTTTTTTTTATTGGGATTTTTAAAAATAGTATTTTATATTTTTTTTGATTCGTTTTTTTATCTTTATATCACACAAAACGTAAATAAGATCTGTTTTATAGCTGTCTTAAATATCTAGAACTAACCAAAAAAAACGATATTTTTATTTCTACATCCGAAAACAGAAGTAAATTAAATTAAATTTATATGTTTTTTTTTTCATATGCATTTGCAATCGAGCAAATGGACAAGAATTAATTTTAAAGTTTTACAAAAAATGTATTGCAGCGCATTTAATACTAGATATACATATACAGATGAATATGTATACTGTAAGAGAAGTCATTTAAAATTAGTACGTAGTTATATCATTAATTTTAGCATTAGTTTATCTTTTCGTTTCCAACATTAGTTACTTATTTACAGCTGCAGATAACTAGTATGCGAGTCAAAAGTAGGTAAAGGTAAAGTCGTTTCTTTTCCTTTCTTTTTGTAACATAGACAGAACGTACAACGAGTTAACAATTACTCAAATGAGAGAACAAAATAAAAATAGAGGCAACAGAAAAAAGAAGGAAATGTTTAAACTTATAGCGAGTTTAGGTAGTTGGCATTTGCATTAAATTAATTACAATTAACGTCTTTAACATAAATTTCAATCAAGCGAAATGACGGTTGGTTTTCAAATACAATCGAGTCTTGTAGTGTTTACATTTGCTTTAGCTGGAAATTTTTACATTTATATATCAAGATGGTTTTTCACAGTTAGCGTGTGTAAAAAGTCATTTTTGTACGTTTATACGAAAGTTTTGTTCACTAGCTTAAGCACGGCTCGTCTATATATATAATTGGCTCCAGATAGATATTAAACGCGAAATTTGCTGCTCGTAATGTTAGTTTTGTAGTCATGGGTCAAGATAACTTCTTTTTCAACTCTTCTACGCATATATATATATATATATATATATATATATATATATATATATATATATATATATTTTTTTTTTTAATGATTTTCAGTATATATATATTTTTTTTATGTTTATGGTATTCGTTTGCATTTCGGTTGAGTTGGTTATTATACATATGATAACGTGTGTGTGTATGTGCGCGTAATTTTCATCAAATGTTTTATATTTGTTTTTTTTTTTTCTTTTTTTTTCAACTTTTCAACATAGTTGCCTGTTTGGAATTGGCTGGTTTTATGTGTGTTTTTTTGTTTTTAAATGTTTGGTTAGACAAGGGAGGTGAATATCATATATAAACGGTAATCGAGTTCTTGCATGGGATGTTGGAATATCCTTGCTATGATACGTTTCAGATGCACATCTGAAATCGCTGCTGTGAGAGGTTATATAGTTCAGACTATTGGGGGCCGGCGCTTACGAGGCTATAAAATCCATTTGATGGCAAAGTGGTACGAATTCGTCAGCCATGGGATTTAGCACAGATTTCTCAATATTACATTGACTCTTTGGTAGCGCAGATAAAGCCGTATTTTGTTCTTCCGTTCTGCAAAGATAGCGATCATATTATTATTATTATTATGTTATCATATGGTCTATGTTTGCTTGACGCACTTGGCTTTTTCCCATTCATTTATTTGTTCCTCGAGCTCATCCTCGATCATGGCTTCGAAACACTCTTGCATGATATCTTCCTCTTCAAGACGTTGCAACTCCTGCAGACGGCCAACATGATTAAATATAAAGAGCATGATTTACTGCAGTTTTTTTTTTCTTACGTTCTTGTCGAATTCCTCCTCGTTCTCCATCCACATATATTCTGAGAAATCTGGCTCATCGTCAAAGTCAGACAGTGATTCGTCGTCGTCCACCACGTAAACTATTTGATCCGTCCAGTCAACAGATGGTACTTTTAACAACATGGTTGTGCTGTAATTGATAATCGATAAATTTAATTTAAAAACATTTGAAAACGCAATAAAAAGCGAATCGGAAGTTCTCGACAAATATACACCCTGTAATGAGGTTTTCCGGTAAACACAATATTTAAATACAGAAGAGGCGGAGGAAATATTACGAGAGACAGAACAGAAAATTGAAATGAGAAAATTAAATACTAGAAGAATTCAATACAAATGCAACAAAAACAAAGAATCCGTAGTTGAGGAGTGACTAAATTCGAAAAATCTCACATGTTCTGTTTTTCCACAACATTTAAATAACAGTAGACAGGCCTAAAATTTATCATTAAATTGGCAGAAAAAGCCAATACACAGAAACAAGTCCATAAGGGTTCATAGTAATATATGTACATATCAATAGCTTATTTAGTACACACTAAATTAATATTTCATTGAACATATACATATGTACATATTTGTATATGTATGTAAGTAGTTTCCACTATTGCTTAACCATATGAGACCCTTTCTACGCACTTTTAATCAGACATACACTATGTACATATGTACAGTAAATTTATATGAGTGCAATAACTTTGTGTAAGTATGCATATGTGTGTGTCTCGACTGCCTGTCTGTGAGTATTCTCGTTTAGTGCCGGCAAAAAGCTGTTAGTTGCGTCGTTCTTATAGAAACCGGTTTAACACCATCGCCAATCGCTTAATTGAGATAAACAAAACAAAAAACAAACAACATTACATACTAATGCAGTCACATAATCAACTACACAAACACACACAATTACATACATTCGTATATAATAAAATATTGTTTATATAAATGCGTAGCAAATAAACGAAAAAATTTTTCTCTTCTCTTTGCTTTTGTTTTGCCCAATATGTGTCTTCACTATTTTTGTTTTTTGCATTTTGACAGCCGTTGCGGCGCATAAAAATATTTTCAAATACAGAATGACTAAGCTCAAAGCACAAGAGTAAAAGAGAAGACTAGCGAAAAGAAAAAAAAGAAAGGGCGCGCACACATATACATATGTATGTACATATGTACATAGGGAAACAGGGCAACGGCAATTGTTTATAAACAAGTGGGGTATATAACACACACATATATTTAAATACACACACATACACAGAGACATATATTTTTGATAAGCAGTATCAAAGAATTATTAATTTGTATGTCTGCATATCAGCTATATGTGTGTATTTAATGGTACGCTGTTATCACCTGTTTGCGACGTGAACAAACAAAACACAAATTAACTATAAATAAATTCGACAATGACGTCGTTGTGAATTTATGCAAAACGCAATAAGACAATAAATACATAAGCACATACATATTACATATGCATATGTATGCGGATCGGCACGGACATGGACGTTGTTTGGTTCATGGGCGTAGTTAACTTTTTGTGCCGTCAAACAAATACCTAGCTGTGTGCGTAAGCGTAATAGACTATGTTGATGTGAACGTGCGGTCCCGCACATAATCATACATACATACATATGCAGCAGAAACAAACATTCGCATTCACACACACACGCGTACGCACAGTATTGCTACAGTTGCCATATTGCAAAAATTTTAAATGTATTTACTTCGTGAACCCAACAAGCACACTCACACATGTATGGATATAATATTAAGCGATCACTGCGTATATAGTAAATATATATGAACACACACTCAAACATATACTTAAGTATGCATTCGCACACACACACACACCTGTAAATACACACACACACATGATTGAATGAACCTCCCTCAACTCTGAGCGCAAGCAGTTGAAACAACACGGCGTACTCAAGGTAACAAGTGTTTCGAAAAAGTTTATAATATTCCACTAAAAAATCAACATTCGTGCTATATTCTTTGTGATTTGTTATAGTTGCGTATAACAACAAATGGCACGTAGCATAAAATCGAATGGCCTAGGGGCAGACGTCATCGCTCCGCGTCGTTGAAAATTTTAGCGTTTATTGATTTGTCAAGAAGCATTCGCTAGCGGAAATGCTAAACAACAAACAAACAAAATTAAAAGCCTGCAATTACAAAAACAGGAAACGTTTTGGCATGTCAGCTTTATGCCTTATGTTTCCGCATTTCTTTTCGCACTTGTGTAACTTAGCCCTAAAGTTAAAGTTAAAGCCACTTAACTTTTTCTCGTTTATTTAGTGTACTCACTTTGCTATTTTACTTGAAGAGCTGCCAAACTGAAGTCTATGTTCTACTTTTGTTGATCTTCCACTGAGAATTTTGTATTGCAAAAGTATAAAGGGAGACACTGACAATTTATTGTTGCATCCAGATAGAAAACACGCAAATTTTTCTATTGCGAAACCAATTCAAATGCTGTGTGCGGAAACACGTCCATGAACGTCAAGCAAACGAATCGAAAATGATTTATAAAACAAAAACTGACAGACGATTAATTTTGTACAGCTGTTCGGGTTTACTAGAGTACATCGATAGATTTGTATTTGCAATCGATTTACCGCAGCCAAATCGATAGTTTTTACAGGTTGGGTTGCTCATTAACTTATCATTGAAATACGCGCGCAATGTCGAATTTGAATGGAGTAAAAACGAAAATCTGGTGATTAGATATGTACACATATATATGTTTACGTACTAAGTAATTTTATCGAGTATGTGTGTATATAAATAACTAGCAAATTACTGCTGATACAATCAGAATACAGTGTCGATGCACACATTTTTTATCAGATCATTTTTGTAAAATGAAATAATTGAATAATTTATATTTATTGATCCACGCGTCAAACTTGTTTTCTTGTTGTAAATGTAATGACGTTGTTTACATCAATTTTATTTCTATTTTAAAGTTTGTTAGTGACAATAATAATATATTACACGATAAAGTTAAAAATAACTAATACACCTACATTTATATTTATATAAACATACGACTTTGGACGGTTTTAATAAATATGTACAACAATATATCCAGGCACTTTGTTAGTTAGCAGTTTCATTTGTGGTATTTGAGGGTTTGGCTTCGGTTTCTGACTTTTGGCTTCGAGGGTCCCATGGCTGAAGATTTGTACTGCCGAACAGACCAAATACAATTATGGCTAACACATTACAAAAAATTAACGTCAGCAAAACATGATTCCATTCTGACTTAATACCCTGAAACAGACCAAAAATTAGTTTCACTTGGAAATTATATATGATTATATATATATCTATCTCAGACTCTTACAGTTTTCACCAACGTGGCTATGACATGTGAGGCCAGAAAGCCCGATATGTGTCCAACACTGTTGGCCAGGCCTGAAATCATGCCAGCAAACGATGGCGCGAAATACAATAATGTCGGCCAATAGCCGCCACTAAAGCCCATATCTGTGGTAACGCCCAATAACACAAACATGAGCAACACGAATATCTTTTGCTCGCATCCTGCCAGAATTATGATCAGTAGCAAAATCATATTTGCAATGGAGCCTATAAATTCAAGTGAAGTTGTTAAATTTAATGATTTACTTGATACACAATATGCACTTACAGACGACGTACAAAAGTCGACGTATATAACTGTGCTTGGCATACACACGTCGCTCTATAATGGAACAACTCAATACACAAATTATCTTAGAGAGCAGCGAGCCCAAAAATGGGGCCGACGACAGGAAGCCAATCTAGAAGAGGAAAAATGTTGGTAGGTTAAAAATTAATATTCTCATAAACATAATACTAGATAGTAATTTAGAAAAAATTGCAAATGTCTTATCATCTAGTAATTCGGTTTTAATTTATTTTAAAAATACAATATGATATGTGAATTCCTATTCCAGCAATATTATTATTTATTTAATACTAATATGTAGGCCGATTTTTATTCATGCCATATTCTCTGTTTATTCAAAACGAAATTAAAGGAAAAATGTAGAGTGTTGCTATGTCAGCCAAATGATTCTTTTATATAGGTCATATATAAGAAGTAACTCAAAACAAAAGAAAACAATATTCAAAAGTCATACAAGAACCTCCATGTCAGTTATGACATTATGATAAATGTATATAATGAGAGCTCTAGCTCTACAATCAACTATATAAATATAGCTGAACTAATATACTATATAATATATAGCTGAACTATAATATCTAAGCTAGAATAGGTTAGTTAAGCTGTACTGTCTGTATTTATTAGCCCCACATATAAACACATATAGTTTATATACCTCTTTCATGTTGAGCTGCATCGCTTCACTCATAAATCGTGGCATTATGAGCGAGAAGAGCAGAAAGGTGTAGTTGTGAAAGACATGGGTTAGAATGAACGCATGGACGGGCAGGGAGGTCAAGAGCGAACGCCAAGGTAAGCTCAAATGCTGCAGGAATTAAGGAGAATTAAATCATAATCAATGACAGGCTTATGGCATCAACTCACCTGCGGCTGCTGGGCAGATTGCTGCAAATACTCACGCTCAGCGTCCGAGATACGTGGATGCTGCTCCACACTATTGTAAACCAGCCAATTACAGATGATGCCATGTGCAAGGGAAACGCAGCCGATCACGTAGAAGGGCAGGGACCAGCCAAGCTCGCTGAGATAAGTGGTCAGCGGATATATGCCAATGGAGCCTAAGATCAAGCCGCTGTAGGCAAAGGAGAGCATCGACGTACGCTCCGTGGGATGCGCCCAAACCACGAATAGCTGATAGAGGGGCGGTGTGCCGCAGCCCTAAAGTGTGACAGATGACAAATTGAGTATATCAAACCATATGCAATCTACTTGCAAATCTCACCGCGAAAATGCCGGCAAATACCAAACTAGTGACTGCTGCCGCATAACTATAATACGCTAATAAGGGCAGTAAAATGTAGGCAACAGCCTGCAGAGTTAACGAGCTGATAAACAACACCTTGCCTCCAAAGCGATCCGTTAGATGCCCAGCCAATGGTAGGGCGAAGACGAAGCCGTAGTAGAAGGTGCCCGGAAAGGCCAGAGCTTGACTGCGACTCCATTGTAGATCACCGAGCTTTAGAAGGTGAAACGGCGAGAGAGGTGAGGAAATATTGAGAGTGAGAGAAAAATAGGGAAAGATATGAAGTGAGATAGATAGAGAGAGACGGAGGCAGAGAGAATGAAAAAAATAAAATGAGAGACTCAGAGAGAGAAAGATAAGTAGAAGAGAGAGAGAGAAGTATACATCGAGTGAGAGAGTTAGCGTTTGCGAAAGTTAAGAGGAGAATCACTACATCTCTATGTAGAGAGAGACAGAGAGAAGGGGAGAGTGCGAGAAGACAGGGACAGAGAGAATTCCGCATGCACTCAGCACAAAGTGTTCCATTAGACTTACCTGAGCACCCTCCAAGCTGGGCTCCACCCATACTCTGTTGTTGCTGCCGCAGGTGGAATTCATCGTAATGTTATTCAGGCCGGACTGCAGTGCCTCCCGGGAGTGGGATGGCACCATGCGCAGAATGATCAGACCCAGCATATTGCGCATGCCCATCTGCAGGACATTGGCGACGAAGGCGCAAAGCAAGTAGGTGAGCCGAGCCGAGCCCCAGAGGCGGCAGCTCGACTCCTGGGTGCACAATTTGGGCACATTCCATGACTTATGCACCATTTAAGCGGAAGTCTATATAGACTTCTATATGTATATGTAAGTGAATATTTGTTTTGTCTGTGCAATTAATATTTCGAACTGTGGGGTCGCACGTTGCGCCGCACACTGACCGAATTCAACTGAAGTCCGCAACAGATGTGAAATGCAATATAATTTGCAGTTTGTCACGATTTTTCGTGTTTATCAAAGCTCAAAGCGTTTGGCGTTCCGCTTATCTACACATAAATATGTAACGGATTTCGGACGCAAAACAATGAGAACAACAGAAGAAGAGATGATAAAGCCGATAAGTGAACCATGCGAAAGATGAAGTTGAGAAAATTAGAATATACAACTACAGCTGATTAGCCTGTGGCTCTCAAACTGTGCGGCGCTTGCATTCAGAATGCTTGCAAGCCATTCGCAAGCTCCTAATTAAAGCTTATTTCAGAAATATTAGTAAATATGTAAATAGTTTATATGAGAAAAAAATTGTGTTTTTTTTTTGTGATTAATATTATAATTTCTGTATTTAATTTACATAGAGAATAGCTGAAAAAATTAAATACTTTTTTTGTAGTTTGAAATATTTTTATGTTTAACATTTTAATAAAATAAAATAAAATTAGTATTAATTATAATTAATTATTAATTTATTCTGAAAATGGATATACATTATTTGTCTTGTAGGATATTTGAGAGGCAGCAGTACCATAAAGTATATACATACAAAATTTTTTTGGGTGTTCTTAATATTTTCATCATGAGTGTATGTAGCATGATGAATTTATATTTATGATCAGCATCTATAGACATGAAGACATTGAGTTCAATTTCCAAAAGAGACTTGAAATTGATCACGCTTGAAATTGTCGAGAATCATCTGCATTAGTTTGATCACAATCTATATATTTAATATAGATTTACAGTTATCTAGCATAAGAGGAGTTTTCTTATGAAAATATACATTTTCATATATATTATTTTTGCATACCGACAGACTTATTTATAATTTCTCGTCCGTCCTTTTAAAAGCTCATCAGGGATTTCCCCAGTCGTTACTTCAGTCTAAAACAGCTCTACTTATTACTATTGTTTTTTATTTAATTTTATTATTTAATTAAAGTAGCTGGAACTTAATATTCTTTATAAAATGAAACGTTTATAGTTTATTGATAAAACTGCTTTAATTTTCAGATTTTTGTTTGCTGATTTCAAAGCTGAAACGTTTTCATGAGCTGAAGCGCGTTTAATGTGATTTTAGCTGGAAACACATTGTAGTTAAATTAAAATACTGTGTCGGCGATAAGGCATTGCTTGACGGTTTATTATATGTAATATATATTTCTGTCATAGGTTATGTAAGTATTAATTAAGTCCTTAAGAGATTTCGTTTCAGATTCACTTTCTTTTAAAAAGCAAGGAATTTGTTTGGTATTCAGAATATAATATATATTTTATATTTAACGGATCTAAAATAGAAATGAGTCCCAATTGGCTTTATAGAACACATACATACTTAAGCTTATGCCGAGTATTATAATAATATGCTCATCACTATCTCTCTTTACTCTTCTACTTTAGGCAATAGAACACCGTTTCACTAGTATTTATTTTACCTTTTTACCTGTAGTTGTTTCGGTTATTTGATTTATATAAATGACGTCGGTTGCGCTGTCGCCTCACAATCCACAATCATAATTAGTCATGAGCGAACTTAATTACGCGACGGGGTGCAGCGACAAGCCGCACGCCAAGCGCTAAACATCTTGGCATTTACAAATCCGGGCTAGCCGGCAATTAGTGAACACCACACTCTCCATTTCCATTTGGTCAAATATTAAATTTACTTCATTTTTTTTAATTACACTGCTCATGTGGTCTGCGACTATTGGGCATATTGGTTTTGGTTTCCAGCGCGAAAATAAAAGCAGAAAAAAATATCATAATTTTAAAAAGTAAAATTTTTTCTTTTTTGAATTGTTACTTATATATAATTTTTCGTTTATATAAAGTTTTGTTTCTGTTTTTTTTTTTTTTTTTTTTTTTTTTTTTTTTTTTTTTTAAATATTAAAAACCTCTAAAAATATATTTATTAAAAACTATACTGGTTTTCTTTTTTTACAAGCTCAGCAACTGATTTGTTTTAAATTTGAAGCCCAGAAACTAAAAAAAAAGAAAACTTGAAACAATTAACTTTTGTTAATGTTTTTTCTTAGCTATCAATTTTTTTTAGCTGCTTATAAGAATGACAAAAATAAAATAATATTATATATTTAATGGTAAAAAATGATTTCATTATTATAAGTATTTAAAGCCCTCCTCTACATTTTAAGCAAATACGAATGAGAACAAATATGAAAATATTTAATTTCATGATATATTTATAATATTTTCATGTTCATACTTATTTTCATAGTTTTCACTATTATATCAAAAATCCGAAATTATTATAACCACCCCTGTCTCTGATTCCTGCATACTTTTCAAATGGAAAACAACGTAAGATTTAGACAAGCGAACAGTGTATTTTCCCTTTCTTCCCATAGTTACTATTCAGTAGCTGCTGCCCCCCGTTCCCCACTCATAGTACATATATATTGTTTTTTGTTTTTAGCTCAAATTGCACACCTCAATGTTTTAGCCAATTAAATTAAATGAAAAATGAGGAAATGAGAAAATGGGAAAAGGGGCAAACACTGCAGCGTGTTTTTTTTTGCGTTACGATTTTTTGCCGGAAGCGTGGAGTGAGGGGGGATGGTGGCTGGGGCTGGGTTTAGTTCACGGCTAACGCGCTTAGCCTGCAGTGTTGCAGCAGTTGGCTTTTAGCTTTTAGCCTCAAACATGCTACATAGTAGCCAGTCCGTGTGTATGTGTGCGTGCGTATCTATGTGAGCTCTGACCGCATTTATATTTCAGCGTATATTGTTATCTGTTTTGCTGCATCGCTAATAGGACATTGGATGTTGTACGATATTGCGACAGGACATTGGATTCTATTTTTGCACTCGCTGTTGTGCTGGTTATGTCCGTTTGAGTAGCTTGAAAGGGGTATATTGGATTTGATTGTTTTTTTTTGTAATCTGCCTTTGAAATTTGATATAAAAGTGGTTTGAACTTTCGCATAAGTAAATAATGGAAATTTGGATTCAAGTCCCAGCCTGAGCTGAAGACCAAAGTTGCCAAGCAAATCATTATCACATGCTTGAAATTACTTTCTTCCAGTTTTTTATAAACCTTTGATATGTTGATATTCCATTGTGATATTTCATTTTCCTACTTTGAATACACATATAAAATATCTTAAGCCAAGATTAAACTGAAAGCATTCCCCTCTGAAAATTTCAAGTCCTTCTCAATCCCTAATCTAGTAGCCCTCAGCATAGCTTCATTTCACATATCGATAATACGTATTTTTATCGATAAACGATAAAGTTTTCCTCTCAATGCATTTGTAAATTGTAATCACAGTCTTAGCCAGCATCTGTCAGTCGTGTATGCCCGTTTGCCATGTACCTAACGTGCTTTGTTGTGGTTACACTATATTTCGATTAAAAATTTGAATTTTTTATAATGTAGGGCTATAGTTGTGCACTCATTTAGAATGCATTTGTGCGAAGCTTGGCCACAGGGCGCTAGACACAGACACAGACACAGACACATATACACATACACACATATACGCATATGCATGGCTGTGTTTGTATATTTGTATATTTGCCCTAACTCTTTGATTGATTTTTTGTTTATAGAACGCATATGCCGCTCTGTTATGGTCTATTCCTCTATTTGTTGTCCTAGCTGCTCCTGCTGCTCCTGCTCCTCCTGTTACACCTGCTTCTGCCATCGCTGCAGTTGTTGTCGCTGTTGTCGCAGAAAAGCGCATATGCCATATGAAGCCTCTCTCCTGGACTTTGAACTGTTTGCATTTGCATGGGCAAACGGCTCGCGTGCCAGTTGCCTACTCGAAACACTTTGTCTCTTGTTCTAAAAATAGTTTCTCTGCTCTAGGGGCTGGGGTGGGGCCGGGGCGGGGGCTGGCTTCAGGTGGTAAAGTGTCCCAAATGAATGTACATATATGGTCTAACATAATATTTGAGCTGAAAATAGAATGAACAAGTACGAGAGTTGCAATCGAAGGCGTTACTGACTCACCAATACTCGTTCAGGGCAGATTCAAGTATAAGATATTCAAGTATAGATATTCTACTTTGATCCACATCTATAACTTCAAAGAGACCCGAGACGAGGCGAGATGCAAAATCTCTGCCCAAAGAGTGGACATTACATTGTGCAAGCCCAATATACCCTCTTCACTTCACTTGAGCGGGCATAAAAAGTTAACGCTTAACATAACGCTGCAGCAAACACATATGTGAGCTTTGATGGTCGCCTTGAGACTTGTAGAAAATAATATTCTCTGTTTGCCTTTGTTTTTATTGCTTATTAGCCTTGGTCGGGGCTCTTGACTGCATCTGGCATATATCTGCCATATGTTGTAACTATATTCCCCAGAAAACTAATTGAGAATCATATATCAGCTGAAACAACATTCTATCATAACTATTATAACTAAAAAACGTATGTCTGAGCTGTTCAATTCAATATTTATGATGATTATGTTTAATTACTGGAAGTGTGGTTAGTGATACTGGAGGGTATTTTAGGTATATTTTAGTCTGAATGCCATTTTTTGTATTGATTGCTTTGTACTTCGTATGATTGCTTGGAAAACTAAAGTTATATTTATTATATAAATTATATTTAAATAAATAATATTTATTATATAAATTAAAATATATATACTTTAATATGTTTAATTGCTTTTAAAAATATATTTAAAATATTGTATATTTTATAAAAAAATAAATAAAAATATTTTAGTAGTTTGAACAATATTATATTATATTAAATAAAATCTGATATTTTAAGTTAAGCTTAAAGCATATGGTTATTTCTCTTTATACATTTTTTCTTTGTTTCTGACCTATAAATATTCAAGTTTGTCTGTATTTTTTTTTTGTCTTCCTTCAATTATAAATGTAGATAATTGTCTTGCAGATAGACTTCTAGTTAATTCATTAAATTATGCAAATCCTTTATAATTTCTTTATTCCACTTAAAAAAAAAAAAGGAAATACTATTTCGCTATATCAAAGCAGCACACGCACACACACAAATGCACGCGCAGAGAGAGCGAGAAGGCGAAAGTCTGATGGTCAGTAAAATTAGCCAGTCATGCCAGAGGCTAACTTGTCTTAGTATTAGTGCCTCATAATATGGACAGCATGGATAAATGTATTTCGTGCTCGCTCGCACTTTCAGCATTTTTTTATGTAGTCCATTTCCAACTACACAAACACACACACACACACACACACACACACACACACACAGCCATGCCTATATTATAGTCTGTTACTTTTTCGGATTTGTTGCATACTTTTGGGTTGGTGTATGGAGGATATCGTTTGCGGGGGCGGAGGGGGGCGTGAAACTTAACCGTGGATTACATATGCAGCTTGTCGCTTCAGAGCGGCCACTTGACCCAAATTTGGTGACAAGTTCGGGTTCGGGTTTTTCCTTTCAATATTTAAGGCGCTGAGTGAAGGTGAGCGGCTATGCCTATGCCTAGTAAAGTATGTAAATTATTTTTTGTATGAAATTTGGCATATTTTCTGGCAGTTTTTTTTTTTTTTAATTATGCAATAATGATTTAAAGTGCCATATAATATAATATATATGTTTATATCTTTACAACTATTCAATATAAATGCTCACACCTGCCCAAAATTGTTGCTCCAAACGATAAAAAAAAGAAACAAAATAATACAAGGTTTAATCGCAGCCGAAGAAACTTAGAGCGGCACATTTCGTGTGTCACATTTCTTATGCTCTCTCTTCCATACACAAACACACACACAGACAAGCACTCAGTCAAACGTGCGCTCTCTCGCCCACTCCCGCTGCCTCTCTCTCTCTCTTTATCGCTACCTCGCTCTGCCGCTCGCGTTGGGCTTGAGCCGCATGCATGCAACGGTAACACGCGAAGGCTCAAACAGTCGCGCGAACGAGCTTCAAACGTAAGGATCGAAAAACGTAATTGCCGCGCGCGCGTTGCCAACTCGATTAAGAACTTACATTTTGACTGCGCGCAAAAGTATGCAACGAAATCTGTAATTGCATTTTAAAAATTCATCTGTAGTGTGCAGTGCGCCCAAAGCCAAACAATCTAATCAATCAACCGTTATAGCTGTTGTAATATATATGTATATATATATATATATATACATAGATATCGCTCACCCATATATATAATATTTTGTGATACGCCGTCTATAAGTGCCTGTGTATGTGTGTGTGTGTGTCTGCCTGTGCCGCTGTGTGTTAATAATTACAAGTTTTTGGAAAATTTAATGAATATTGATTGAATAAAAATATGTCGTAAGTGGAATAGAAATGTGTGCTACAGCCAACAGCAACAGCAACAACAACAACTATAGCTACAACAGCAACAACAAAGAAAAAAGGAGTAGAAAAGGGTCGTGTAGGTCATTATACGCGGCCTGCCGTTGTCCAGCGCATTCCAATTCATTATAGTCACAAACAGCAACAACAACAGCAAAGTTCCTAAATACTATAAACGTCCTACGTATGTATGATATGTGCGTATGTGTGTGCGTGTGTGTGTGTGTGCGTATGCATGTCACGCACAAATACAGACACACACACACACGCACACATAGACAGACAGACAACTAGAGAATAGATCTTAGGCACACATCATTAAAAGCCGATTGACTTAACTAAATTTTATAATTATAATTATAGATACAATATATAAAGAGAGCTTTAGGTCAATTCCTAATTAAGAAAATTTATGTATAAATAAAGTGTAGTCTACTTAAAGAACATATACCTTTAAGGGTTTACATAGCAAAGCTCAGTATATATATTTGTAAATTTACTTAGCTTTCCCTTTATCTAAACCCTTAAAGGTATATGAAGCTTGTGTAAAGCAGAAATTCGAACATAATATTTTTATTACTTTTATATACACGCTCGGAGGTGTGTTATGTGGAGCATATTGGCTTTTTGAGAACATCTCTCTTTTATCATTTATGGTATAACGCTGAGACATTTACTTGATATCAACGTGAAAGACTTGAATTTACGAGACACCCATATCGCAGTCAAATGAAGTTACAAGATTTGTTATGCTTGCCTTTAAGAGGCGTGGCAGATAATTAAATTCCCATATATTTAATACAGTTGTACTGTACTTTTGTACTGCGAAAAGAGATAATACGTATATGTATTGTTATCCTAGCTCGAAGACTATTTGATTCTATATTAGCAAAAGGAGAATACATGTATAAGGATATATATTAAGAAGGATATGCGAAGGATATATATATTATATTAAGAACTAAGATTACAGTTACACATAAATTGAAAGAGATTGAAAATATATATGCATAGAATACATTTAGACCTTATATATCCATTAGGAAGAAAATTATCAAAAAATGAAGCTTAGAGCCCGGAACCTGGAACGCTGAAGTCAGGCTAAAGCAATTTGTCAAATATATCTAAAAACTATATAAATGTATATATTGTTTATGTAATTATACATACATATGTCTATTTACAAGGTATTAAAAAGTTTTGATAACTTTCCCAGCTAATATTTATATATCAATGGCAATGTTTATGTTTATGTATCGAAACACTCTCAGCATTCCCAGAAACAGCTGATGGACAAACTGTTCCTTCTTCACCTGACCTTGCACTCTAATTCATAATTCTATAAACACACATAAATACATATATACATAAACATACGAAGACAAAGGATATACATATATATGTATAGCGTTGACTTGGGACTCACCTTACTTGCACCTGTCGCTGACATTTTATTTTCATCGCGTGCGTGGCAAAACATTTTTACAGCCACAAAAATTCATTTTACGTTAAGCTTCAAAATTAAAAAAAAAAAGAATAGGAAAAACAAACTAAATGTCAAAAATGGGCCAAGTGACTTACGGAATAGAAAGAAACAAGGAAGAAAACACACAGACAAACAGACGGACAAAGAGCTGGACATGGAATCAGACGGACAAACAGTCACAAACATTCCCCGACAAATGGGTGCGGTCCCATAAACCTTTTCACTTGTTCTCAACTATGTTTTTCGTAAACTTTACCTATTTGGGTTTTGTTTTATTTCTGGTATACATACGTATATAATAATATATTAGAAACGTATAGATTGAATGAAAGACAGAAGCATTATATACATATAATATAATACATATAACTGTGAGCTATGAATGTTTTATGATATCTGACATTCCGATTTTGATAAGAGCTGTCCAACATTGAAATCCGTTAAATTTTGCTGGATTACTAATATATAATATAATATATATATATATATATATATATATATATATATATATATATATATATATATATATATATATATATCGAAAATACACATATATATCATGAGGATGTGGTTGATTCAGGACTTCTCTATTATAAAAGATTCAATTATGCTCTTGAATGAGTATTATTTTGTTTTCTCACTTTCATTGTTGTTTATGATAATACTCTTAAGCTCTATACAATTGGTATTATATTTCATTTCTGCTTTCTAACTTAACATTCATAATTATTATTGTTTATTTAGTTTAGCCTTGACCTCCTTTCCTTAATTTGGGAAACAGGAAGTAGTTTCAGCGTTGACTATGCTGACTGAAATATGGGTGTATTAAATTACAGATTTATGCAATTAAAGAGAGGTTTATAAAACAATAAATAAAACAGAATCATTCATATCTATTATATTATATCTAATATTGATAAATATATATTTAACATTAACAAAATCTTTATTGATTTTAAATATATGTATGTGATGTCGATTGCCGTGAAACTGTAAAGAAATGAATGACAAGAATCGTAAATAAATGAACAGAGCAATCACACACACGCACACACACACACATACACATATGTAAATGTCCTCTATAAAATATATTTTGTTCTATTTTTATCTGAACTACTGAACGGTTTAGCTGAGTTTTAGTATATATATAGAATAATTAATAATTGCTATCAGTGGTACTTCTATATATGTATTATCAAGGGCGCCAAATTTTATATATATATTTGATTGCATTGCATTTTCAATGAATATTGTCAGTCGACCTTTTGTTCTCACTATTGATTTTTATTGGGGTTTTCTCAATTTGTCAGCAAACAGCATAACATTTACACATAATCAGAATCACAAACATACACATACATATATATTTGTGTGAGTGAGTACATATATACATATATATATATAGCTATATAAATATGGTTAATATTTAAGCTATTGCTGGACTGTGCTCATAGTCCAAGCGACTTGAAGGAGTTAGAAATATAAAATTAGCGACTAAAATAGATTAAGAACGGACGGAATGCACACAAAAAAACATGGAAATATCTGGGCTTTTTATAGGTTTCAATAGTCTATTTCCACGCCTTAATGGGCTTTGCATATAATGCACAGTATTAGATATTTCAATTCACAGTGATTTAGCCTCAAATCATGCTATACAGATATGGTACTACCTGACGATATAGATATAGTATGCGAGCAATTTATGTCCCCATTCACGTAGTTAATATACAAACTTAATATTATATCCATTTTGAACTAATATTTATTTTAGGTCTGTGCTGTTTTGGACAAAAATGAGTATATACATCAACTTATAAGCCTTAATATTTTCAAGTAATATATCAAATGATCTGGCCAAAATATATTCCGATTTATTGTGCCTTTAATCACTAATAAAACAATGTAAGGCGGACGTCTAGGCTTATATAGAATATTTAAAATACAGTCAAGTCCCGATAATTCGAAATGGCAATTTACACAGAAATTTAAATTGTCGAGAATAACCAGAGCAATTTTTTTTTTTCAAGGGGATAGAATTTTGTTTGTTTGATTTAATGCGATTTTCGATTATCGGAGTAGAAATTACTGATACTCGACTGTATAAGCTCTTTAGTTTTGATGCAGAAAGGACGGACAGACTTTGTATTTGAATGATAACGCAAGTCAAAGAAATATATGATTTAAATGGAATATATACTAAAATTATTTTATAATTTAAAACACGTCCAACAAGAGATTAAACAGCGTAAAGTGGTTTGAAAGGACTTCTTATGGAACTGAGAACTGGATAATATTTCAATTATTTTTAATGTGTTTTATATCATTTATTTTGATTTATTTATAATTTAATAAAATTTTAAGTACTCGGTAATGTTGCTTTTAATATTTCTTCAATTTTGTAATATATTATAAACGGTAAATTCTATAGTTGTTCACTCAATGTATTATTTTTAAGAATTTGAAAACAAAAATGGGAAACAAAATAGCATCTAATCTTAAGTAAAAAGTTAAATAAAATTAAAAAAGGATTAAATCGTCTTTATTCTTGCATTTTTGAAATAAATTATATCTAATTGAAGTCGAATATAGAAAAGTATTTAAGATCTTCAGGAAACTTGATAGTGAATATAGCAAAAAATACCCAATGGCATCCTGATTGAGCAATTTTGTATTCGTTTTTATACATTTAATGAGATTAGGCGTAACATTACTAACTTATAAAATAATGTGGAGTGCTCAATAAAGTGTGGAACAGGTGTTCACCGGCAGGTGTTATAGATACGCGACGATAAGTTTGTCGTTCTGCCGCCGATCAAGAGAAGAAGCAGAAAATAATACAAAACGACTGTAAGATTAGCGATTGGCATGAGTAATTGGCATTTAATGCCGACCCTGGCAACAATTAAGCCGCACTTGACGAGGGCCGCGCGAATCAGCTGAAACACTGATTATGATTAGATTAACCCAATTGTGTGTGTTTGGGGAGCTATTGGGAGGCGAAATCGTTATAGAATTCACTTACTTCCGATAAGATTAGCGCTATCGAACACCTAATGGAGCTACTGGCGTACCGCCTCTGAATGGAAAGGTTTCAGTTTCATTTTAACTGTGGCAGCGTCCGAGCACAATGGAAAAACCAAAACAAATTCTAATATGGGGTCTATTGTGCGCCCTGCTCCACTCGCAAGGTACACAACTCTAACTAACTGTATAAACAGGCAATTTACAAAAACCCAAACGAAATTTCCTTTACCCACACCCAAAGGCTCCTCCATGTCGAGCCTTTCAAATCATTGTGAGCAATGGCCGGTAATTGAATTAAAGTCCAAGTTCGGTGCGAAAATGACGGGAGAGTGAGAGAAAAGGAGTGCAAAGTCCACAATTTATATACAAATAATATATACTATAAATATATATATATATATATGTATTTTGTATATTTTATGTACAAAATACAAACAAACAGCGCAAGTCAGTCATAATATTAAACAAGAAAAGTAATTAATGCAAAACGTAATCAAGGTCAAGTGCTTTGCCCTATTGACCCTTAGCCAGACGCTGAGGAAAAGCATGAGAAATGCTTTTCATTTCCACAAATGGTTTCGCCAGCCACGGAAAATGGAAATTAAAGTGCCAAAGTGACGAGCGAAATTTCAGCGCTCTTTGTTTCAACTGAAACTGTTTTGTATTCGCATTCTGATGCACTGCCTGAGCAGAGGGTATATAAGGAATGGAATGGAATATGTCAGCCATAGAGCAAACGAAAGTTTTTCGAGTTTTTCCTTTATATGTGGAGAACAATCTCTTTATATATGTGGAATGACTTTGTGACTTTGAAAGGAATGAAGAAAAGAGGAGAGAGAGGAGGAAAAGAAAAATTTGTATCTTAATGTCCAATATCTCAAGTGTGCAACAAAAATACATATAAAGGAATACCCATATATGTTAATCTTAATACTCATTTCATATTATTTTCCAAATATGGTGTATAGATCAAGTTTCTTGTCCATCATTTAGTACTCCGTTGCACTACTTTTTTTTTTTTTTATAAGAATAGCTGTACACAAAAAATGCTTAGTTCTACTTAAAATATACATTATAAATTAGTCCGTCATTAGCTCTAAAAATTTCCTACAAATTTCAATTTTTCTGTTAGCGTATTTCGTCTTCGTCAGTTTCGTGCTCCCTGTTGTAATGTTGTTCTTCTTAGCTAGCGGAAGTTCTTGTGGCGTATACGTAATATATATTTGCAGGCCTTTAGAGACTTTGACGGCCTTGCGTGTTGGCAAACCGTTACAGCCGTCAAATATCGCAAACATTAAAGCTGCAAAAGGCTAGATTTTTAATAAGTTAATTAACAGTTTGGCCTTGTGTATGCTCGCACCCATGCACACCTAGGAGTTGGCCTCGGGCGTATACTTAATTAATTACTTATTGATAGCGCAGCCTCAAAGTGCAGCAGCTCCCTTTTAGTATCTGTCTAATTTCGCAGAGTGATAATTAGAAATTTGTTTTTTTTTTTTTTTGTTTTAATCGAGTACAACTTGACTTATTTTAAATTTTTATTATCATAAAAATGCTCTATTTTTGCTTGATCATCATTGAACATCACTTAGTCAGTTAATCAGGCAATCATCAGTTAATCAGTTAATTAATGAATCAAATTATTCGGCAGTCCATCAAGTTGATTCTTCAATCTCTCAGCACAATAATCAATCTATCAATCGATCAGCGTTTCAGCTACCTAATTAGTGTGTCAATCAGCTAGTTTGTTAAATGGTCAGACCTTCATGTAGTCAATAGTCTTATCACTCTATCAATCAATTAGTCGCCATATCAGTCATTCAACCTATTAATCCACCAGTCAATCAGTCATATCAGTCAGTCAACCAAGCAGCTAATTTGTCAATCATTCAGCCAGTCAATCAGTTAACTCATCACTCAATCAATCACCCAATCAATGGTCATTCAGCAGTGAAAAAGTGAATCACATTATTTACCTTTAAAATGTTATCAAAATACTCGCTCAACAAGTTAAAAGAGTGTTTTCATTTTGTGCAATAAACCAGTCTGCCAGTCTGTCTGCCAGTTGTGCTCTAAGGGACCTAAAACTGCCGATATATATATATAATAAATATATAACCACGTCTACAACAGTAATGTAACATTCCAATATTATAAAGTGTTGGCGTGACAAATCGAAAAAAAAAAGAACTTGAAACAATCATGGAACTAAAATAAAGCCAAATGGGTTTTCTACAAGAATTTTTTTCAGACATTTCCCACTTTTAGCGAGTATTACGCAGTATTAAATTATCTGACCTGTTTTATGCATTCGGAATATTCTGTTGCCGAAATTTGTTGTTTGTGGCTGCTAAAAGTTGATTAAACAAATAGCTAAATCGAATAAAAACATTCTATAACGAAAATAAATCAAAATCAATATGGTATCATTCATAAATCGTACTAATAATAATACGGGCTTATGCGACAGACCTTCGCAAAAGCCGCTGCAATTATATTTAATTTTGAGCTATTGAATAATTCAAGCTAAGCTAATTTTGGGCATGTTTTGAGCCAAGGGTCGATCGATAACGTGCGTCAAAGGGGACAATCACACTAAATGGACAAAATGCTTGAATATTGAAATACACATATATAGATAGATACATAACTACATAAGCGCTCTCCTCTTGGCAGGAGACGGCGGTGCATTGGCTGTGCTTTGGCCATGTGAAAGCGATGCGGATTGCACAGCTGCTGGCTCTAGCTGTGACCCGGAAACAAATCTCTGCGCCTGCTCCAGCTTTGATCAGGTCTTCTCGGATGACTACTCGGAATGCTTGACCACCTCGCTGATTGGTGACGCATGCCAAGACACCGTTCAATGCAATCTTATGCCAACGGGAGCCAGTTGTAAAACCGGGGTCTGCGATTGCGCCGATGGCCAAACCTATTTGCAAGGCAAATGTAGGCCAGTGAATGGACTCAACGAGCCCTGCGAAACGGTGCGACCAGAACCTTGTATTCAATTATCTTAGAGCATTCTAAAATTCGAAATTTCTTGACAGGATTTGGATTGCTTTTTTGGCTACGATCGAGCATCCGTGCGCTGTGAGGAGAGCGTTTGCGCCTGTGCAAATGGCTATTATCACAGATATGGAAACATATGCCGTCGCAAATCAATGGGTAATTATACTATTTTTCATATACAGTAAAGTCTGCTTGTCTCATATACGAAATATTAACTTCAAATGAGTCTTAACCTATTGAATTTAGATGTTAGATATTGTGAGACTTAGAGCTCTGTAAGCTTCATAAAGTTATTCGTCAACCGAGTTTTCACTATAAATATCACCTCTATCAGTATCTATAATAAGTTAAAGTTTTTGCAACCAGTTATAAGTATTTATTCATTAAAAGAAGTTTCACTGTATTTCAGAAAAAAACGATGCTTGCGTCGTTAATGCGGACTGTGATGCACTGGGCGCCAGTGCCGCCTGCGTGAATCTAAGCTGTACGATTGTGGATGAGTCGAGCACCACGGCCAGCACCACCGTCGGCACGGCAACCACGCCGGAGGAGAACGACACCGAGAGCACGACGGAGAATATCGAAACAACTGATGCGATAACGAATCCAAGTGAATCGAATGAGGAGACAACCGAACCGGAATCCATTACCACAACCATTAGAACCGAGGAGCAGACCGGTTGGGCGCGCGAAAAGAAACAGTTCACCAAAGCTTTTCCGCATGCCACGCCCACTCACAAGGATGCCGCCGCCCAGGCGACATTGCCATTGATTAACGGCGACAACGAGCCGTTGCTGTTGACCCCTCGTCGCAGTCGTGAAATCGCTGTGCAGACGAGCATCGAGCAGTACGAGCTGAAGGAGCTGGGACGCAGTTTCAAGAATGCGGCCACAGCAACTACAACAACAACAACAACCGCCTCAACCAACTCCATCAATAATCGTCGTCGGTTGCCCGCCATCTTTCGCTATGATAATGAGGATATTAAAACGTATTCAACGTTGGGATCGAGTCGCGATGACGACGATATTGAGGACAAAAAGTGTGAGTATTCAATTTGGAATTTAATCAATTTTTTAGCAAGTATTATGGGGTCGGAATGACCCATAATTTGAAATTATATCAACCGAGCAGATGTCTCGACTCCCAGGACATGGCAATTAGCCACGTTTTCGCAAAGAAACGTAATCAAATCGAAAAGTGGTTGGCAACAGATAACTCAGTCAACTTACTTTGGATAAAGTCAACTTTAGCTTTTGACTTTCACAAATTTTCAGTTGTTCATTAAAGTCAGCGATTATGAACAAATAATTTTTAAATATATCCGCCCTAATTTTGGTATTTGCCAATACTGAGAAAGCTAAAGAGTGATGGCAATACTAAAATTTTAAGCAGCGACTAATCGATAAGCCAAATCGTATTAAGTTTGATAATCAGTGTTGGGTAACTATCTCTGTCAAACGTGGCCAACACTAAAAAGACAAGTGCTGGCAATTTGAAAATTTGAAATAATTATCGATAACGCAACATTCATTGTTATCTTAGCAAATTGCTACCAATTACACTTTTGTTCAAGTTGTTGATAACTTTTGATAAAAATTATAAATATAATTGTTCTCATTTTGATTTCAGATGGCAGTAGCTGCACTGACAATGGCAAATCCTGCACTGGCCTGCCCCACTCGATCTGCACAAACAAGATTTGCCTGTGCAGGCAGGGCTATTATGCTCGAAACGGCAAATGCTTTGCAGGTAAGAGAAAATCATAAATTGTTAGCATTATTGACTCACTTGCCTCTTCGACAGAGCTCGGCGAGATAGCGGAGAGCAGTGACGAATGTGAATATGAGTTTGATAAGTTGTCCAAGTCTTGTATATGCCAAAAGAACTATTTTTATGAACGTGACCTGCGCAATTGTAGAAAACGTGAGTTGAATTTGAACTGGAATAGAGTAACTAAATGCTCATTAAATATTTACTGTCTCACAGCCATTCAGTATCATCTGTCTTGCACATCGAACAGCCAATGTAGTCCCTTTGGCGCCTCCTATTGCCACCCGCAGATTCCCAGACGTTGCACGTGCGAGGAGTACGCCCAATATAATGAGATCTCACAGCTCTGCGAATATAAGGACGGCTTGGGCGCTGAGTGTGAGTCGAACGATGGCTGCCTGGTGGATCATTCCATTTGCTCAAACCGCTTCTGTGTGTGCCGCGACAACTATTATGAGAAGGACGAAATGTGTGTGGCAGGTAAATAGAAATATTTGATGATCAGATATCAAGTGTTTAATAATTTGTCTGACCAGGCATTGGTGCCGAGTGCTCAGAGGATGAAGAGTGCATAGCTGAAAACACCGCATGTCTTAGCAATTCAGCCAAAGATTCGGAGCATCCGCGCTCCTGTCAATGCCGCAAGGGCTATGTGCACTTCAAGGACGAGTGTGTCAAGGAAGGTGTGTATGAGTCATCGAAATAACTTTTTGAAGTTATTAAAGTCATTTCCATTATAGCCGACGAGCTAGGCGAGGAGTGTATCGGGGATGAGCAGTGCAAGCCGCTGCTAGCTACTTGCAATGAAGCAGGCAAATGCAGCTGCACCGATGAGCAGCACGAAAAGAATGGAATATGTGAAACGAAACGACGTACGTTTATATAAGCTACATGTATAGCTAAAATATATATCTAATATATTTGCTTTCAGAGCTAAGCGAGCCCTGCTCAAAGGCCACAGAGTGTTTTGTTGAAAAGGATCCCGAGAATGTGGAATGTCGCAACTCCGTCTGTCAATGTAAATTTGGCTATCAAGCGAACACTGAGCAGAAGCAGTGCATACGCGTAATGCCCAACAAAAAGAGTATGTTTCTAAAAACAATGCTAAATTTACAAAGAGCTTTACTAAACTTTTTCAATTCACGCAGATTCTTCCGGTAGGCCCAGCGCTCTAAAAATCATTACATTCGCATTGATAGGCTCCGCTTTTTTAATAACCAGCGCAGCCATTAAGCAGGCGTACTATTAGTTGGCATCATTGATGTAGCCATAGACAACCAAGAAAGCAAATCAAGAGTTTTAATTAGATAATATATATATGAATAATTTTAATTGTAAATGTTTAAGCGTTGTGAGCAACTCCCTGTGGATATGTTGAGGCCATGTAACCAGGTCCCAGTTGACCCGGTTTAGTATTGATTGCAGTATTAATCAATGATGATGCATGGCATGCATATATATACATACATATATACATTAAGCTAGTATTAAACATTGTAAGCAATACAAGAGAAATGCATAAATGCATAAAAGATTAGAAATTCGGTGAGATATTTGCTCGCTTCTATCAATTAACTACTCTTTAAGCAAACCTTTCAAATTAAGTTCAATCAAATGATGAGTAACTGATGTAAACTTGTAAAATATGCGCTAATAAATTAAGACAAACACAGAGCTATAAACACAATTCTCGATCTATTACTTGAATTTTTGAAAGCATTTATCTAAAATATTAAACGGGTACGGGTTTTTAACATAAAACAGTTTAATTATTGTTCATCATCACGTTTTTCTATTGGCAGTTTGCAATTAGTAAAACTGTTCGCAATCAGTTTTACAAGACTACAATCGATCGCTATATTCAAAGCTCAAGTGCGCGCCAAACTTTAAGTATATTCATCGATACATAATACACAGATGTGGCTAGTAGTCGATAGACTAGTTACTGGAATGACAATCAACGATGATTATTATATCGATTAGCCAATGCATGTATATGGCAATTGAAAATCAGTATCAACGATAGTAATTATCCGGCTATACAAGAAGATTTATCGTTTAAAGCAAGTCCTTAGGAATCTCGTTTTAACTTACAAAACTCTGCAGAAACAAAATAATAAACGACCTTTTAAGGTATATGTATTTATTTAGCAGCTCATGAAAACGTTTTAACTTATATTCATAAATATGAATTGCTAAGAATTCATTTATTAAAAATGAGGTGTTACATAATGCTAACGTTCTTTAAGTTGCACCCAGAAATCTGGAGGCGTTATGATGAGGCCATTGCAATTCTTGGAGAGATCAGGTAAGCTATCACCTGGGGCTAGAACGTAGTCAAAGTTCTGCAACATGGCTGTGGTTATTAGGAAGAGCATATTCCGTGCAAAGGTCTCGCCGGCACACAATCGTTTGCCAGCGCCAAAGGGCAGGGACATATCCTTCTTGAGGCACAGTTTGCCTTGATCATCCAGAAAACGTTCGGGCCTGAAATTATCGGGATCCGACCAAATCCGCTTGTCCATGTGCATGGCATATAGGCTGGGAACGACTATGGTGTCCTGGGAATCACAACATGTTTATTAAGATTAGATAAGAAGAGAAGTTTATATAACACCTACTTTGGGTATACGATAGCCCATGAGTTCAGTGTCCTCTAGAGCTTTGTGTGGAACATCAGAAGGTACCAAAGTCTCGATTCGCATTGTCTCTCGTATTGTTGCTTCCGTATAGGGCATCTTTTGACGATCCTCCAAATCGGGTAAACGACCACAGCCCACCACCTCATCGATCTCGCGTTGTATGCGCTTCGTGACTTCGGGGTACAGCATTAGATACTGCACAATGAGTGATAATTGAGACCCGACTGCCGTGAAAGCGGGAAACGAGAAATCGATAAGAGCCATGATGAACTGCTTGCGATTGAAGCCGGATTCTTTGGGTAGATCCTTTTTCATTTCGGTTATATAGAGATCAAGGAAATCGCGCTCGCAGCTTTCGTCGTAACTATCTATGTGGCGATCGATAAATTCCGAAAAATATTGATATATATACAAGTTCGCCTCATTCATTTTGTTATATCCGCTTGCCTCGGGCCAGATATGTCGTATCCAAGGCATAATGCTTAATAATCTCCCATAATCATCGGCATTGCGTTGAAATTGTAGCCCAAACTGTATTAGTTTTATTAGCTTGGGCATTTCAGCCCTGGGGACTCGTTCGTTGTAGACAATGCTAAAGTGACTATTGGCTGAGAAGGGATTGAAAAACAGCGGCAATTGTATTCTATATCCTCCGGGCTTGACCAGCTGATGCTCATGCTCGTAGCGTGGACCGTTACGTATCAGATCTAGCATGTCGGTGATTTCCTCCGCGATGACATTCTCCAGCTGATCGAAGCGACGTCCAAATCCGAAGTCGCGCAGATAACGTAAAATGAAGCGACGCTGTTCCCTCCACAGAACTCCCTCCTGGAAGAATATGCCTGAAAATAATACGCAAAATTTATGATATTATATTATATATTAAATGATTATTGCAATTTAATTGATGTCAACATAATTCATCCCTGAGGACTCTTATCAAATCCAAAATGTCTGGCAAAACACGTAGAGCTGAAACATTTTTTTTTTATGTTTATATATATGTAGGTGTCTGCTGAGACACTTTAATTACTAAATGCCTGATAAAGATTCACTGAAAATAAAATACCCACTTATACATATATATATATACATATGTGGGGAGTATGCGACTAGAATATATCATAAGCTCTTTTAATTATTCGAAAAGTTTTTTTTTTTAAGTCAGAAACAGTTATAAACAGTAAACGCTAAAGGGTCGAGGATATAAAGGACTAATATAAAAGATAACCCACCTCGCACACAATCGTCTGAATCTCGCATTTTACTCAAAAAGAGACCGGGTCGTCCATCGTAAACTTGATTATTCAGGACCTCACGAACTGTCTGTCCATCGTGCACCACGGCGACTGGGTATTTGCCCACATATAAACCGATAATGTCCGATTTATACCACTTGCTGAGAGATAGAACTGCCTTGTGTAGGTATTTATAATTGATCAGCAGCAAGAATAGATAGCTTCCGAAAAAAGGCAAACGTGGAGGACCTATAGGATTAAATTTGAGTTATTCACACGCGAAATCCAACTCGACTTTGATTGACTAACCCGGCGGAAATCCTGCAGGACGACCAATTACATATTTATATGACTGATATATAAATATGATCGACACCAGTGAGAGTAGGAGAAGAGTTAACATTTTACTTCCGTTCCGAGCTGAGTTCGAAATGATACTATGCTTTTCGAGCGAACGACAGCTATTAAAATAGCAATAGTCAGATAATGTCGTAAATAGATTTTGAAATGCACTTTACAACTCAAAATGATAAGTGCAGTAGCAGTAGCAGTTGAGACGCCTTTTCATAAAATCTAGTTTTCTCAATAGAGGTAGTATATGTGATAAGGTTCAGTTCAGCCTTTGATCCTTATCTGTCACACGTGCAATAGATTGCAATAAAAATGAACTTATTATTCTGACGAGTTCAGATCATGTATAATAACTAATAAACAAAATCAAATATTTTTTTCCAATCATTACTTGAATACTGTTGATGCTAGATGATAATCCAATTTTGTTAGGTATCTCCAAGTCGAGCAGTCTCGGAACTCGTGTGCATGCAGATAACACATGTGTTCAGATGAATTTGCGTTCTCTTATACAAATTAATTGAAAATAGTATATATAGTAAATATGATTAATGATTTATTTTGCTCTCAGTCGCGTTATTTACTAATCACCCATGTCGTCGAGGCAAGATCAACATCAATCATTGTAGACGATATTGAGACGTTGACGTTGACGTTTTGTTCCGTTTTGCAGTTGACATTGTATAGCTATTAGACAATAGCTTCTTCCCGTTATCAGCATTTACGATGTGCTTGTACGAAACGGAAAGCGTATTCATATTATGTACATATGTACATAGATGATGAGCATAACAATTAAGGGGATTCTACTAGCCTTGCTCGCATTTATTCTGAGCTCGTATTATAGAGATTAAATATTATAAATAATTAATAATAATTGAATAATATAAGCGACACATTATTATAAAATCAATATAATAATTTTCCGGTATTTTGCAGCCGCTTAGGCATTTGAAATATTGTTGTCCCCGCTTACAATAAATTGTTTACTTTCTCAAAGAATGGCAAATTCTTAGTGATGTGTTTAGTGAATTTTTTTGCTCGATAGCAGCTCGTTCAATTTCGATAAGTGAATGCTGCATTCATGAGCGCCAAGCTCAAATTTTGAAACCACTTGACGCGAGTAATTTAACTCTGTTCTATGAAACAATTTTTGTAAATAGTTGTACGGGGTAAAAAAAACTGCAGCTTAATTTTTAAATAAACATTGAATACGGTAAAACAGAGTATACTAATCTCGACTAAAACCGTCAATAAAAATACAAAAAAAAAAAAAAAAAGGAAAAAAAAAAAATTTAATTCTACAAAATGACAGGCTCTCATCTATCAACATCCCCTTTTGCTCAAATATTTAGTCGCTAATTTTAGACAAATGCTAACAATTCAGTCGCAATTAAATAGAAATTACGATTCCTATAACAAAAATGTTTTGATGGATGTGTGCACATATGTTCACATCTAGAAATTCTTGACGTTGCTGCCACGTGCGTTTGCTAATAGGTCAAACGTATTTGATACCTTGAACGTAATAAAAATGGCAAGTCTCTAGCTTTTATAGGTTTTGAGATTGCCGCGTTCACACAGACGATCAGACGGACAGACAGCTCGACTCAGCTCGTCGCCTTGATCAAGAATAACAATAATAATAAGACACTTGATGACGTCGGCCACGCCCCCTTCTCTGATTTCCCATTTTTAATGGGCTTAAGGTATCATATACTTTTGGGCTATCAGAAAAAGCACGTGGCGGCAACGTCAATAATTTTGCTATAGATTTTTTTTTGCTATATTGTGTTTGCATTATCAGCTTTAGTTTAGAATTAGCAACTAAACACTGGATTTCGCCTCCAGGCAAAATGATGACTATTTATATTTCCATTTATTTTTTTCGTTTTCAATAGAGATTTTGCCTTCTAACAATGATAGACAAATTTTTAGGTTTTCATATTTTATTTTATTTATTATATTTTACTTTAACAAATATGGTAATTTTTGAAAGAATAAGTTCAAAAATGTAAAGTAGTTTTGCATAGTTTTATGCTAGATTCAAGTTATGGTCACAGGTCGGACAGGTTTCAGCGATTTCCTCGTCGGGTCCAAGAATAGAGTTTTCTTACATAGTAAATATTGGCTCGTGGCATTACGAACGCTCTCTGAGTTGTACCCAATAATCTGGAGGAGTTAGAACCAGGCCGACCTCATTCTTTGATAGATCAGGCAAGCTATCGCCCGGGGCTAGAACGTAGTCAAAGTTCTGCAACATGGCTGTGGTTATTAGGAAGAGCATATTCCGTGCAAAGGTCTCTCCGGCACACAATCGTTTGCCAGCTCCAAAGGGCAGGGACATATCCTTCTTGAGACACAGTTTGCCTTGATCGTCAAGGAAACGTTCGGGTCTGAAATTTTCTGGGTCACCCCAAATCCGCTTGTCCATGTGCATGGCATATAGACTGGGAATGACTAGTGTGTCCTGTGAATAACATATTAGTTATATATACATAATATTATGATCATTTTATATGGAACTTACTTTGGGGATACGGTAGCCCATGAGTTCAATGTCTTCTAGAGCTTTGTGTGGAACATCGGAGGGTACCAAAGTGTCGATGCGCATAGTCTCTCGTATCGTTGCCTCAGTATAGGGCATTTTCTCACGATCGTCCAATGTAGGTAGGCGTCCACTGCCCACCACATCATCGATCTCGCGTTGTATGCGCTTAGTGACCTCGGGATTGAGCATAAGATATTGTATAATCAGTGTTGCTTGATTGCCGAGTGCTGTGAAAGCGGGAAATGAGAAATCGATGAGGCCCATGATGAACTGCTCGCGATTGAAGCCGTATTCCTTGGGTAGATCCTTCTTCATTTCGTTTATGTAGATATCAATGAAATTGCGCTCGAAGTTTTCATCGTACGTATTTAAGTGTCGATCGACTATTTCTGCAAAGTAGTTATATATAAACATGTTTGCTTCATACAGTTTCTTATATCCGCTTGTCTCGGGCCAGATATGCCGAATCCACGGTATGATGCTCAACATTCTTCCATAATCATCGCCGTTGCGTTGAAATTGTAGCCCAAACTGTATTAGTTTTATTAGCTTGGCCATTTCAGGTCTCGGAGTCCGCTCGTTGTAGACAACGCTGAAGTGACTATTGGCTGCGAAGGGATTGAAAAAGAGAGGCAATTGTATTCTATATCCACCGGGCTTGACCAGCTGATGCTCATGCTCGTAGCGTGGACCGCTACGTATGAGCTCGAGCATGTCGGTGATTTCCTCCGCGATGACATTCTCCAACTGATCGAAGCGGCGTCCAAATCCGAAGTCACGCAGATAACGTAGAATGAAGCGACGCTGTTCTTTCCACAGAATTCCATCTTTGAAGAATATGCCTGAAAATAATATTTAGAGATTATATTTATGGTTATTGCAATCTCTTATATTATCGCTGTCCGACACTTTCGACCGATTATGCTTCTCATACAAAAAAAAAAAAAAAATTAAAAAAATTTTTTGAAACTAATAAAAATGAAAAATTATCAATTAGCGTCCTACCTCAACAAATTGAGCAGATAGTGGACTGCTCTACAGAAACCTAATGAAGATTACTGCTTAAATAAGTGAGGTATTTAATGCCTGATAACGATGTATAAAAGGACAGTCAAATTTGGATGCGTCATTATGAATATGTGAAAGCATACATTCTAAAGGGGCTCGAATCTTTATAGCCTACCTCGCACACAAACTTCAGGATCACGGATTTTGCTCAAATAGACAACGGGTCGTCCATCGCAGAGCTGATTATTTAGGACCTCTCGAACTGCCTCTCCATTATGGACCACGGCAATTTGAAATGAGCCCACATACAGACCAATAATGTCCGACTTGTACCACTTGCTGAGCTGTAAAACCGCTTTGTGGAGGTATTTGCGATTGATCAGCAGCATAAAGAGATAGCTGCCGAAGATGGGCAATCGTGGAGGACCTGCAAGGATTCAAGGATTAGCAAATCACACGCGAAATTCGATTCTGACTATGTTTGGCTAACCCGGCGGGAATCCTTCAGGACGAGCGACTGCATATTTATATAACTGATATAAAAATATGAGCGTCACCAACGTTAGTAAAACAACAGTTAACATTTTGATTCGTCCCGACTTAAGCTCGAGTCCGTACTGAGCATTTCGAACAGATGGCAGGTCTATAAGGTAGCATTTTTCTGATAGACTTTAGAACTCAGAAATGGAAAAATTTTTTATAACGATTACGTCTGCGACACAATCTCTGTATATAAGGCCAACTAAAGAATGGTGGTTCGATATGAGATTAAGAGAGGCTCGTCTAGACTATAAAAAAAATATTAAAATTTAAAAAAATAACATAAACAGCTTGACTCTTGCACATGATGAATATAATCATTAAATTTCGAAATAATAAAATAAACAAAAGCATAGATGACTTAATCCGACAAGCAGATACCCTAGGCCTACAAAAGTTAAATTTAGATTCCGTGATCGGTCGTGTAAGCTTGCTTGATAGATTAAAGACAGATTACAATCTGTTCATATTCCAGATGAGCATCAGACATTCTAAGATATCATAGATGTCAGCTTACATTTCAAGTCAATCTCTGTGCCGACTAAAAATAATAAGTATATAATCAGTTCATTATTAGTCTGAGCGTTTAATAATGGTACACTGTTTCAATATTTCTTTTTAATTAAACAATATAATTTATATTTTGTAGCAGAAGCATGAATTTCATTCTTTTTGTTCGGCTTAGCAAATAAATACATTTTAAATAAATGGAGCGCTCGTTCACGATGACTTTGCACTTTCTGGAGAGATTAAAATGCGTTGTTTATTTATGTGAATTAAATTGATACTAAATATTTTTAATATTCATTTTTATATTTATGCAGATTAAATAAATATTAAATATTTTTATTATTTCTGTTGATGTTCTTATAAATATATACTAGAAAATTTGTTTATTTTATTTATTTCTTTGCATGTGAATTAACTTAATAGTAAAGCGTGTGTAGTGTTTACTTACGTCTTAATGCAGATTAAATTAATATTAAACACGTTTATTTATACACCTGTGTAAATTATATTTATATTAAAAATATTTATTTATATCCCTATGTAGATTAAGTTTATAAAATATCTTATTTATTTCATATTTTTCATTATTTACTCCAAATTATCGATCTATATTTTATTATATCATTTTCATTATAATTTATTGTGGGCTGTGGGCGAGGTCAGATCAATCTCGATGATTGACGACAGCGAAGCGTTGGCATTCTCCTTTTCTTTTGCCGTTGGCTCAGCAGAGAATAGCTGCTGCCATTTATCAGTGCTGGCGCTGGGTTCGTTCAGACGTGACCAAAGTGCATTTAACCCCTTTAGATCATAGGCATCACAATTAAAGGGTATCCACTCGCCTTGCTCAGGCCGCAGTGCAACTCCTTTTACACGGGCGGGCAAAGCCTTTAGATTGATGTAGGTGTTGGTTGCTTCACTCAGAGTGCGCACGCTGCAAGCAGATGGGGAATTAATAATTTATATAAATAAACACATATTTTGTTTCACTTACAAGCCCATCAGTTCGTCTCGCCGTTGTTTCTTCGTTGCTAATTCGGTCTGCATTTCACTCAAATTTTGTTGCTCTCTGAGCAACTTGTCGCGCATTGATTGCTCGAATGCGCTGCGATTCTCTTGATCTTCTTTGCGTTCGTTTGATATTTCATTTAATTTTTCCAATTTACGTTGCTGACGTTTTATAAGTTGATGTTTTGCCGCTGTGTTCGAAGTAATATTTAATTCATATTTCAATTCCACTTGTAAACAATTTTAGTTACCTATTTTGCTGTGAAACTTGGCGCTCTGCTTAGCTAGTGCATTTTCCTGTTGCTGCAAGCTGATATCATTTTGCAACATTGCCATTAGACGTTTGCGCGTGTCAATTTGTTTTGCCATGCTTATTAGTTGTGATTTTCTGAAATTTTTTAAATAAACAGCGCTTAAAACAAACATATATCAAAACGACGCTCCATTGATTACTAGAGTTGCCAGACTGCTAATATTATTAGAGATGAGCGCAATTCACGCAACTGTTACTTACAATAAATTTTCAACAAATAATGATAATATTGTCAATGTGTCATTCGAGCAAATTTTAAATGCAATTTAAGTTGCTAGTAAAACTAATCGAAGCTAAAAATTAAAATTTTAATGAAAATTTAAAAATTATTAGCGTTGCCAGAAAGAACATGTTTTGAGCGCTCGCCAGCTCCAAGTGTGCCCGCACATCGCACACATCGTATATAAAAACTATCGATTGCATGGCTACAATTGTCATACTGATAGCCGGCAAAAATTGCAAGTGAGAGGCGTCATTGAGATTTGCAAAAATTTGAGATAAAGTAAATTTTGATTGTTGCTGCATATAAAATATTAATGCGTATATTGCACACAGCAAACGCGTTACGCTCAGTATTCTGTCGTGGCTATAGCGTTAGCCCTCCAATTAGAACTGTAAGTACATATGTACGTTGTGCTCAGATACCGGTGACAGGGGCGTAGCAAACAAGTTTTTTTTTTTTTTTTTTTTTTTATTTGTGGATTTTTGTGAACAAAGGGAATAGAAGGATGGATTCTAAAAATACACGAGACATTTGCATAAAACTCATTTCTGTTGCCATCGAAAGCAATTGCTTGCACATATCTCTACATACATAACGGTTAATCTGTGTTAAATTAGCAATGGCATCGAAAGAGAGCAGAGCATCCACTTGTTGGTCGCCTTTATTTTCACACACAAGGTCACGCCGTTTGCGATGTCATTGCGCCATAGCATTGATGACGTCGCAAATTTGAATACCTTCTCTCTTATCAGCATGTGCCATATTCGGCAGCTGGTGATACGAAATTTTGATTATATTTCTTTTTATTGTCGCTAGCAGTTGCAGATGCTATTCTGTTGTTTATTTTGTGCAGTATATTTGCTATTTATAGATTAGAATATGTTTATTATTATGACTAATGAAAAAATGACTTGGTTCAGGGCTGGGCAGCTGAATATAATATTGTTTATTCTTATTATTGTTTATATATTTTACAGGTGCCTCTTAGGTAGACGATAAGATAAGACAAAGTAATAATCTCGTCAGGGCTTGAGATTAAATTTATAATTATGTATTTTATAACTAAAAATACATTAAAAAAGTAGAATAAAAAAATGAATATTCAATTTAGAAAATCCCGATAGCAAAACAATTAAATGCATTTTTCTAAAAGAAATTTTAGAATATGCATCAGTTTAGCTTTTCAATTTCATTTAATTATATTCCTGACACTATATTGATTAAGGTTTTATTTAGTTTTTATTGGGCCTTGCTAAAGTCTACAATCAGTTTTATTTAGAGGAATGATTAGCACAAGAGGCAAATCAGTTGCTCCAATCAATTTGTGTCATGCGCCCAGGTTTACAGTACAAAGTTTATTTGTGTCGATTTGGAGTATCATAAATAATGTGAATTGCGTGTAGGTAGCGATTTGAGGCTCCAATATGCTGCAATTAATTGATTCATTCAGTTTTACACATGTTTCAGATGGCAACGGACATCAAGTTTAATGCGTCGCTCAGTCGCACGGATCCGCAGGTGCAGCCGGTGTTAATTATCGGTCAGCTGCGGCATTTGAATCTGTTAAAGTTCAGCCAGCTGGCTGGCAAATTGGAGCCACGCGTTAACGAGGAGACATTTAAAAACGCTATCGCCTGTCTGCATCCGGCGCCGACGGACAAGTGCTCGCTCTATCTGGATGTGGCCACAGTCGCTGCGCTGCCACTGAAGGCATCGCGACATAATACTGCCTCGCGGGCTCATTCGATAACGCGCCTGGTCAAGAACCATGTGCTCAACGTGAACGAGGAGAGCGTTGTGCTCGTCTGCGAGCGTGAGAACCTCTTTGCCAGCGCGTGTGCCGTGGTCCGTGCCTTTCCTCTTTACTCGCGCAAAACGGGCAATGGCAACGGGGGCAAGTCGCCAAGCAGTGAGGTTGGAGATGGCCAGCCATCGCGCTCTGTGGTCAATGTGGAATTCGTTATCATTGACAAGGATGGCTGCGTGGAGCAGGAGCCCCTCAGCCAGGACGACATCAATTGCCTGAATGAGACGGCGCGCGGTATTCGGCTTGCCGCACGCATTGTGGACACGCCCTGCAACGAGATGAACGTTGATCACTTTATTGAAAATGTCAGCGAGTTTGCCAAAGAGCTCTCCATCCAGCCTCAAATCATACGCGGCGAGGAGCTGCGAGAGCGCGGCTTTGGCGGCATCTACGGCGTTGGCAAGGCGGCAGCTGTGCCCCCAGCATTGGTTGTGCTCTCGCACGAGCCGAAGGGGGCGCAGGAGACGATTGCGCTGGTTGGCAAAGGCATTGTTTATGATACCGGCGGCCTAAGCATCAAGGGCAAAACCGCCATGCCGGGCATGAAGCGGGATTGCGGCGGTGCAGCTGCTATTCTGGGTGCCTTCTATGCGGCCGTTAAGTGCGGCTTCAAGGATAACCTGCATGCCGTCTTCTGTTTGGCCGAGAACTCGGTGGGTCCAAATGCCACGCGGTAAGTTTGTATCTCATTTAGCTGTAATAATTAATCTATTTGCTTGTTGATTGCAGCCCCGATGATATACACACCTTGTACTCGGGCCGCACCGTGGAAATCAACAACACGGATGCCGAGGGTCGTCTGGTGCTCGCCGACGGCGTTTGCTATGCCAACAAGGATCTTAAGGCAAACATTATACTTGATATGGCCACGCTGACGGGCGCTCAAGTGAGTAAATATTGTAAAGGACTCAGTTAGATACGGCTATATCCTGTGGGTAACTCAAGAGTTTGCTGCAATGCTGCTAAGCTTTAGCTATAGTTATATCATAATAGAGTTTAAAAAATTTGATAAACATTAGAAATCTTATATTTAGAATAATCAAGAATGTACCTATGTATTTTAAAAATGTCTTAAAACTATGTTAAGTATTTACTTAGTTGCATTCAAAGCTTTTTTCAAAGCTCCTAGCTATATTGATATTAATTCTAGTAACTTTTAGGATGTTAATGTACGAATCTCTTTAGAATCTCTTTCACTGCTAGACCTATTTTAGTTTTACTATATTTCTCATTCATCCTTAGATCTCTTTTAGTCTTAAACTTGTTTCAGCCTCAGATCTCTTCAAGTCTTATATATCTTTCAGTTGTGCATCTCTTTGAATCTCGTTTAGTCTATAGTATTCTTCAGTTCTTGAGTTCTGTTTCAATCTAACCAAACGTTAATTTGCTACCAACAGATGTCAAGAGCTTTGCGATGACTGCTTATTCTTCTCCCTACACACAACCTTTGATACCCTCTTTACTATCAATTCCTTATGCATTCATATTTTATAAAATTTCTATCAGCTAACCGAAGTAGTTTTCGTCCTGCTTGGCCTGACGAATGGCATTGGGGTCTGGGTTGCCTATTTTTTTTTAAACGTTTCTAAATGCAAAATTTATGCCACGCTTTATAAAAGTCACGAGGTTAATTGGCAAAAATAAATTGCAAATTTGCTTTTTTTTTCGGCGGCAACTTGAAGCGGTAGCAGGAGCAACAGCAGCAGCAGCATCAGCAGGAGGAGCAACAGCAGCAATGGCTGCTGCGAATGCACAACAGCAACAATGAAGGCAACGAGGCAAACCCGTTTTGCGGTTGTTGCCATTTTTGGTGGGGCAAAAGGACGAGCGGCAAGCGGTGCAGTTGAAGGCATTGGCGGCGATGCTGCACAATTACCATAAATCTTGGATGCAATTTGCTTAAAATATGATGCCAATTTGCGTTATTTGTGGTTCGATGGGAAATAAATCGAAGCTGGTCAGGGATAGCGAACAGGACAAGGCGCAAAGCGCAGTGAGCACTGCTGTCCCATCCTGTCCCATCCTGTCCCATCGATAACAAAGAAAAACTCAATTCGACTCGTTTCGAGTGCCACTAAAATTGTTGAGCCAACCTAGTCAACACTTTTCATTTGGAGAGTTTTCTCTAAAATTGTTTAGAATTCGCTTTGACGCTTGTTGTATTTAATTTCATTACACACTCCCTCACACACACACACGCGCACACCTCGATGCACACACACACACACACACATACATAGGCAACAACTGAAACACTTTAGCAACATGCAATAATATTAATTGCCAACATTGGCGCAACTGCGACTCCAGCAACAACAGCAACAGCAACAGCAACAAACAAATTGCAACAAAAGCAATAACGTTATACATTTCATATGAGGTGGCACTTCAAGATACCCTCTATAAATATAGTTAGCTAATAATTGTAATGAAAATTAGTAACTTGAGAGAATTTTATTAATTTTAACAATTCATTTAGTTTTGTCAAAACATTATTTACAATTTTCTTTGAAAGCATTTCTCTAAATAGATTTTGCTTACGAAAACATTTTATTCCATATTTATGGAAGACTTGTACTGTGTTTATACTATTTAAAAAGAATATTTTATTTGATTGCTATTATATCAAACATTTACAGCATTTGCAAGTTGAGCTAATATGCCATTTGCTACAATTTACTGTAGGGTATATTGAAACAAGTAACAAACAGCAGCCAACACTTTTGTGCTTTTACATTTTATGTTGCTGCTTGTTACACCTATTGTTGCTATTGTTGTTGCTGTTGTTGCTGTTGCTGTGTGTGTTGCTTTCATTTGTCCAGCTGTAGTTTAACACGCGCTGCTAGAGTCCTTGGCTGGTCTTGATGCTATTGCAGCTACTCCTCGTGCTGCTGCTACTCCTGCTACTGCTACTGCTGCTGCTACTCCTGCTACTGCTGCTGATGCCGTGGTCCATGGCTCGCTGTTGTTTTGGGTGTTGCTTGTGCTAAATAACCTTGCACCTTTTTATTGCTGGTCGCGTCGGAAGCTCGCAATTTTGGCTGTTGCATACCATGCATCGCATCGCCGCCTGGCCGTCCCATTGTTCTGCATTCAGCCTCCTGCCTCCTCCCAATCGCCCAACATGTTGCCACCTTAACGATGTTTGGGTTGCTGTGCAGTTTTATTGTTAGCACATTCGACTTGAATATTGCATGTTTTCTATCAGTTCGGATGGCCGGACCATTAAAGCTCTCTTATGTTGCTCTCCTTTATTCTTTCGTATACATATTAAATTTGTTAGCTCCACTTATTTCACTTGCCTCTCTTTCTCTCTCTACTTGCAGGGCGTTGCAACGGGCAAATATCATGGCGCCATATTGACAAACTCAGAGCCATGGGAATCGAAGGCATTGCAGGCCGGACGCAAATCCGGCGATTTATTGGCGCCCATTATTTATTGCCCCGAATTGCATTTCTCCGAATTTGCATCGGCCATTGCTGATATGAAAAACTCTGTTGCGGTAAGTACCCACTATTTTACTAAAAAAAAAAGAACAAAAAGAAAATTGAAAATAGTAGAAAACTTTCAAGTGCTTGACGACCAAAGGCCACACATCAAACAATCCATACAAACACACACACACACACATGCCCACTTTTATACCTTCAAGGCATTTGAAGAAGCAGTAGACATCGTTTTTCATGTCCCTTTTTTTTAGCCAGACTCAGCTCTGGTTTTGCTGCAACAAATTTGGCACTCTATTGCAAGCAAAGAGTAATCCTAAAAGTGTTGTCTTTAGCCCTCACTTTTCATTGCTCGAAAGAAATTAGTCTAGTTCCATATTGTAAGCCTACTAATACTACTTTCAATATATCCTAAACGATTTATTTCGACTCAGTCAACATTGCTGCAACTTCAATGATTTTCCTGAATATTTCAACATTTTCATTAAGATTTAAAATAACGATATGTATATATAAGATATATAAATCTTTTTCGGATTCGGATTTTGTATTATATCCATATTAATATATTTTCAAATATAATAATGTAATAAAAAAATAATTATATACTTATATAATCCTTTCGCTTGGATTATATACATTTTTATATACTTATAAGGAATATATATTATTTATATAGAATATAAATAATTATATTTTCATATATTTTTATATAACATTTACGTCCTGAAATTCCTATAAAGATCTCTCATAATAAATTCCAAAAGAATGCATTGCCAATGTTTTGGTAAGTTAATAAAGTTCGACGTCAACTTTTACTTTTCACAAGAAATATGGCTCATCTGAAATTCGCATACACACACATACAGATATGGTCATAAAAGTGTGATGTATGTGTGTGTGTGTGTGGGTAGCACACAATTTTAATTAACTTTATCAGGGTCAGTCGAGGTTTATTTTCTATTTTTTTTTATCGCCGCAATGTTGCGAAAAATGATGGACGTCATGTTCGGTTTAAAGATTGATTAGTATTACTGTGATTTATGCTAGCTTGCACAAACACAGACACACATGCAGGCACACACATGGTGCATACACGCTCTTCTGCTCACATGTATCAAAAACTTTGGCGTTCAATCTATGCTTGGGCAAAAGTATTGGGTGTGGCAAAGGTGGGGGTTGGGCATCGGAACTGCTGCTGCTCCTGCCGCTGCGTAGGTGCCTCAAGCTATGCCACAACAGCAACCAAATCGAGTTACCTTATTGTACGTCTAAAACGCTTCGGATCAATGGTCATTCATCATTGTCACGCCATGGGCGACTGCTAGCAGTATACACACACACACACACTTAGTGGCCCTGCCTGGATGCGTAGAGGTGTCTAGGGCGTAGGTCAAGTGGCACGGCTGGTTACTGGCTGCCTGCCCATTACCTGCATCATCGCCAGCCGCCTGTCATCTGCCTGGCCCCAGTCCAACAAAACTGACCCCAACTGCCTCAACTGGCTGCCTCTCTGCCTGTTGGCCGTTGGCTGTTTGATTTTTCGACCACTTTGACGCTCGTTGTTATTGTCTTTACGGGCAAAAAAAAAAAGGAATGGCAAGTAGCCCCAACGGTGCGTTACGCCCCCTTTTCTGCATTTGATGTGACATCAGCGACGCGCACTTTGTCAATTCGCCCGTGATAAAGTGCTTTAAACTCGAAATGCATTCAACTTTAAACTCGACTCGACTCGAGCTGCTGCATATCTAGTCTCTTGCAGTAATATTAGCCGGGGTTTAATGAAAGACTTTCCTATAACTGATCTTGTATTTTTAGTATTATATGTACTTACATATATGTATTTCTTTATTTGGTTTACATTGCTGATACCTACAGCATGTACTGATGTATATTAGCATTATTGTTGATGAAAATTGAAACGTAGTTGAAAAACATATTTTATCTTTGATATTCAAAGTTTTTTAATGCTGAAGAATTACAAAAAAATGTTTAAAATAATATTTTAACAATGATTTAAGAAAGGTTAATTTTTAAATAAAACTAAATGTATATATATATATATATATATATATATATATATTTTTTTTTTTTAAATTAATGTGTATTTGAAAGTGGAGTTGGAAAGGACTTTGAAATTAGATTTGAAGCTATATTTGAATATAAATATGAAAACAGATTTGAATTGCAGGTAGAGTTAAAAATAGATTTGAAAACAGATTTGACAATACTTAGATTTCCATAATAGAGATTTCAGTATGGATATATTATTTCATGCAATCCTTTTGAGCCTAAGCATTTTGATTTGTATTTGATTTTTTGTTGGTTTTTGTTTTTTTTTTTTTTAGAGAAATCGCAGAGTTTACAATTTTTAAAGTTATGCAATCCTCCTAACATTTTGATTTTCGTTTTGAGGAATTTTCCATTCTTTTAATAAATTGCAACAAATTAAAATATTTAAAATTTACACATCTATAGCGCTTTGGGTGATCAAACAGTAAATCAGTCAGTCGATAAAACTAATATATTTATATTAAAGTATATTTAAAGTTGGCTACATGTAGTATACTTATGATATATAAACCCCCTGGTATTCCCATATAAACTGTCATGACTGCATACCCTATGCTTATCCACCTGCTAGGGTATATCTGCTAGGATATTTGCTGCTGTTGCTGTTGCTGCTGCTGTGTGCCACATTCTCACGCGTTGCGTTGAAATTACATGCATTTTTTTCTGTATGCGCTTTGGCAGTGCGACGCAGCTAGTTGGCCGCTAAATGGAGGGATTATGAGTGTTGTTAGCGGTTGGCGCATCACAAGGCAGCGCTCGCACTTTTTTGCTTCCTCATTTTTTCGCCGTTGTTGGCTCATTTTGACGGGCAGCTAGCTTGTGGGTGGGATGGTTAGCTGTTGTTGGCCATGGCTGGTGTAGTGTCCATTAGCCTGGCTTTTAAATAACTGACTGCAATTTGTTGTATGCCGTTTCTGATTTGTGTTCTGTGTGAGGGACCAGCCTATCATTAGCCATGTTGTGGTTGCGGTTAACACGTTGCGTCGATTTTTTGTTTGCTGCTGCCGCTGCAGCTTCTCTGTTTAGTTGTTCATAGATGTAGAAAATTAAAATAGAAGAGTCAATGATTGGTTATTATTTAAAAGCATTTTTTAATGTTGCTTTGATGTTTATTTCTATAAACAAAATATGGGCTTTCAGTATAGAAATATTGCCCAATAATACTTGTACATAATCCACACTTTGTTTTATGATGTAATTCTTTGCACATAACTATTACATATTTAGAGTATTTTAGTTTATGTTTGCATAGGCACCAACAGAGGGCAAACGAAAAGTGAAGAGAATAAAAGCAATCAAATGATTTAAATGTCTCGAATTGTTTCTCAATTTGGAGACATGCGGCCGAGGAACACAGACGGCATTGTGAATGTTCTTCTATGTTGTGCGCGGCAAAGTTACTCAAATTTTATGACTGTGAAATTTTACCATTGTTGGTAATTGATTTTTATGTTAAATCGTAAAAAGCAGCCAGCGCACAGAGGCCGGAGAGCATGAATTTTAGATAAAGCCAACAGCGGCCGGGTCGAGCAACGTGTTGCGGTGTCTCTTCTCTGGATGTTTGTGTCTCTCTCTCTGTGTGTGTGTGTGTGTGTGTGTGTGTGTGTGGTTGTGTGTGACTGTGAGGGCGTATGCGTAATTGCTTTCTTTTGTTTTTGATTATATCCAAGCACTCTAAACTGATGAGGATCTATGCAAAGCGGCAAGAAGTAATCTAAATTGATTAAGGATAGAATATAAACTAATATATAAAATGTAATTTCAATTTATGATTTTTTAATTTTATTCAACAATTTATATTATTATTTATTGTCATTCTACTTATTATTATTTACTTATAATTTATTTTCATAAATTTATAAATAATTTTTATAGTTATTATTTTTTAATGAAGACTATTTTTTAAAATACATATTTGTATTTAATTTAATTTTTTTTTTATTATTATTGATTTATCATTGACGAATATCAATTGTCTTGATTTTTATAAATTCTGTTCAACTTGTTCTGATCGACTCGCACTCTTGCAGCTGTAATTGTGAGAGACTGAAAGCTTTTACATTGGTGTTGTAAAAATGGTTATCCTAGCTCATTGCTCATTCTTATTGCGAGAAAGAGAGCGCAAGCGGGACAACGATAGATGTCGCTAAACTATTTAAATTAGCATTACGCAATGGAAATTTAATTTCAATTATAATTAAGCTAATACTTAGCTCAATTGCTTAATCCAACAAGTGTATTTGCTTGTCGGCATCTTTCGCAGATAAACCGTTTCTCTTTCAAGTTGTTTTCTTTTTCTTGATATTTTCATTCCGCTCGAATTGCAGTTGGTAAATTTTTATTAAGCGGTAGCATTTTAAATTCAATTGTACGGCGACTTTTTACGCTTTTAATGAATTAAATTGAACTTTTTATGCGCCAAAGTTTGTTTATTTTTATGTTCGTGTTCCTTTTTTTTTTGTTTTTTTTTTTTTTGTTTTCACTTTAATGCCGCGACCTCACGGCGCCAAATATGATATTTTGTTAGCGCTTTGTGTTTGTCTTGCTGTTGATTAAATAATGCCAACAGTTTATAAATAATGCTTGAGCTTAGTGCTTCGGCGGTTTAAATGCAGATTTTCTTAAGTCCCGGCCAGCCTGTTCGACCGTAAGTCACGTAATTTGCGCAATGCCCCGCTATTTCCGTTGCCTACTAACGGCTCGGGGAGGGGGCGTGGCCAGCGCAACTTCACTCCGACGACTTTGTTAACACAAATCTTTCCGCTTGTTATGTGTTGGTTTCCGCTCAACTTTTGCACGTCTCTTAGGCGAGCACGCTGAAAAAAGTAAAGGAAAAGTGAAAGAGGGAAAATGCAAAAGTAAGGAAAATGAACCCAGCCGTCGCTCGCATTGACTGTTTCTAATATTTTCGTTTTGCTCTTTCGTCCCACCACGGGAGGAAAACTTTTTTTTTTTTTTTTTGTAAATCGTCTCGCGACATTTGGGGGAAAATTGAATAAAAAACGGTTGTCGCTTTCCTCGGTTTGGCTGGGTGCTGCAAATCCTTGCGACGCCCATTGAATGAATGTGTAATTGATACTGAAACCCAGTCAAAGGCATCCAATACATTTGCTGCCTCAAGGCATTACGTTTGCCCACTGACACGCCCAGTGCCGCCCACGTGCGGGACGTGGAAAGTGTTACAACGTCTGTCATTGATATCAGGCGTCTTGCAAGTTGAATGCTTATCTTAAGTGTTTGTTGCTTTAAGGATTTAACGACCTCTTTAAACTCGGACTTCAATTGAAAGCAAAGTTTCTGACTGATTTCCTTTTCGTATACCCCTGTGAGAGAGAGAGGGGAATTGGTATATTTACTGAACTTTAAGTTCTTGTGTAAGCAAATTTTGGCTTTCTTCATTCTTACTCTGCAGCTTGGCAGCTTAGTGAGGGTATCTCTCAGTCAAGCACTCTTACTTCGCATTCGATTAGAATAGAAAGAAGTAGCATGAAAAATAATGAGCATTTCACTTAAATTTTCACTGTTTCATTCTGGCCGTTCGCTTTTGAAGTACTTTGCATTTTGCTGTTCCTCTAGTTCTCTATTATATACTTTTTTTTATCGTTCCATTTTATATTATGCTCTGCTGCGATTCTTCTGTTTCATTATTTTTCCGTTTTTAATTTAAATTTCGATGCTATTTTTTTTTTTATTTATTTGATTCACTTTAATCGATTTTTGTGCTTCTTCTTAATTGTTTGTGTCTGTCGTCGCTTTTTCTTATTTTAAGTATCGTGTTGCGTGCAGTTTAATTTGTTTGTTATACATCTGTTTCTCTCTATTTGCTTCTAATTTTCTTGTTTTTTAATTTCTAGTTTATTTATTTATTTTTTTCAAACTTCAGATAACTTCTCATATTCCTTCTCTCTTGAATTCTTAATATTGCTAATTGTTCAATGATTCTTTACTTAGTTCCCTTTTAGACAATTGTAGCTCTCATGTCAATGTCCTATTGTTCAAAATTTGGGCATTCAATCTACTTCTCATTAATCATTTCTCTTCTTAGTTGACCATAACTCTTAATTGTATATTGATTCTAATTTCTTCATAACTACTCACTGCTTTCTTTATTTTTGTATTTCCCAAAATTTCTCTACGTACTTCACTTCCCACTTAGCTTCTTTTCTCTCAGACGATCATGACTTTCACTTACAAATTTTCCTTTTACTTCTAGCCAACCTCTATACAGCTCTCTCTTACCTTTACTTTATCTATTTGTTACCTTTTTGCTCATTATTTCGCTACTCACTTCACTTCTCACTTAGCTTCTCACTTAGCTTCTCACTTTTGAGGCGACTCTCAGCAACATATGAATTCCAACTGCTAGTCATCTCATGTTACTTCCTACCTTTGCCTCTCCATTTGCACACTTCTTGCTCAATGTTACGCCCCTTGCTCCTCGCTTCTCTCCCAACACCATCTTCTATAACTAGTTCGCATTGCCTTGCGCTATTCCTCATATGGCTTGCAACGTTTAGTTTTTAATTACAGTTCACCTGCGATTTGGGCCGCAAGAGTTGCATTGATTTGGTCTGTTAATTAAAATGCACGTTAATCGAAATTGAAACGGGATGCTCTCGATGGCGAATAGCATCAAATCAAAAATAGCTATAGAGTTAGGTATGTGGCACACGTGGCGTGATTGACAGCGGAGCATGGGGCATGCTCTGGTCACGTAGCCAACCGCAATTAGTCGCCGACCCAAAGCCAAACTTGATGTGTGGCCAACTGGGCTGAGCTGGCTGGATATTGGGTGTGTGGGCGTGTGGGCGTGTGCGTTTGCTATTCGGCTATTTACAAAAGGTTCACACAATCAATGCGTTGCGTAATGCAATCAATGCTAATGACATTATGTTGACAAATGTTTGCCATTATTGATGAAAGCGCATGGGCCGCATTGGCAGTCGGTTGACTGAGCTGATTTTAGCATTGAATGTATCTATCTGAGCTCCAGCCAAACACAATGAATAAACTTGAAAGCCTTTAATGAAAATTAACGAGATATGGGGCATACACAACGCATCGTTAAGGGCGCAATTTTACCTTTGGCTAGATAAACGATAATTGTCTATAATTTAGATATTGAGGTGCTGCTTTCAGTTTGATGAAGTGTATTTCTATATAGAAATGTCATTTTAGTTCACTTTAATGTTATATAGAAAATGTTTCTTTTGTGCTGTGTTTAAACTAGTGCCATGAATCGGTAAAACCATTTTATATTGAACCAAAATAGCAAAAAAAAAAAAAAAAAAAAAAAAAAAAACAAAAAAATTTTTTTTAGTTAAAAAAAAAAAAAAATCATTTTAATAAGTAAATAAAAAGAATTACTAAATGCAAAGAATAAAGTAAAATTTTTTTTAAATACTAAAATATATATATATATAAATATTAAAAAAAATAAATAAATAAAACAAAAAAATGAAAAAAAAAACATTAAAAAAAATGAAAAAAAAAACATTCTTATAATTATTATTATTTTTTTTAAACAAGTAATAATAAGTAATATTTGTTAAAAAAAAAAATATATATATAATTTTTATGTATATTTTTAAAAATATTCTTTTAGTCTATAACAAATTCTGTTGTCTAATCAAGTATGAAATAAATATACTCTGCCAATTCTCTAACAAAATTATTATCTATATATATAACTGTTAGATAATATCATATGTCATTATGTCATATCACTGACGACAATGTCAAAAGTATCGGCTAAAAATAATATAAATCTCGTTAGCTCGTTTGACAAATAATTTGTTAATTGGAAGCAATTCAATTAGAAAGACATTCACAATGCATGGCAGCATTTTAATTGGACTGTTTCTAATTGACACACAAATATATACACATCTATTCATGTATAAGAATATAAAGCAAATGGATTAAATTACATTAAATTTGCCAATTTATTAACAAACTATACAAACTAGAGGCATCATTTCTGATTTTTTTTTCTTCATGCACATTTTTAAAATGCTACGGCATGTTTGATAGCAAAAACAGTTGAAACATCTATAGTAATAGGTACAGCATTAACGTCTATAACAACAACAACAACTACGACAACAATTATATGAATAATAATAGCAAAAACAACTATATTGCGGTAGAAATCGTTGGCTTGAATAGACTTTAAACTTCCGTTTCACGACGAAAGGCTTCTCAAATATATTTATATATATTTGTGTGTTTGTGTATGTGATTTTCATCTTGGACTATCACACGTTGTCATGCAATATTCTGTGTAAGACTTCTTTTGCTGTTGTTGTTGTTCTCGTTGTCCTTTCTGCTGCTGAGTTCAGTTTCTTCTTCTTCATACGGTCTATTCGCTATCTCGCTCACTCTCTCTTTCTCCCTCTATATATATGTGAGTATAAAGAGGCATATGTATAGCTTTCTTTAATATGTGGCACTGTGGGACGGGAATACACCAAGACGTATAAAAAAATTCTTGACAAAAAAAAAAGGAAAAAAGTGTAAATATTTTTAAAATGATTTTTTACTTATATTTTTATCCGATTTTTTAATGATCCCCTAATTAATTTATTTTTGACTCAAGTAACGCCAAGAATGTCTCATAAAATATTGGAACTTATCCCATTGTACTAGGCAATAGTATTTTATGTTTTCCATTTAAGCGTTGTAATTTCCGCCCAAGTTAGTAGAGCGACAGTTTCCGTTACGTGGTAGCTGGCATATAATTTAGGCATTAGCACATCTATAGAGATATTTATGTATGTGTCATGTGCACATATATATATATATATACATATATGTATATACATGTGTGTGTGTGTGTTTGTGTGAGCAGATATACATTTTCCAGTTGCACTGCGCTGCTGGAGACTTTTTAATATCAAAGACGCTGCTCACATAAACTTGTTGCAGTTTTTCTTTTTTTTACTTTAAGATTACGCTGTAGCTAAAATAAAATGCAACAAGAAGCTGTGAGGGTAGCAGGAAGAGGATGCTGTTGATCATAGTATGGGATAAAGCTAAAGTATTGTAGATATGGGTTCTTGATTTCAGAGCGAAGGGAATATAGATTCTTGGGATTGCAAATGGGAGTTGGTATATTTTAGCTACATTATTCTGTAATCGATAAATATCGATTAAAGATACTTCTATAGAAGTAATTTTTATTTGGATCGACCATTGCTTTGTCAAGCGCAACAGAATTATGGCGCTGGTCATAAGACTGAGATGAAGATATCTGTTCTTGATTCTAAAGATTTTAGAGACCAACTAGGTCTCGATTGTTGAATATACACAGACTCTTGGTTCTTGATTGCTAGGTAAGCTAGTCTTCAATATAGATTCTTAGGGTAGAAAATATTAATTGTATTTTGAATTCTAAAATTTAAATACTTTTGCACTCTTCTTCCATCTATAATTATTCCATCATATACTTTATTTAAAAGATTTTATAACTTTAATTATATATCTCTTTATTTTCTTCTCAATTTCATATACAATCACTTTAGATTGCATTTATATCTAATCAAATTTCTCAATCTGCCTTTGCAGGATCGTCAGAATGCGCAATCCTCTTGTGCCGGTCTCTTTGTGGCGGCTCATTTGGGCTTCGATTATCCCGGCGTGTGGATGCATGTTGACATGGCCACGCCCGTCAATTGTGTAAGTGATTGCACAGAGCTTTAAATAGTATGATTTCAATCTTACTCTATATATATCTCTCTCTCCCTCTCTCCTCTCTCTATCTTTCTGGTTGGCAGGGTGAACGTGCTACGGGCTATGGCGTCGCTCTGTTGCTAACGCTCTTTGGCAGCCACACGAGCTGCGGCCTGTTGCAGTCGATTGCGCCGGGCGATGAGGAGCCGCCATCGAAGCGTATATGCCGCGATTAGCAGCAGCGTGCAACAATCGCATTGCTGTGAAGTCGAGCGTTTTTGCATTTCAATCAAGTTTATACACACAAGCACACACACACACACACACACACACACACACACACACACACACACGAGCACACTCACACCCAGCTATACATACTCACGAATGAGAAGAACATGTATGCGTTAAAGTCGAAATAAGTTGAAAAGCCAATTGAATAAGCTGCCAGGCAATAAAATGAAATTAAACTAAATGATAATTAACATTTGTCCCATGCAGCGTCTCATTGTGTGGGTGCTTGTTCATGTGTCTAGTGTGCAATTTTTACACACACCTGCGCACACACACACACACTTAGACACATTGGTAGCTTGTACACATCCCTTTGCTGTTCAATTAAACGACTGCTGTGCCCATTAGCTAACTGTGCCTGGCGTCTAAGTGGATTCATCATCATCATCATCAACATGATGCGGCTGCAATTGTCTCGACAACAGCAGCAGGAGTAGCAGGAGGAGCACCAGCAGCAGCAACATCAGCAGGAGCAGTAGCTACGTCAACAACAGCTAACAATACAAATTAAATTGCAACATCATTGTGCCAGGGCGTCGAGTCGTCTTTGTTGCCTACTTTTCAGCGAGGCTGCGAGGAGCGGGCAACTCTCGCGGGTTTGTCAGCTGTCAGCGTCAGCGTGAAAGACAGATTCTCGGCCACGCCCAACGCCTCTGCCAGCAGCGTCAGCCCATCTGCACAAACTGCCTGAGTCTTATTTGGTAAATTTCATTTAGGAACGCGCTCACTTGCCTTTCAGCTTACCTTTACGTTTTTGTGTGCTCTTAATACCCTGGTGAGTAGTGAAACGGGTATATTAGACCTGGGGCAGAGGCAATTGGTTTGTATTGAAAGCTGGATATAGCTAGAGTAGTTTAATGCATTATACATCTACAATTTTATAAACTTGCTTGAGGAGATCGATAACGATAAATATCGATTACTCGATAGATACATTTGAAAGTCATATAGCCAAAGATTTGTAGCCAAAGATTGTAAAGAATACAGAAACTCCATACAAATCTAGGGTATCGCTTAGTCGTTCACCTTGCACACTCGCCCACTGTTTTTATAGCATTTACTTTCGCTTGCGCTTTTATTGTTTAATTAGCCTGAAATACGTTTATTTTCAATAGTAATTGCAGTAAACAACGTGAGAGGAGAGGCGAGGCGAGGCGGGGCGCGGCGCACGTAAGAGCTGATGATTTGTAAAACCTTGAAATGCAGCTCAAGTAATGCCCCATTGTGCCAAGCCATCGATTCTAAATGTGAATGGAAAGGTATAGTAAAGTGGGTGTGTGTGTGTGGGTGTGGGTGTGCGTGTGTGCCACTAACAAATATTCGATTAGCGAAGAGAGTAACGAGCTCTTTGCCAAAGTGAATTTGGTCGGGGAATGAGTAATTTGCAGCTGCACTGCAGCATGAAAATTGTAATTGTAAACAGGAAATCTACAATCTTAAATGCACTTTTAACAGACCTAAAGTGCCCTAAAGGGCCCTGTTAAGATACACAGTTGAGAGAAAATGGGATTCAAATTCAATTAAATTTTATATTTTATCTTTTTGAAGTATTGAATTATCAGTATAATATAATCTAAGGTTTATGTTTAAAGAGATGTGTGAATTTTTGAGAAACCTCTATTGAATTATATCACCTTTCGTCGGAAAATATTTATTTGGTATTTTAGAACAGCTGGCGGAACATTCTTATCTGAAATTTGTTAAGAGATCAGCTTTAGGCCCTATTTTTTTTTTAAAGCTTTTTGCATTTGGCATTATTAATTTCTTCATTCTTCGAATAGAATGTCGAACCTTTGGGCAACTCTAGCAGAATTCTAGACAAGTACATATCGTATATTTGATAAGTGAATATCGTAAGTATATGCAACTAAATATCGCATTTGAGGGCTGTATACTGTATCGTATTGTAATTTAATCAATTACATAGGAGTCAATTAGGCAGCTGAATATCCTATGTTTTGGCCAATTGGGCAACCGAACATTGAATATTAGACCACAATATTTCATAAAGTATATACTAAATTTATATATTATAGACAAGCTCATATCGTATCTTAGACTACTAATATATCAGACTTGGACAATTATATTACAGCTTACTCTGAGCAACTGTGGATCGGCTCTTTGACCAAGAGCATATCGTATGCTCATATCGTAACTTCATTTGGTGATTTTAAACAGTTATATTTAGCGTATCAGGCATGTACATATATATTCATTATATCTACAGACAACTACTAATAATAATACTAACAGACAAATAATAATTATTATTCAATTACATATCGTAACGTTACGCTTGAAGTATTCAGAAATATTAAAATTATGCGACAATATTTTTTAGGTATACATTTCTAATATACCTAAATTCATCATATTCCAAAAGTTAAAAATCCCTGTTTTGTACTACGAAAATGTGTTCGGAATAATTCGGTCGATTCAGTCAGCGAATGAAATTTTGCTATTTTAATGCAGTGTAATATAATGGGTGCGTCATGTATGTAGATGGCATAATTTATTATTTAGCGGAACACGCATACAAGATTCATGTTGTTATTCTCGTGCGTTATTCAATACTGCAAATGCGAGTCGTATACGTAATGTCAACCCAGCCGAAAAGCCTCGTTCTGGCTATTCTGTTTATTTGTTCTGTGAGGTTTGCCAGCTCCATTTTGTTGCAGTTGCTGTTCGTGTTGTGGCATATTTCAATTGAATGTTTTGTGTTGTTGTTTGGTTGTATTTTTGTTGCTTTTAATGTTTTTGTTTTTTGTTTGATTGTTTGTTGTATGTTGTTTGCTCGCTATTTTGCCCACACTGTGCGGCTGCAGCTATGCGTATCAGTCATGCGCCACGTTGGCTGCAGCAATTGACCCGGCACATGCGTTCACAGCGAGGCATGCCGAAAGCTTTAACGGCTTACGTCCAGCTCAAGGCGAGCGGCGTCCAATGGCTGCACGTCGTCGCCGGCCAGTGGCCAGTGGCCAGTGGCCAGTGTCCAGTTTCCAGTGGCCATAAATATCTTCGCACTGCGCCGTGCATATCTCCCAAAAGGCTTAAGGACCATCGTTGTCCATCGTCCATCGTCCATCGTCTATTGCCCGACTCCCCATGCAGCACTTGACTTTTGTCGCATTGGCTCTCGACTCCAAGGACACTGACTGCAGTTTGTCTACCCAGCAATCATTAGGCTCTGAGAGGTTGTTGTGTAAAACTTTATAGATGCTAGAAAGTTTAGATATAGACATATGTAAATATTAGTTATACAAAGTGAGCTGCTCTAGTCAAGCCCATCTGTCTATGCGATGCATTTGTCTTTAATCTCAAGGCGAACAGTATATTGGCCTAAGATTAGATATATATAGTAGTATATAGTACTTCGATACGATATTCGATAGTCTCTTTTTTGATTAGGCTTCAAGAGCAAATGTCGTTAAATGTATTTTCATCACTCAAGTTTAACCGAAACACTGTAAACATCGATTTACGATATGCTATTACGATATTCGATTTTCAGATTAGGTTTAAGAGCATATCTCGGGTAAAGGTGCTTAAATGAAATGTGCTTTTATATGCTATCGACATATATCGATTTTTTAATATGATGTTAGAGCCTTCATCGATACATTTATTTCAAGAAATATCCTACGCAAAGCCGTGAATCAAGTTCTGTACATTATTGCATTATTATCGATAACATGTTCTCATTTGCATGAATCTAACAACATATCCATAATAATAGATAAATAAAACCTATAGAAGCTGTTACTCATCTAATGAAAGTTCAGCACTGTATGCAGGGTATGTCCTAGTCAGTCAATTTTAGCTCTTACACTCGCACTTGTTTATTCAGTGTTTTTTTTTTTTTTTTACGTCAGCTCGCACACAACTCAATTTGGAGTCAAGTGGAGTGCGTGTGCTCGGCTGTTAAGTCCGGCTAAAGACAAAAACAATAACAATGACAATATTAGAATTTGTTGGTCCGGCTTCCGCTTCAGCTTCAGCTGCAGCTACAGCGCCCGGCAAGCTGCCATCATCGTGCTGTGGTTATTTCCATTGTTCTGGCAGCTTTTGTTGTTCCACTTGAACAGCTTAACCCCAGCACGGCATTTAAGCTGTAAAAGCTGCCAGTTTGGTTGCCGTTGACCCCACTCGCCCCCACTCCCTTCCTCTCTCTCTCTCTCTCTCTCTCTCGCCCTGGCCTAACAAATAAATTATTCTTCTTCGCACCTCAAGTGACAGAGATCGAGCTAGAGGCAATGTTTGGCCTACGATATCTGTATAGAAGTGCCTTGAATAATGCACGGCTGGGGCAAAGCAAAGTTCCGAAGCTCTTGATTTCAATTCCCCGGTTGGCTATAGGCTAGATAGATAATAATTTCCGCAAAGTCAACACAACAAATTGTCAATTTATAAAGTGCAAGTTTTCCGTTCCACAGGCCCAAGTCAAATGGATGCCAAAAGTTTAATAAATAAAAAATTAGCTAAATTATGTTGCCTACTTTGCGGCGGGCCGTGGCATAACTCGCGACGCGCTCAACTCTCTGTGGACCGATGGCTGTCATAAGAAAAATGAAACAAAACAAGTTTCCGCAAAAAAAAGGAAGCAAACTTTCCATAAGCAAAACTAAACTCATAAATACCCTGTAATATTTGTTGTTTTTTCGCCAAAGTGGGCATAAAAAAATGTATTTCCATTTTTTTGCGACGCAGGCTCGTTCCATTTAGATTACGATCCTTGGGTAGGGCAGCTGTGTAAACTGCGGGGGCGTGGCCTTGCTGCCCTGTCACTAAACCACAAGCAGCGGGTGGCGGCCAAAGGCAATGGCTTAAAATTAGGTAAAGTCGAAATTACTGAAAAATGCTTTAAATGAGTGTAAAAGCAAAATATAATAAGCCCAAAAAACCGGCGACTAATAAAAAAAAGGGCAGCACCAGCGAGAGGCCGACCAAAAGTAACAAACAAACAAAAAATCCTTCAAAATGCAATAGGCTATGCACGACTATAATGATACAGATGCTAGAGCATAGAAATTTAATAAGACAAAGAGAATTTCAAAAAATTCCATTGTGAGAAGTGAATTTAAAACTGCTATTTTTTATTTATAAAAAAAAAATAATAATATAATAAAATAAAGGTAAAAATGCAATACATATATATGATTTTAAAGCTTAAAAGCATGTAAAAAAAAAAAAAAATAATAAGAAATTTAAAATTATAAATAAAAAAAAAAAATAATAATAATAAAATACATATTCTACATTATTGAAGTTCCTACTCTTTAGCCAATATACTCATTTTTGCTGTTTGAGCGAGTATACGAAAAAAAAAAATATTCAAAATATAAACAACAACAAGAATGCGGCACATTGGGCCGCCGCATTTCCCGCGGGGCAAGCTGTTAAATGAAGAATAAAGCAGCAACAACCGAGTACAACCAGCAATGTGTATTGGTGTGTGTGTGTGCGTGTGTGTGTGTGTGTGATGGCAAACATATTTTATGAGCTGCTGTTGTTACTGTCGTTGCTTCGGTTGCCTCTCAAACGCAGCCGATAATAAAACTTTCCTCTCGAATGGCTACGGCCCGCTGGGAGTGTAATCGAGGCTGTTACATCTATGCTGCGTGAGTGCCACTGTGTGAGTGTGCGTGCGTATGTGTTTGGAGTGTGAACCATAATTCCATGTTGGCACAGAAATTTATATAAAAATATTTATAAATATAGGTGAACGCAAGGAAAACAAATAAGAATTTCTAAGCGAATATTTAAAAGAAGTTATGCATCAAGTATTACGCGGTTTTACGCGGCATTGGCGTAGGCATGGTAAAAATAAAATTCATACAAATGAATTTCATATTATTTATTTTGAGTATAGTAAGGATGGAGGGAAGCTTTGATAGAATTTGCTGTGGATCTGCAGTTTTCTTACGATATATATAAATATAATATAAATATAAATATATTTTTAATAGAATACAGATAAATATAGTTAAAAGTATTGATATATACAAGTTACTTGAATTGGAGTAAAGTGTGACCAGAATTGACACCGCTATAAATTTCTATGATCATAATGAGTCCTTAAACATATGGTCGCTTTATAAAAGGAATGCACATTCTAACAGAAATTTCGATAATCTTCAGGTGTTTTCATCATCATCTATAAGATAATCATCAGCTGTTGTTATCATCATGAGTCATATGAGTGCTAAACTCTAGCTTTTATCGTCATAATGATCATTTTGAATAAAGGATCATTTTTAGTCTTTATCATCATTATCCTTGATTCTCATCATCATCATCATCAAGCTAAAGATTGGTCGTTATTACCTTCGTAGACTCATACATTGATCAAAGATCATTTATATAGCTTATGATCAAATGGTTTCGATACCTTTTCGAAAACTCCAACTGTTGCTAAAATAATATAACTAACTAAAAGGCAGATAAGCTTTTCATACTACTATATGTAGTTAATAAAGACTTGCGTATCTCTACAGGGTATCTCCTCATCGTATATAGCTTCAGCTGCTCTTTTATTTCATTTATATTTACTGTATTCTATTAACAACATCAGTGCTGAAATATTTCTTGTCGCATTTATTTAACTTTATCTTCATTTTCCTCTCAGCTCTTATAAATTTGTAATATTCAAATAAATTGTGTGCCTCATAAGGCCAGAGCTGCACAACATTCATATAAATGTATTGTGTATTTGCGAAATATGTACTTAAGACTCGAACAAGTTGCTTATCATTATGCTGCTGGTTGTTATCTGCTGCTGGTTAAAAACATCAGCTTATGTTGCAGCTAACAAGATGCAAGAAATCTGCTTTACAAATTCCCCTTTGCCAGCAGAAGAGCGAAGGTACTTGGGGATTGACTAGGACATAAATATATATACATTTATACACGTATATATATATATATATATAAGTATATACATTTATATATAAATTCAAATTGCTTTTGGGCAGGTAATAAAAAGCTTGTAATCAAATGGGCTGGCAGAGTTGTGGGCGTGTGGTTCTTGTTGTTGTTGGCTAAAAAAAAAAAAAAGTTTCGCTTAACAAAGTCGCAAAGTTGAGCATGTTGGCCAGAAATAAAATGTATGCGACTTGGATATGCATGAGTGGGGCAGGATTCAGGAGCTGCTGTAGTACAGCTGGTAGGACTTCTTCTACTTCTACTTTGAGTTCATCTGCTACGTCTTCATCTGCTTCTTCTTCATCGTCTTCTTGTTCCGCTTCTTCAGCAGTCGCCGCTTGCACTTAGCCAAGTGCTGGGCAAAAAGTAACTAAGCAAAACACTCGTTGCAGTCAACTTAAGGCTAATTTAAGTGACTGTATCTTGGGCAGTGACTATCTATATGCCATTCCCTCTCTCTCTCTCCCTCTCTCTGTCTCTCTCTACCTCTTTCACTGTGTGTTTGTAGTGCGTAGCTTCGAGTTGACTCCATCGGCTTCTACCTGTCCCAAACGACGTGCTCCTGTTGCTACTCCTGCAGCTGCTCCTGCTCCTGCTCCTGCTCCTCTAGCTTCTCGACATCATCAATGTAAATGCTCGTGAATAATGCAAGCCTAAGAAAATAAGCTGCACTCAAGTGCGCTTCTTACTACCGACGCCAACTTTTGTTGCTTTTGTTTTTCACTCTCCCGTTTTGGTTTTTACCTGTTCAACAGAGTTTTTATTATATCTTTATGTTTGGATGTGAGTATACAGGCATATATTTATTAAATCTATTTTGCATTACGATTCATCTATGTGACATTTGATAGCTCTGAATTTTCATTGCTATTAATTGCAATTAAAATTCGATTGTATCTGATTTACATTTGAATTTATAATTTAATGACATGAGACTTTTACCACTTGTTCTTATGAATCAAAAAGTAAAGCTGAGTCGAAATGGGATCAATTTAGGGCAGGATGAAGCCTCAAGAGCCTCAAGCCACCAGGCAACTGCTTACACTATATTATAAAATCGATGTATGCATAATCTGTATTCACATCGATACATCGAATAGAAGACGCTTCTGAAGTATTATGCCGTAGGTCGTATGCAAATGAATTCAGCTCTCATGCTGTTGTCTAATTACACAGCTGAACAAGATTTCCTAACTATGAATCTTAGTATAATGCTTGTAAGTGGTTTAGTGATGGCATGATTAATCATATGATTCCATAATCGATTAATAAATTTTGTTTACCCTCACTAAAGTGGTTTACTCAAAGCACAAGGTAACAGTAAATAACACGAGTAAGTCTGAAAGGGGATCTTTTCGATAGCATCTGGCCTTAAGGCGCTCTATTCACTCATATGCCTGTTAATTGGCAACAGATTTATTTCCATATATAATATGCAGCTGATTATGCAACACCTACAGAACATACAAAAACACGAGCAATTACTGTTGCAGCAGTTGTTGTCGTGGTTGTTGTTGTTGTTGTTGCAGGGAAACCAGCGAACTTGCTCAAGTATTTATGAACTTTGTTAACAGACTAAGAATTACAAACTTGTGAGCGAGCGAGTGAGAGAGTGAGAGAGAGCGAGAGAGCACGAGCGGGAGAGGGAGCGAGCGTTCGCGCGCCCCACAGAAAACTTCTGAATGAGAAATTGTGTGCAAAAGCGACAGTCTGCCTGGCTGGGTTGCTAGTGAAAATGAATTAAATGGCCACGCACACACACACACACACACACACACACACATACACACAGAGTGAGTGAGAGTCGCAGACATGGCCTGAGAGGTGCACTAATTGCCAGCAAGTCGCTGGACAAGTTTATGGCCAAGGTAAACGCAGACCCAAAAACTTCATAGGCCAGAGTTCAACGCGGGCCAACTACATTCGCCGCCTACTTTCTCAAGAGTGCTCTAAACGTGTGCCCTCCACTGTGCCAGTGTGTGTATGTGTGTGTGTGCTTCAAGTTTTCGCCGTGCACAACTTTTGCTTTTACCTCAGTCGGAATGCCTGAATCTTCATTTAAAGTTTTCATTTACATCGCTCGACGTGCGCGTCGCGTGTGTTTCCTCTGTGTGTTTCCCTACAGTCAATTCTCAGTTCTCAGTTCTCTGACATTTTTGTGATGTTTATCGCTTGTTGCATTCGCGCTTCTCTCTCTCTCTCTCTCTCTCTCTCTCTCTCTGTCTCGCTGCTCATTTTGCCGGAGTTAATCACTTTATGTCTCGGCTTTGCAATTTTTCCTTCATTAAAATTGCGGCCGTTGCATAAACAGCGCCGCGCCCTGATTGCATTAAAAATCTCATAAAACTACGTCAGTGCAATTAATAAAGTTGTTTTCGCATTATGCCATGTGACATAAATTGGGAATTACATATTTTTATTGTCGGCCTTCAGGCAGGTGTAAACTGAGATTTGCTTAACTTTCTTTAAGTTGTTTTATATATGAATTTTAATAATATTTGTAAATTGCATGAAAATTCATGGAACAGAATTTGACTCGGCATATACAGAAATTAAACGTACATAATACTAACTCACTTTTTTTTTAAACTGTTCAATTTATTTACGAATTCATGTTCTTCAAATTGTCATGCATTCACGAAGGGAAGGAGTATAAGTGCTTTGGGCAATTTTGTCCGTTCGTCAATTTATCCGTTCACTTGGTCTGTCCACCTGTTCATACGTCATTCTGTCTGTCCGGCTATCCGTCCGTCCCCCTGTTGTCTATCTGTCGATTCTTCCGTCTCTATGTCTGTCCGACTATCCTTTTTTTCGTCTGCCAGTGCATCCGTATAGACGTTTAGCTGTCCGTCGGTCAATCCGTCAGTCCGTCCGCCCGTTCGTCCGCCTGTTCGTCTAGTTTTTCGACCATCCCTGAATCCGTCCAGTTCGTTTATTTATCTATCCGTTCGCCTTTTCGCCAGCGGTTCGTTTATTCGTCTATCCGTCCGACTGTCTGTCCATCTATCCGGCTGACCGTCAGTTCGTCTCCCTCTCTCTCCATCATTCGGCTGTCCGTTCGTATGCCTGCTTGACGATCTGTCCGTCTGTCTATTTATCCGTCTGTTCGATCATCTGTCTGTCCATCCATTTATCTATATGAACCATATACCACTTCACCTAGGAGACTTGAAATTTTGAATCTATTCCTGAGAGCTTAATTATTTTATGATGTGTTATAAAGATACGCCCACTTTAAATAATTTATCTGGTATCACAGAAATTTTATTTGACAAATTGAAATTTTAATCATATATTCGAATTGACAACTGCAGATCAATGAGATATATTAAATATATTCACGTCCATAGGGGGAGTGGCAAAACAGATTTGCTTTGTCCACTTTGTTTCGCCACCTACCGGAGTAACTGCAAACTATAAAGCCCATATACTCTCTTTCCTATTCATTTTTGCAGGAATACATAAAAGCAATTGCTTAACATAACATATACAGCATGTAAACAGCAAATGTTAAAGCATTCCACTGCTATCAGTGCTTCAGAGTGCAACAAAGCGAGTAGCTACTGTAGCACATGATTTCTATAGCTAGGCATTATCGAGTCGCTCGAGGCATTGTCGTTTAGTGTTCGTTATCTGGCATGTGAACTGATGATAGATCAATGTGTGTGTGTGTGTGTGTGTATGTTGAGCAGGTAAGCTGGTCTGAGTTGGGCGTTGGCAGCACTTGAAAAAGTAATTGTTTGCGATTTGGAGAGTGCGGTGTGTGTTGTTGGCAGCCGAAGGTTGGTTGGAGCACATCAGAAGTCGTTTGTGGATGGATGCCCGGATTGCCAGAGCTCTTGAGACATTCGAGTGGACGCCTCCTGCTGCTGCTGCTGTTGCTGCTGGCTGGAGCCGACAACTATGTCAGTTTAGTTGGAGCCAAAGCCGTGCTGATGAGGCCCGAGGAGTGGCTGCATGCTCCGACATGCTGAATGGACAACGTCAATGGCAACGAGTTTATTTGCAGTCGAAATATGTCCCCAGAGCTGGCAACAATAGCAATTAGTTCATTGTCAATAGTTTGCTTGCTGCAAAATGTTGCACACCGACTGCCAAGGACAATTTGCCGCCTGCGGGACAACACGGCCAAGACACAGCGGGGGAGCAGAGGGAGCGGATCAAATTTAACTAAATTGTAATCGGAATATGCGCATACAAATGGCATTAGCTGCAAATGCAAATTGCTTTATGGCAGAGCAGGGACAAAGGTCTCTCTCGCCAGTTGACAGTCGGCAGACGGCAGACGGCAGACGGCACTCGGCATTGTTGCAGTCAAATTGCAAGCGATTAAGTGAAGTAAGCTAATTAATTTTGCTATGTGTGCCATGCGAATGCGAATGTATCTAAGTATCTGTCTCTGATTGACACACACACAAAGAGAGAGCGAGAGAGAGGGAGAGAGAGTGAGACGGACTGAGACTGAGACTGGCAAGGTCTTTATAAACTGCTTCGCCTTTTCTCCTGCCTCCTGCTTGCTGCCTGCTGCCTCCTGCTTGTCGCCTGTCGCCTGTTTATTTTACATTAATTGAGTTGGCAAAAAGTCTACCAGCATTTCCTTTGCTGCCCTCGCCGGCTTTGGGCCATTAAATGAAACGAGGCCAGACGCCGCGCCGTCCCAGCGCAGCGTTAATAATGCTGTTAAAATCTTGCCGTCGCAATTGTTCAGGACCTCAATAAGAACGTGCATAATGCACATTATCATCGCTCATCGGCATCTCTGTAGCTCTGTTCGCCAGCGAGACTCGCATTTCGCTTCACACAAGACATGAATTCTCATTTAATTTCAGCTGAACTTTCAGCACTTATTTATTGATGCATATATTTCCATTTATAGTCGGTTTCATTGAATTATTCCATTGCAATTGTTAAACAGCTCAGCAGAGTTGCCAACCGAAACTGAGTTACTTCAAGCTCAACAATTCGAATTCGCATAGCCATAAATTAATTAACGAACATTTCTATTGTCATCATCCATTTCATATTTGAATTTGATTTGCAGTTGGCCAAGGGATTCCAGTTACAACACTGTTTCATTGATTAACGCCACTGTGAGCTCGCACAATAACTTTCCTTCAAATCAAAATTAATATTTTGTTTATTACCGGTTGAATGGAACTCGCTTTGCTTTATCGAAAGTCAGCCACATTGAGAGCTTTCATTGACATCAGATTTATTACACACATTGAAGGGACTTGCACAATTGAAATATACAACATAATTAGAATTTCCAGACTTATTTGTTGCCTAGGTATATACAGAATATATGCATGTATATTTATATATATATATTTTCTCTCTTTGTTATATAATAAACCTGAATAAACAAATAATAATATTTCTTCTTTCTCAACATCAATTTTTATTGACTAATTAATTAACTTAAATTAAAATATATTTGTTATTTCAGTAATTCTAAAAACTATATATATGTATGTATTTATTTTTGCTTCATCCATTATAATTTTTTATTTTTTTTTATTTTCTAAGATATAATATATTTCGTCACTTTGCGAGCTCTGATTTTTCTTGTTTTTATACCCTGAACCCAGGATAAAATGGTTCTGTGCGAATGTATGTAACACGCAGAAGGAGGCGTGGCTGATCCTATGTATGCATATATATTATGAATGAGGATAATTCCGTATCTCGTAAACCACAAAAGCTAGAGACTTGAAATTTTGACTGGCCAAACGCAGATCGAGTTTTTCATATACATGTTTCCGATAACTCATTCCATTTCATGACTATCGATAATAATCGATACATTGACTTAGATTATAAGGCATAATTGGAATACTTTTAGAGCAAGGAATATGAGATTTTCTGTGAATACAAAGATTTTGATAATGCTTACATTTGCTTATACTATTTATCTTATAAGCAGCTGAATGAATGTCATAGGAGTTACAGTTATATATAAGCATATCCTAGTCGGGCACTTCCGCTAAGAGCGCTCTTTCCTGACTTGCATGTTTCATGTATTCATATTATTCCTAAGATATTCAATATATATACTACAATATTTCGTATATATTCTTTTTCTTGTCATTTAAAGTACTGTTTAATTTATAAAATTGTAGCTGAAGTTTCATTTTCACCACAACTATCATATGGTAATATTGTGTAAGAGAATGTACATGTAATTTATCTACTATATTTTTTGTTGTTCAGTTTTTCTTACAGCTCCCATCCATAGCACTTTGCTCAGCGGAGTATATTTCTTCTGCACTTGTCGTACATTCTGATTGCTGTAGGGTTATTTGAAATTTAGCTAATGTATTTGTATTTGTATTTGTATTTGCTTGGATTGTTTTTTGCTGCGGCAGCTAGCAAATTGGCAACTGCGAGAGATGAAAAAGAGAATTGCATCTCCGATGAGTTGAGCATGCATGAGGGAGGCTGCTGTGCAGCCAGGACGACAAATTGAGCGAATGGATGACAATTTCGATTTGTGTTGTAAAATTGTTGTAAAAAGTGCAGCCGAAATGCAAGAAAATAAAAAACTAAACAGAATATGGAATATGCCAAGGATGTGAGCTGAGCACAGCGTGGCTAATATAATAAACAAAAAAAAAAAAAAAAGATGATGATGATGATGATGGTAAATATGTAGCTATGCTAGAGGGTTGCCACACACACACACACTTACACATACACCCATTCGGCGTTGCTCTTAACTTTTTCGCATGTAGCATAAAATTTTTGGTAAAGTTTAGTTTTCATTTTATGTGCCATGTTTATTTATTTTTATTTGGCTTGTCCTGCAGCTCCTGCTGCTTGCCGTTTCTAGTTTTTCACTATCTTCAGCTATTTCTTATATCAACTGTGTGTGTGTGTGTGTCTATATGTTATTTCTTTTGCTCGTCTCTCTTTCATCTCGACGCTCTCTATAATAATGCTGCCCTTTTTTTTGTTGTTCGTTGTTTGTTGTTGTTGTCTGCCAAGCAAATGAAAAATAAGCTTTCAAAACATTTTGTGCCATTTAAAGAACAACATTTTCTGTTTCAGTTTGTGTTTTTGTTTTTCTTATATTACCCGTACGGTCTGCCCCAAAAAATGCTGGACATTGTTATTGTTGCTGTTAGATTTTCATTTGTGTTTGTGGAAAATCGTTTGTTGTTTGTCCAATTTGGATTTTTATGCACATCTCTATATATATGTATATGTATATGTATATGTGTATATATTTGCTTTTTTGTTGTTGCTTTTATTTGCTGCGAAGAAAATGAGTTTTTCTTTCCAGTTGATGTGTTTAATGGCGTTTGCTTTTACAACTTTTCTTTTCGCAGTCCTTGGAGCCGCACATTTATGCTAATTTTTTATGTGTCAACCAAATAGCTGCGAGCTGCCAGCAGCTGCAGCTGCATATTTTGCTTTCGTTGTAATTAAAGTAAAATTCGTGGCCTTTAAAGCAAGGCAAGAGTGCGAGTGAGAGAGAGAGAGAGACAGAGAGAGAGAGAGAGAGAGAGGCAGATGAGTTGATTTAATTTGCCGCATTTTTGCAATTAAGTGCAAGGCCCTTGAAACGCACGCAGCCAAACACTAATTGCATTTTTTTCACGCCCGATAAGAGAAGCGCCGACACACACACACACACACACACACACGCGCACACAATGGAAAGCGACTAATGCTGCTAGCCAACTTAATTAAAGGCAAAGCTGCAGCCAACTGCCTACGGTAGGGCCTGCCACTCTCGCTCTCTCTCACTCACTCACTCTCTCTCTATCTATCTTCTTCTCTTACTGCTCCTCTTTCTCTCGCTCCTAGATATGTCGCGCAGCATCTTTAATAAAGCGTGAGGCGAGCCAAGTTGGCCGCAGGTAATGAAAATCCTGATGACAATTTTTAGTTGCTGAAATGAAAACATTTCAATTGCGGTTGCCAGGCGTCGACGCTGCTGTTGTCCTTGCGGAAGTCGTTGCGCCTGATTGCCTGACCAGCAGCAACAGCAACAAGAGCAACAGCAACAACAGCAACGGCAGCAACAGCAGCAACAAGAGCAACAGCAACGACAGCAACTGCTGCAAACAAAGCGGATGAAGTCAATCCAAGTAAATGCTTTTCTACTCTGTTCCACATCCCTTTTCCCATTGCGTTTCGCTTTCGTTTCGCTCTGGCATTCGCAACAATTGCAATTGTCATTATTGTTGCTGCTGCTGCTTTGGCTTATTGTTGTAATTGCCGCAGCTTCTGTTCGGCTGCTTGTGGCAGGTGCAGGCGTCGCTGACAATCACAGCCATTTCCCATTTAACATTTCTTTCTCTCTCTCTTTCTCTCTCTCTCTCTCTCTCTCTCTCTCTCTCTCTCTATCCCTTTCTCTCACACTTGCAGCATTTTGCAATTCTTTAATTTATTTACACAGCTTTTTATTTGCTTTCTATTCTGTCTCTGTCAATAACAACTAAAACCATTTTGTTTTATTTATAGAACTTAAGAGTCTTTTGCGCATATTTTGTACAATTTTTTATTTCTATATCTTTTGCTTCTTCTTTTGCTTCTTGTCAGCCGTATTTTAATGCCATTCGCTTTGAAGTAGTTCATAAATCATCTACAAAAAGTTTCATGCATAAATTAAAAATTACAACTAATACAAATATATAAATAGATTACTAGTCTCTTACACAAAAAAAAAAAAAAAAAAAAAAAAAAAAAATATTCTTTAAGCTTAAAATTGTCAGAAAATAAAGAGCAAACAAATAAATAAATTATTTTTATGCAGATGCTTTCAACATTTGAACTCGAATAAATAGCTGGAAAACATTGTGCATGTTTTATTTATTGCATAAATTATTTACTAGCTACGGCATACACTTATGGGCGGTAACAGCAAACTGAAACACATTCATAATACAAAGGTTTCTGTCGAGACTTAACAGTCGACTGACTGCCCCTACACAGAGACCTGAAGATGCCAAAAAGGTTCACTGAAACCTCCAAGCACAGCCATCGCTAGTTGAGCCTGATAGATAATCGTCAAGTGTATTTGGCTGTTAACTTAAGTAGCAGTAGATTCAAATGAGTAGATTTTCTAGATCTTGGCTTTTAGGCCTATCAATCTCATATTCAATAAATGTCTTACAAATTTATTATTAGTATAAGTTTACATACTTCATATAGACATTATAAATATGTATATTTATGCTTTGTCAATCCGAGCAGTTGATCATCTATCATCTATCTATATCCACATATAGTAGACTTATGTGTCTTACTACTACTATATATATCCTTACTACCTTTATATACCCAAACAAAGCTGCAGTTTTCTGTTGTTGATATATGTATGTTGATATAATTTGTTACAGACCTCATATATATTATTATAGTCTCTCTAATTGTAAGAACCATATAGTACCAAAGGAAACATTTTAGTAATATTTTTAATAATAATAAGCATAAACTCTGCAATTTCCATGTTTAATTACAGAGTTAGACATACGCAGGGTAGCTTATTGGGGCATAAATTCGACTTTTGTGCAATTTTTTTTAAAACGCTTCTTGAGTTGTAAAATTGTAAAAATATGGTTGTATATATATATACAGATAGAAACTAAGCAACCGCTGTGATAACGGATCTTTTGGAAAGCTATGGACGATTCTATGAAAGCTTTGAATAATATTCTAGCTTGGTAAATAGTTAAACCCTGAAGAAACAGAAAATTTTCTATTATATGTATTATATTCTAAATTATCTTATACATATATTCTATTATGTCTATAAATTTTTTTCTATTTTTTTTTCAAACGTTAATTTTTTTCTGAATTGAACTAAAGACAGCAAAATCTATATCATAAAAGTATATTAACAAAAGAAAATATAATTTCAACATAGAAATCAAAAAAATTCTGCATTAATTTTCTGTTCTATACATTTTTTATATTTTAACCATTATTTTAAAATTTTTTATATATGGTTATATATTTTATATATTATATATATTATACATTTTCTAGTTAATATAATTTTTCATTTAGATTTTCGTTTAAGTTTCTATTTCTTTCGAGTTTAGCTTTAATTTCTCATTTTGATTTTCATTAAATTTTGTATTTTTCAAATTTATATGTTGTTATGAAGTGCTCTACTCAATGTCTATCTATTATAAATCTCAACTACAACTTGCTCTACTTTCCATCTTATTTCTATTGCCATCTAAAAGAGATCTCATTCAGTTAGTCATATCTGTTAGCCCGCAGAGCATTCAATCTTCGGCTTCGGGTTGGGTGAGCGCTGCTCTAGCTTGTTGCCTTGACACAACTGAGATAATAATTCTTTTTGAAAATTGAAGCACTTTAGAGAGCGTACTCTTCTCTCAGGCTAGCTGTGTGTGGACTGTGTGTTGTGTGTGTGTGTGTGTGTGCTGGGGACGCCAGCTTCATACTTACTTGCACACATGGAACGGAGCCGTGGAACGGTTCATTAGCTGCGCTGGCTAAAAAATGTGCTGCCAAAGCGAAATGTATGCAATCTCAGCAGCTCGCCAGCTCACCAGCTCACCAGCTCGGCAACTTGGCCCAGTGCTCAACGGGACACAATATTTCTTTTAACATACAGCGCTGGGTCCTGTGCCAGTTTGCCGTGTAGCTTGAATAAATAATGCCAATCTATCTTGTACAGAGCGAATGGATCAAATGGCCATGCGTTTGACTCCAGCAAGGCGTGCGACTCTTAAAGCGAACTACTTAAATACTGTAGCTTTTCGTTCATTTGCAACCGTCATAAATGGGCATACTATAGACAATAGAAAAGAGTCGAGACTCCTGCTGAGAGGTGCGAAAAGCCAAACCGGGTAAAAAGGGGCGAGCAGACGACATTGCTTCGGCCATCGCAAATTAATGGCCTTCAAAGTGGTTAAACAGCTGGACGGAAGCTGCGAGCCAAACAGCAAAAAACGGGGTTCATTGAGTCCACACAAAAGAGCACCAAATTTTATGAGTTTCCACGGCAAAATAAGAAATTTTGCACAAAATAATATTACCCAGGCATGAACGAAGATAGCTAGATGGAGAGCAGGAGGCGGTTGGTTGTTGGCTGCTGTTGCTGGCGTTGTTGTTGTTGTAGCTGCTGCTCCTGCTCCTGCTGCTGCAACTGCTGCTCTTATAACTGTCTTTTAATGCCCTATAAGCGGGTAGTTTGATTTTCTAAGAGCATTTTTTTATATATAAATATCAACTATTATATATAAATTTCTTTACTGTTTACTTTCCTTTCTTGTCTTCTCAGAATATAAAGAGCTTTACTTTTATGCTTAACACGCATTTCTTTGCTATATTCAAATCAAATATTAAAGTAAAGCATCTTTCTCTTAGCTTTACTTATAAATATTATAGAAAGTCTAAAAGTAAAATAAGAGTAAAATGTGCTAATAAACAGTTTATTTTGTATAAACCCATTTTATTTTTATTTATTCCCATTAAATTAATTCATAAAATTCATTGTTGTGTAGTTCCCATCATATTTGCTTTTTGTATTTCTTACTAAGGTATTTTGGGTTTTAGTTCATACTCTTCATACTCATATTCATAGTAATCATCGTCTCATGCCAAACTAGTTAATACACATTCACACTTTTTTATAAAATTTTTCTACTCATTTTAACCTCTAAAAAAAGGAGCAAGATTTAGTATGCAAAATCGTATTTAATTGGGTAAGATTGGACTGCCTTCATTCTTGAATCTTAAGAGCTCTCACACTTGATTCCTGAATATTTGCACTTGCTTACGAGAATACTATGCTAACTTTTTAAAAATACCCAATGATCTGCCAAGGTTCAGTTGATCTCAGTGTTTTGCTGATGTCCTTAGGAAATCAGTATGTTGATGGCTCTAGTGTAAGCCAGACTAGATTACCAGACTTACTTGCTTTATTCCATTTTCCAAAGCCTTACACGGATTCTCACATGTTTTTAGCTTAACTAACGTTGAAAGTGATCACAAAGCAGAGATGGTTTTTGTTAGCCTTGGAAGATACTTGAGCTAATTCTAAAGGAAATCAACTCAATTTGTGTATTCCTTTATTTATTTTTGATTTGAAATAAATAAAAAAATACACTTTTTTTTAATATTTATAATTTTCTATTTATAGCTAGTTTACATAATACGAAATTGTTCGGTTTTCTTAAATTAAAAAAAATTTTTTTTATAATATTATATAACTCTCAAGCGCTCATCATCTTTTATACTTATTTAAGCTTATTTTTCAATAAACTTCCCCTAACATGTCTTACAGGGTATTTAGTAGTCGGCATGCCTTGTCGCTCTTTACCCTTTAGTTTGGGTGTTGCCATTAAGTGCAAAATTATTTTCATTCTTATGCGCATCCTGTGCATAATACACTCGCATCGGCACACGCAAAACTCATTGGCATTGCTGTGTCTGTCCCTGTCTCTGTCTTTGTCTGTCTGTGTGTGTGTGTGTGTGCAGCTCTTCATTTTACAGAAATCCCATTCTCTCTCTCTCGCTCTTTTTAGTTGTGAGCATGTGTGTGTGTGTGTGTGGTAAGGATATGCCAATTTATTGCACACACGAGTGCATTAGAGTGCCAGCCCCATCTTTGGATCCGTCTGTCTGCGTGTCTGTCTGTCTGCCTTGGGCAAAGTTTTTGTGTTCATTTGGTTGATTGTGGCTGCTGCATGTCTGGCAGAAATTACTTAATCCTTGCGGTTTTTTGGAGCAACTAGCAAAACCCTTCAGCCAGCAGCACATTAAAGCAATTATAATTGCCAATTGTTGTTGCTGGCCATGTAAGCCGCATTCGAAAACTATTTTGGCCATATTCTCTGGCTTAAACCCTTTAAGCCGCCCCCCCCGACCTCAACTCTCTGCACAATGCTCCGGCCTCAAATAGCCATCGGGGCTGCCCGACTGCAGTGGGGCTGCAACTGAAAGACGACGGCAAGTGAACGTTACCGTCTTTAAATATTTGCACCGCCCACTGCCGGCATTTGCTTCGATAGTCGTTTTTATGACCCCAAGGGACGCGATGATTCCTTTCAGCTGCATGCGTCCTGTTTCCTGTTTGACTGCAATCGCTGATGCTGCTGTTGATGCTGCTGCTGTTACTCCAGCTCCTGCTCCTGCTCCTGCTGCTGCAGCTGCTGCTGTTGGTCTTCGTTTTTATTGCCGCACGCTGATGCAACCCGCTGAGTTGCATTCACGTCGCAGATTACAAATAAATTATCGCCTAATAGTCCTTTTACTACCTAGCTGATGTTGTTCTAGCTGCCTGGGCTGACACCAAAGCCGCCGCCGCTGCTGCTGCTGCTACTGGTGCTTCATACTTCATTTTTCATTTATACTGCAAATAAGGTCTGTATTTTCTTTCGTTCGGCATTGCTTACACTCAGCTGGCGCCTACTTATGTATGCCATCAATATTGAACAGGAGGCAGCGACAGCGACTCATCTGCCTCGGGCATAGCATACTCCATGCATTGGTTTCGATTGGCAGCGCCAAGAGCTCTCTCCAGGCTGCTGAGCATTAAGAGCCAGTGACCGCAGCAAAAAGGTTGTATATACAGGGCATATCACACAGCTCCCTCAACTCAACGAGAACTCTCTCTTTCTCTCTCTTTCTCTCTCTTTCTCTCTGTGTATGTGTGTGTTGGAGCTGTCGGTAATCCGACTTAAGCTGGGCAGTTGTAGCAGCAGCAGCACCTTGTTTATCTGCTACTCGTGCAACACCTGCAACTGTGAAAAGTAGTTAAGGCAACCGTATCCGAATGCCTACGCAACGAACTGATGTAATGATGTATGTTTATATGAATGCTAGCTAAATGCGGATCCATTGCCATGGAAAAGAGTTGAAGGCTTTGTATTTTTAGGAGCACAATTTAAGTAATTTATATCTGTAATCTATTCGAAATATGATTTATTGCATTATAGGTTTTTAGCTAAATTGAATGAGAGATCTGATATCCTGAATCCTTTTCTTCTTGACCTAGATAACTGAGATGGAGAGCGTAGAGTTTTCTTGAAAATGCCGAATAGTTATCCCCCAACTAACCCATCAGGGTCTTTTTATTTAGCTTCTCTCTAAGAATCTGAATTCAAAGCTTTCGTCATTAAGCATATATGAATTGTCTCTAAGCAATATTTCAGAAATATTTTGTAGTCTGCATCTATAAATTATTCTTAGGCACCCTCTTTCCTCTTCACCTATGTGAACTTTTAAGTTGATTACAATTATAATCAAGGAGACATTAGAGTCAATTCTAGCTCCGAGTATTATGCTAAAGCATTCGAAGCAGGGTTCGATACTTGCAGAAGGAATCATACCTAAAGACATTCAAGGGCTAAGGCATTCGGCAGTATGAAATTTTATCCATAATCAAACCGTCTTCAATAAGAGATATGAAAGTATTTTGTATCTCTAAGTTATACGCCAAAGCATTCGAAGGATCCTTTAATTCTCCCAGAGGAATCTTTACTTTACAGCATTATTGTTATACTCAACAAAGAATATTTCTTTATTTTTTTATATAAATTCCAAGACTACCTGAAGGACTATATAAATGCTTCTCATATATATATAAAAAAAACAACACCGATTGGCTGCCCAGCAAAGAGCAACCCACCGAATTGCTTTAAAAGTAATGGAAATGAAAAATTAAATTTGAGCCGGAAATGAAGACCAAGCGCTTTAAATGCAAACCGAAACAAAAATCAATCCTGAACTGTCAAGAGCTGTAATTGATATGCAATCTGAGTGTTTGGGGGTGTCTGGCTGCCTGTTTCTGTATGTATGTGTGTGTGTGGGTGTTTGGGTGTGTATGTCGGTCGATCTGGGGTGTTGCTGGAGTGTATACGAATGCGGTCGAAAGGGCGCCACGTATGGGTGGCCCCATTAACACATGCTTCACCAAACACCCAGCGCGGCGATGGCGGGCGCGCATTTTTGCAGCCACAAACTTGCGTATGCAAAAAGGAATTGCAATTGAATTCATTGAATTCGATTTAAAAATGAAATAAAAACGAATCGGCCGTCAGTTTGGATAGATAAAGCCCGCTGCTCTCAAATGTGCTGTATAGCAGACTCTGAGATACTCTATAAATTAAGCTAATAATTATTAGAAAATATTTATTAATTAATTTAAATAGTTCTATGTAGGGAAATAAATAAACAGTAAATAATAAGTAATAATTAAAAATAAAATATAAGAAATAGGAAATAAGAAATAAGAAATAAGTAAATTAGAAATAAGAAATTAGAAATAGAAATAAGAAATAAGAAATAAGAAAGAAGAAAATAAGAAAAATAATAAATATAATAAAATAATCAATAATAAATAGTAATAATAAAGTAATAAATAAATAAATGATCATAAATAAAATTAGAACTAATAAATATAAATAATAAATATAAATAATAAAATAATAAATACTAAATAATAAATAAATAAATTAATAATAAATAATAAATAAATAAATCTGAAATAAATAAATACCATAAATAATATAATTTACATAATTAATAATAATAACAATAGTAATGCAGATTTATTGCCAATTTATTTTATATTTAGATTCTGTTACTAGTAGATCATGTTACTAATACATACTTACTTTGCTCCACAAAAAAAGTCTTGTAGATACAAAAGTATCTCTTCCCAGTATTTGCTCATATTCAAGCTGCCAGCGCATATGCCCCATGGCGCTGCATATGCCAAAAGGCCAACAGCATAGTTAGCGGCAATTTTTGTGGTAATGGGCGTGGCGTGGGCGTGTCGGTCATGCAAATGCAACATTTATTTAGCCGGAGCCGAGGAAGTGAAACGAGCGCACGTCGTTTGCATTTAGTTTTTATTTTTATTGATGAGCTTTAATTGTATTGCGTATTCGCATACTTACAGACTATTTACACAGGTTAGCTTGCTTACATCATGTGTGTTGGATAGTTGTACGCTCATTGTGATGTACGAATGTACAATACACACACACACGCATACATGTACATACAGTGACGAGCAAAACTGTAACACGAATTCATTGTTGCAACTTCAAGAGTCTGTATTTTTGCTTCTACTATATGGATGTTTAAGATCTTAATTTTATTTTGTTAGTATGGTATTTAGCTGTCTTACCTAAGAGTTTGAAATCATTCGGTTGGCTGGAATAATTATAAGAAATAAAAATGTAAAGAAAGTCAAATGTTACAGTTTTGCACCCGGGTCATTTTTCAACAAATGTATTTATTAATAATTTTTTAATAATTAATGCATAGCACTTTTGACTTTTTTTGCTCATTAATATCATTTGCCATCATTTTTGTGTACCGTCGCACCATTTCAGCAAAGTCGCGCACCGAATGTCCTTGTTCCTCTCCAACAGCTCTTTCATTCCATTTGGAGCCACCCATAATTCGCAAGCTGCGATTTCACATGACTCCATATATTTTCAATGATATTCATGTCTGAAGAGTATTCAGGACACTTCAGGGACTTGAATCCTTGCCATATTATCCACTTTTTGACCAAATTAGACGTGTTCTTTGAGTCATTGTTCTGCATTTTTCAGTAGTAAAACCCATATGTTCACTTAATTCTCCCAAATTCTTTTGTAAAATGATCAGGTATTGCTCATGAAACGTTATTCCATCGATTAATACCAAGAGTCCAGCACAATTTTTGTTTATTCTCCCCCAAACCAAAAGAGAGCAGCCACTGCGCTTGACAGTTTGCCTTACTGTAATGTTACAGTCAACAGACTGGACTGTAGGATCTCTATGCTAATGCCGAGATTATCCATATGACTCAAAATGGTTGTTCATTGTTTCATCTGACTATATTAACAGTTTCAAGTCATATGGACAATTCTGGCATTAGCTAAATGCTCCTACAGTCCAGTCTGTTGACTGTAACATTACAGTAAGGCAAACTGTCAAGCGCAGTGGCTGCTCTCTTTTGGTTTGGGGGAGAATAAACAAAAATTGTGCTGGACTCTTGGTATTAATCGATGGAATAACGTTTCATGAGCAATACCTGATCATTTTACAAAAGAATTTGGGAGAATTAAGTGAACATATGGGTTTTACTACTGAAAAATGCAGAACAATGACTCAAAGAACACGTCTAATTTGGTCAAAAAGTGGATAATATGGCAAGGATTCAAGTCCCTGAAGTGTCCTGAATACTCTTCAGACATGAATATCATTGAAAATATATGGAGTCATGTGAAATCGCAGCTTGCGAATTATGGGTGGCTCCAAATGGAATGAAAGAGCTGTTGGAGAGGAACAAGGACATTTGGTGCGCGACTTTGCTGAAATGGTGCGACGGTACACAAAAATGATGGCAAATGATATTAATGAGCAAAAAAAGTCAAAAGTGCTATGCATTAATTATTAAAAAATTATTAATAAATACATTTGTTGAAAAATGACCCGGGTGCAAAACTGTAACATTTGACTTTCTTTACATTTTTATTTCTTATAATTATTCCAGCCAACCGAATGATTTCAAACTCTTAGGTAAGACAGCTAAATACCATACTAACAAAATAAAATTAAGATCTTAAACATCCATATAGTAGAAGCAAAAATACAGACTCTTGAAGTTGCAACAATGAATTCGTGTTACAGTTTTGCTCGTCACTGTATATCAGTTTTAGTTGTAAATTCTCACGTGCATTTCAGTTGCTTAAAGCTAGAAAACAGTTTACAAACGAAAAATTGTGAATAAACCGATCGAGTTAAATGTGAAAACTAAAAATTGGAGTTGCAGCTGTTGCTGTTGTTGTTATTGTTGTTGTTGTTGTAGCAGCTGCAGTTGTCCGTGTCGCCATTTTGCAGCGCGTCAACTTCCGGGCGCCATATTGAAATGTCAGCGGCTCGCAGAGCAACCGGCTGCCGATGGCTGCCGCCGCTGCGGTCGTCGCGGCCAGCAGCAGCTGAACGCCGAGCAGAGCGACCCGCGGCGCACCTAGAGCAGGGGTAATAATACAAACGATGTCAGGTGAGCGATGCCGTGCAATTATATTTATTTATGTTTGTAAATTGTCCAAATAGGCAACCGCCTGTCAGTTGGCATTTGGATAGGTATTTATTTTTAATTAGCTGCCCGCCACAGCTGTGTGTGCACATCACTTTGCCGGGCATTGTAATTGCGGTCGCATGCATTAAGCGAGCGCGCACTCACCTGACGTGTACAGCTCCTGATTCTTGCGATCGATGTCGTCCCGCATGACCAGCGCCTGCAGAGTGGACTCCCGCGTCAGCTGCGGATAGCTGCCGATCTCGGCCACACAGCGCAGCTCGAGGCGTCGCTGCAGCGGCTTCTGCTGCCTCATCTGTTGATGTTGCTGTTGTTGTTGTCGCTGTTGCTGTTGTTGCAGGCGCTGCAGTTGCGGCTGCTGGAAACGCGGCTCGCTGGCATAAAAGTTCAGCTGCGAGACGATGCGCCGCAGCTTGTAATCGTGTGCCGTAATCGTTGTCTCTTCACTGGGCAGCAAATCCAATTTGCTGGCCTGCATGAGATAGACAGCTTAGTTGTCTGAGTATGTGTGTCTGTGTGTGTGTCTGTCTGTGTGGGCGTCTCACTCACCTTGATGCCATTTATATACCAGCTAATCGTGGTCACCAGACTGGAATAATCTGTGCTACAATTGACCTGGACGAAATCATCTTCACGATACATCGAGTGGAAGCCGCTGATGAGCGGATTGTTCTGAGGCAGAGCTGCGTGATAATAAAATATAAAAGATGAGCGTGAGATGACGGCGATTAAGAATTAATTAAGCTTTAAACACAACTTTTGAAGTGTCCGAAAATATTTAAGTAGAATCAAATATTTAAGATTTTAGATTAAATAGAAAGTATTTTATATATAAATTTAATTTAATATGATCGAATGCATATGATTTATGCTTGAATACTTTCACTTGAAACAGTTTTTGAATTTAGGTCACTCAAAAATTTTGATTAGCGTGATATGAGGACAGTAAATTTTATTGTTGAGCTATCGAGATTTTTAGATAGCTTCAATATTTGTTTTAGTGCCATTTTAATTAATTAATTACATTTTTTAATTTATTAATAACCCACATCATTTTATGTATTATCTACTTTATTTGCTTTCTAATTCTCGAATGAATCTTATCATCAATACATTTTGAATGAGCTAGATCGATGTCTTTGCTCTCATGTGCTAGAGTGAGACAACTATATAGACTAATTTTCTACCACAGGACTGTTAAAGCTAGGAATGACACTGCTAACAATAGTGATGGCAATGTTAACAGAATATCTGAAGTGTAGGTGCAAGAAATAAAAGTGTTATGCTAAAATTGAGCGGATAATGAGGAACTTCGAATGAATGAGATGAACAAGATCATATAATATACATTTTTGTTTCTACTATATTATAAACTCATTCGATTTCGATTCAGCGAATGTATGCAAGAATCATTTGGAGCTCTGCCAAGTTTTGTTAAGTAAGTTACAAAGTTAACAGCAAGAAAGCAGGCAGACACAACGATGTATATATATAAAGTGTGCCAGAATATGAAGCTAACGATAATTTTATGTAGTGCATTAAGAAGTCGTTGGCTTGGCCAACTAATGAATGCAAATGAAAAGCAATTTCATTTGTCACTGGTCCTGAAACAGCTTCCTTAAGCATTGAAGGACTCGCTTAAGCGAAAATACAGCTCTTAAATGAATCTTCAAGCTTTATAAGCTCGGGATTTAAATATTTATTAAGTAAAAAATGCGAACCTTCATTTAAATTTTTGTCCCATTGAAAGAAATGCTTAAATTGTTGTCGAGTCGTGCCTTTAATGGGTAAAATGTGATGTATAGAAAAAAAAAAAAAAAAACATTACGGAAGCTCTTCACGAAAATGTCAAAAAATCGTTTTTCATTTGACTTGCGAGAGGACATAATAAAATAATCAGATTATAAAAGGTAGCAAAAGTGCATTAGTGACAACTGCGAAGCTAATATTAAACGTGCATGAAACATGCAAATTTTGCAGCTTGTTGAACGACCCCAGCCTTAGCCCTGGCTTCAGCTTCAGTTCCATCTCCATCTCTTGCTTCAGCCTCTGCTTTGCCGTTAAGGCTGTGTTGTCTATGTTGTGCTCGTTGCTTGCTGTTGTTTATTTAACAACTTCTCTATTTGCTTTTGATAAATTTTTAAAAATATTTCAGCAGCGAGACGCACACCATGTACGACGCAGCGCATCTACAAGATATTTATTTTATATCAGCGAAAAAATAGATGATCATAAAACACATGCAGAGCGCGCAGAAACATCCTGCTGCGTGCGAGTGTGTGTGCAAGTGTGTGTGTGTGTGGGCAAAAGTAAAAGCGAAAATAAAAAGGGGAAAAACGAGCTACACAGACACACTCGGCCACAGACACACACACACACACACACATACACACATACGTACACACATCCTGTGTGTGCATGGAGGGACGAGGCAGGAGGCACTCCGTAGCGGAGCTTTTCATTTTAGCGATATCCTTTTTAAGCATAAAGTGCTGCCGTAAATCACAGAGGCGCACAACAACACACATATACACACACACACACACACAGATACACATGGTCCGCACACCCGCAGACTCGAGGCAGGCAAGCGCGATTCCTGTGCGCTATTCCAGCGCTCTTGTTGCCTGCCCAGCATCACTCTCAGTGTAACTGCACTATGTGTGTGCATGTGTGTGTGTGGCTAGGGATGCGAATCACATGCATCTCTTGGTTACATTTTATGAAAACGTTCAGAGCTCGCTGGCTGCTCGCTGGCTTGTTTCTTGCGCGAATACATCCTGCTGCCGGGCTGCTTATCCTGTGCGTGTAGCTGGCCGTTGCATGCGGCACGTTGCGCGTTGCACGTTGTTGCAAGCCACTTTGGCATATATGCAAACGGCTTTTGCTCTTTGTCTCTCTCGCTCACTCGCTCGCTAGCCCGCTCGCCCGCTCACTGTGCATGTTCCTTGCAGTTTTCTTTGCATGTTGTTTACCATTAAAATATCACGGAAATTACACATTTTACTTGGTTTATGCTGTGCGGCAGCGCAACGGGCATTTGCCGATGGATAGCGGTAAAAATATTTGCATTACATACGCACCCACACACACATACACTCACACAAACAAGCATGCATGCATGCATGCACTTTAATTTAAGACAAACAATTGAAATTGAATTTTATTACGTATACGCAGCGTGGTACGCGGCTTGGTGAAAACTTACCCTCAACGCTCATGTTGGCCGTGCGCTCGGATAGCTTGAAGTGCGGCGCATCGCCGGACACTTCGCACCTGTAGACGCCCGTCGATTTGATGCCCAATAAATTCAAGTCCACACGACACGACGATTCATTGCATTCGTAGCTGTTATCGATCAATTGCACGCCCGCCACCGGGAACTTGCGAAAAACGGTCTGCATTAGCGGCGCATATCTGTATGTTATGGGTAGAAAGAGACATAGGGAAGAAGAGTAAGAGAGAGAGAGAGAGATGGTTAGTTGGCCTAAAGGGTTTCCTTTGAGCGGCGGCAAATTGGCCGCAAATTGTGCCAGCTGCCATTTACTGTCCTTTTTCGGTGCCTGCCTGCCTGGTCAGCTGATAATCGGCCGAAAAGGCACGCTAAAAGCTTTCAAGCCATAAACGAAACGAGGCCAGGAAATGGAGATTTTTCGCACACAAGTGCCGGGACATGCACTCAGCTCTGTGTGTATAAGTGTGTGTGTGTGTGGGTGATTTCTTCAATTCGTTTTTGTATTGTAGATTGTTGCTCATTAATCCCTCAAATATATATTGAATCTATCTGCAGACAAATCTACAACAAAAGTGTTCAAGTGGAAAACTTCTTCAGCGCCGAGCAACAAAAGTGGCCTTAGTACATAAATAAACAAGTGCGATGTGCTAGAGTGTGCTCGACGCTCAAATACTCTGCAGTCTGTGTGTATGGGTGTGTGTATGGGTCCATTGGCTGCTGTCACATTTCGATTAGCTAACTATGCCCCACTTCGCTGTCTCTACTCGGTATTACAGAGAGAGAGAGAGCGAAAAAAATGCTCTCAACTTTTGTGGGCTGCTGTGGTGTTGATAAGTCGCTTTGTGCGCTACTTGTTAATAGGCGTAAGCTGGCGTTTGTTGCTTGTCCGAGACTGGGCAAGCTGCTACGCAGGACGATAGACTAGGCTGATGGGCTCCTTGAGCGGGGGGGGATGGGTCGAATTATTTGCGGCTTAGATGGCGGCTGCTGCGGCAGCAAATCAACAAATTTGATAAGCAATATAAACTGGCTTTCTTGCTCTTGGCGTTTGCCTTTTTTGGTTCGTGGACGCGGCTCGTTACATGGGCTTTGAGGCAGCTATTATGGTCTGTGTGTTGTGTTTAATGCCTATTTTCCACTTAGTTTTTCACATATTTGATGTGCAAAGCCAATAAATACTTCGATAAAATAAACTACACGGGATAGCAGATCCCAACTAAAGTTAATTGTATTTCAATTTATTTATTTGTTGGTAGATTCAACTGATTCTGTCTTCTAATTGGCGCCTTGCACATTATATAAAAGATTTACAGTGACAACTAAAAGAAGTACGAGAGAGGGAGAGAAATATACTTTATTCCGAAAGAGAAATTGATATTGACCAATGAACGAGCTTTTAGAATATGAAGCAGTTGAGCAAGCGAGACAACCGTATGTTGCGTACAAGCCTGCGATCAATGCTGATTAGAGAGGCGCGACGCGGTTGATCTTCATAAGTGCAAGCGTGACAGGTAGCTGGCGCTGCAAAGAATGGCCGCTCCAACTGCCATAAGTAAATACACGAATTTGACCAGCAGTCAAAAAGGGGAAGACAAATATTTATATACCGACGAATGTCGGTACCATTATAAAAATGCACCATTATAAAAATGACACCAATTGAAAGTTTCTTTGCTTGCAGTGCGCAAATTTCTAGCTATGAGGCAATGTTGGCGCTGTTTGTGTATCAAGTTTGCAAAATACATATATATTTATATATATATATAAAACTGTATATATATTGCGCATGTTTTAGCGTTTTAAAGTTTTTTGTTTACATTAATTTGCAGTTGCTTTACAAGTGCAAGTAAAATTGCAATTGGCCAGAGTTGACTTTTCATGTGCTGCTGCTGTTGGCGCTGCCGCTGCAACAACGGCTGTTCCTGCTGTCTAATTAAAACTTTCGCTTAGCAGTCGACCCTCCCCTTATTACTTACTTGGGGTTGCAGTCAGATGTGTGTATTTGTGTCTGTGTGTGTGCAAAGCACCTAAGCGCTACTCATTCTCATTTTTAATTAAGCAAAACGCGAAGCAGTCACTTGAGATTTTTCATTACGCTGCAGTGCAAATACTTGCAGACGTGCATATACATATACATACATACATATGTGCATGCATGTAACTGACTTCCATCTGGGCGGGCCGACGATGATTATGATGATGATTATAATTTATGTGTGGCAATTTAATAATGATGTTAATGTCTGTGTCCCTCTCTTGATTGCATATTCACTATTTGAAGTAGTCGTCTTGAGGTCAAATTGGCATTTAATAATCATTTCAGCTTGCCTCTGACACAGCTTCTGAACAGATATCAGCTCCTATAGCAATTAGTTGGCTTTGTTGTCGCCTGTCTGGCTGCTGCTGCTGCTACAGCCACTGTCAGGGCTGCTGCCACGAACGTGCAAAGGTTAAAATACGCAAGTGACTGATGGCTGCTGTTGTCGAGCAAGCCGAGTTGAGTCGAGTTGAGTCGAGCCGGCTCGGCTGCACGGCTAAAAGCCTATAAACCCAAAATGGGGCCAACCACAACAGTGTATTTCATATGGTAGGACATTTAAATTAATTTGCCATCGCATAAACGAACCAACGTAAATTAATTTATTTAATAATTCATTAGGCAAGAAAGTCGCATGACAATGAACATATTTGTGTGGCAATTCTCGCTGTGTATGTGTGAGTGTGCGTGTGTGTGTGTGTGTGTGTCTGTGGGCTGTGTGGGTGTGGCTGAAACCGGTGGCGAGTGCGAGCGGGCGTTACGCCCATGGCTATGGCACGGATCTTGATGCATTTGACAGCTGCGCAGCCTTCGCAAAAATAACAAAATAAATATCATAAATTATAAACGCACACACAGCCACACAGACGCTCTCCATCTCCTTCTCTCTCTGCGCGTGTGTGTGTGCGCGTTTTTGTGTACTTACCTAAAAAACTCGCCGTCGTTTTTGTACCACTTAACCGAATTTAACGTGTGACCACTTATGTCATAGCTGCAGGATAATGTCACGTTATCACGAAAATCAACAATTTGTGGCACATTGATGTCAGTCACAAGTAGACACTGAATGCGTCGCATAGCTGCCAAAAGAGAAACAGAGATAGAGACACGCAGATACGCTGATGGTGAGTGAGTGTGAGCGTGAGGTAAACAGCAGCCAGCAGCTGCCGGCAGCAGCATTTGGGTGCGATTTTCGATAAAAAAAAAAAACAACGTCAGATAAAATGATGAAAACTGTCATAAAAATGCTGCACAATTTATAGCGAAAAACGCAACGAAAAGGTTTTGCATTTGCCAGCTTTGGTGTGCGTGTGTGTGTGTATGTGTGTGTGCATGGGTTTGTATAGCACAAATAAAGCTTCATCCGAGTTTATAATCGCAATGAAAAAATGGCATATTGCATTTCATGAATACATATGTATGTATTCCGTGTGCTGAGTCAAATGCTAATTGCTGCATATGGGTTATTTCAATATTTAAGCCTTCAATGTATGCAATTTGTTTGAAATCTTGTAATATTTGTATTCATTTACGTTTACTTCTATAAATATTGACAAACATATATATTTATAGGTAAATATATAGTAGATTGTTTGCTATTGTAATGCATATATCTGTCTGCTCTGGCAACATTTTGTGTCCTCCTACTCTTGCTCTTGGTGGAAAATCTCTTACTGATTATTGATAGATGACGATTATTGATAGATGACTTTGATAGGTATAATATAAAGTATCATCTTTCTTATATCTATAAGTTCGAAAATTTTAAGATTTTAATTGTCCCCCAAGCTCATTTTGCCATGAGAATCGCATGGAAGGGCTCTAAAGTGTTTTGTAGTTCAAGTTACAATAAAATGATTTTATTTATTTTTTTTTAAGTGATTAAAGAGTTAAGTACATTAGGCGAAAGAAAAAAAGAAAACTTAATGTTGGGTAGATAAATTAACATAAAAAGAAATTAAGCAAAACACAGAGAGAGAAAGCGCGAGAAAGAGTGAGAGAGAGAGAGAGGGAAAAGGGGAAGAGGGTTAAAACGCGAAGCAGACAAATTGTGCAACGGAAAAAAACTGACGCACAACTTCTAATTGAATGAACTTGTAAAAATGCTCAACATCTGAAATGACACAGCAACAAAAAGAAAGCACGAGCAAAAGGAAAGCGAACAACAACAAGAACAACAACTGCTAAACGTTTTCAGCCAGCAACAGCAACAGCAACAACAACAACAACAACAACAACAACAACAGCAACGAGGATGAAACCGCGCGTGGGTTTTTACAATTTGCGGAACGTTTTTAAGTGCAAACCGACAGCTGAAAAGGAAATGGCAGCAACAACAAAAAAAGTGGTTAATATCATTAGCTGAAATTGTTGCTGCTGGTGTTGTTGTTGGGGCAACTGCTTATTGCAACTGCAACATGCGCCAGCTGAAAAAGTTGTTGGTAAATTTCCATAATCTTGGCCATGTCTCGTCGCACTCGCACAGCAGTTGCCGCATCGCAGCGCTGTGCCGCATGATAAGCAACAATTTAATGCCAAGCAACGACGACAATTTGCAACTTGTCTGCATAATTTTTGTTGCTGCAAATGGCATTAGGCAACAGCGGCAGCAACAAGCACCACCACTAGCACCACCACCACTAGCACCACCAGCATCAGCACCACCAGCAGCAGCATTTCTCGTGAATTTAATTTGTTGCACTTTACAGTTGAAATAACTTGAGGTGTGGCAGTAAAAAACTTTTGTGCCACAAACAACATAACTTCTTTAAGATGTCTATGCAGTGTGCTTACCTTGTAACCGTTACAGATTTAAAGCTACATACATATACATATATATAGAGATAGAGGGAGAGAGAGATAGAGATACTTTCTTATAATGCGCGACAGATGGCAGGCTGTAATGTGAGCTTTGCATTCTGTTTTATGCCTTGTCAATGGCAGCAAACAAACTGAGAAACTTGTTTAAAGTTTCAATAGACAAACAAACAAAAGTGCCTAGCCTAGACGACAAAGAGGCGGAACTGCTGTTGCATGCTGCACACACACATGTACACGCATAAACACGCAGAGCGACTGCTGAGTGTGACACGACTCCTTTGAAGCATGTCAAAGCTGCTGACTAGCAGTAGCATGAAACAACAACAACAACAACAACAGCAACAGCAACAGCAACAAGAGCAACAACGACGATAACAACGACAATCGCAAACACATTTGCAAATGGCAGCGGCAACCGCAGCTTAATGACAGCCTCAAATACACACACACGCACACACACACACATGGGATGGAGGCGTAGGTGTACCACAGGTGGGCGGTAAAAGTTCAGTTGCATGGCAGAAAGCATGACAGCTGTATCTGTGACCAAGCAGGTAAGACTATTTCTTCTTCTTCTATATGTATATATATAAATTTATATACATTTATATATGTGTGAGTGTGTGTTTGTGTGTTGTGCCTTTGTGTGCGTATGTGTGGCGCATAGCAAACAGCGGCAGCTTCAAAGGCTTACTTCAAGCTAATACCCTTGAAATAAATTGTATGTAATTCACTTAACGAGACTTTAATGCTTTTGAAAAGCTCTCTCAATAAATACTTCAAATTAAATTAATAATACTATAACTTTTTTTATGACGCTTGGTTAAAAATAAAAAAGTTTAATACCTTGAAAAGCTCACAACTCTCACTTAAATTAAAATAATATAATAATTTTTATATATTTTTTTAACTACAATTAAATCAAAAGTGTTAAGAATTTGCTATGTAATTAAAATTAAATTTATTAAAAACTACAAAAGTAATAAGCATAATAAAAATAATAATAATAATATCCATAATATTTAATTACTTAAATTTGTTGGCATATTTTTTATTAAGTTGTTGAATAAAATATAAAGCATATAAGTTTTGTTGCTAATTTTTATAAGATTTAATGTTAATCATTTTTAGTATTTTATGAAAAAAAAAAAACTAGTCATTTATTTATCAAAAATCTCAACAATTTTTTGAACAATTAATGTAAAATTTTCATTTATTTATATAACACTTAAGTTTAAATCGTTAAATATTAATGGATATCATTTTTTTGAACTTATATCATTTTTGTATTATTATTATTATTTTTATTTAAATATTAAATAACTGATTGCATTTATAACAAAGCTAAATAAGTTATTTAATTTTTTTTATTTTCATTTCGTATAAAAAAAAAAAAAAAAAAAAAAAATAGTTGAATTTGTAAAAATCACTAGTTAAAACTTTAAAAATATTTTACTTAACTGTTTATAAATTCAACAAGTTTTTCTGCACGAAATGAAAATTAAATAAATAATATTGAATAAAATATTATTAGTTCTTTTATTCAACTTAATATAAAATGTTCATTTAATTATAATTAAATAAGTAATTAACATTAATTATCTACTCTTATATAACTAAAAATTATATATAGTTGATTTATTAAATAAATTTGAATTAAATTCAATAAATTTTGTATATACATATTTTTGCTTGAAGCCAAACTACCCTATGCTGCACACAAAAGCTGTTACACGCACGGCACAGGGTATTTAAATAAGTACATCAAATAGCCGAGGAAGAGGCAACTTTTTTGCATGGCAATCAACGCACTTGAGCAAAGTTTTTGCTGCCTAACAACGCCAAACAACTCCGATGGCAATTCAAGACCTCAATTTGATTCTTGCTGTTGTCGTCAACTCGACATGTGTGTGGGTGTGTGTGTTTGTGTGTGTGTGTGGGCATTACTTATGTATAGGTAGAGCAGGTTGTCTGATGCTTTGTCTGTTTGCTTGGCTGATTGTTGCACAGCTGTTCGCTTGTGGCTTACAGAATTGTGAAAGCCGCAGCACGAAGCAAGGATTTTCCTCCTCTGGTAACCGTGAAAGTGCCTAAAGAAAGTCGCCAGACTTTCCCTTCTTTTATTGCTGCTAGATGCTGCTGCTGCTGCTGATGTTGGTGTTGTTGTTGTTGTTGTACTTTTTATTTAAGGCATGCAGCGCATAGTTCTCTGCGCTTGACTCCACGTTGAGTGGATAATGCAAATTGCGTGCCCTGAAAAGTAGGCAACACAAAAGTTGCTGCAGCTTTGGCTACGAAAGAACCGTTTGCTGCTTACGATAAACGCCAGCGCAGACAAATCTGCACGGCCCGCAGCATAAAGAAATGCCAAGCATCTATAATTTGCATATAAATGCGACAAACGCTTCGAGCACCACGACGCAGTCCGAGCGCTTGTTTGTTTTGACTTTGCGTTTGCGTTTTCTCTTTTCTTTCGTATATCTATACCCTGTAAGTATAGGTAGAGTTTGAGCAGGGATTCGAACTTAGAAAGTCGCATACATTTTTGATGAATTTCAGGCAAGCTTAAGCAGCAAAAGTCTGACTAATTTATTGTACACGAGTCTAAGAAAGTTGACCTCTTTAAATATATATATATTCTGGGAAGTCAAGTTTAATAAGCTTTTATGAAGTTTCAGTTTGTCTCATAAATGATAAATATCGATTTTCTGCATAGGGTGGGGGTAGGTTAGAATACTGAATTTGTTTGGAAGCTGTTCAGTTTCCATATCAGATGTGATGCATACATCTAAATCATATTTCGATAAATATCGATTTCCGCATTGGATGAACTCTAGATTTTTTTCGAAAGCGTTTTAATTCTTATAAAAGATATCAGGGGTATTTCATCAATATATACATCAATATTTTACATCCTAACATATTAAGCATTATTATTAGTTATTATTATTTTTTAATAGAATGAACTAAAGATCTCGATTTTCATTTAAATAGTATTTAATACTTATTTCAGTTATCATCTTGTCCCATCATGAATTGGTTCCGATAACAGCCGAAATTAACATATTTTCTTTAAAGCATATATCTAGGAAAAGGTACAAAGATTTATATCATATATACTTCTGTCTTGCTTATCTCAATAATAATTTGACCCGATAATAACTTGAATCGATAAATATCGATTATCTATAATGTAAGAGGGGTAAAAAAAGGTCTAGGAAAGATCGAAAGAATTGTTCTATTATTAATTTTGTTTGATTTTTCTATTTTCACTTAAGGAAATTTCGATAACAATCGATAACCTAGGCTAGCTCTAATGTTCTTGACCTATGAAAAGCGAAAAACCCGCCATTCGTTATAGACTACACTATGTTGTCTACGGGGTATCTCTTAGCTGTTCAATTGTTATTTGATGCAATCTGATTTGAGTTTCTTTTCAGCTGGAGTTGAGCTTGTGGCAGGCGAACACAAATAAAGATGCTAATCTCACTAAAGCGTAGTTGCGCACAACAACAACAACAATTGAGCAGCTAAATGGCACAAAAAAAAGAAGCCAAAAAAAAAAGAGAAGCTAAAATAAAATAAATAGCCGTAGCTGCTGTCTGGCCAACTATGCGACGAGCGTTAAGCTAAAGCTGAGATTCCATAGCTGCTATAGTTGTTGTTGTTGTTGTTGTTGCCGTTGTTGTTGTTATGGCTGCTGCATAGCAAATGGGATTTAAGCCAAACAACAACAATAGCAGCAGCAGGAGCAGCATCAGCTAGACCCATGCGAAACGTCAAAGTTGAAACTTGATTTTCCACATTGGCTGCGGTTGTTGGCTTTGCTGCATGCCACATCCGCTAGACATTAGTGTCAGTTTTTTGGCCACGCCCGGCGCAGCTAAACAATTTACAGGAATTTACAATAAAAATACATACACCCACCCACACACACACACACACACAATTGCAGTTGGTGGGAGTGGCGCAAACATAATTTACTTTCAGCCAGCCAAATCGCACACTTAATAAAATTGAAGACACTTGTAAAATAGGCAATTTGTTTAAATAAACTTTATGGCACTTGAGGCAGGCGACTCAGCCGAGTGCCGAACTGTCGGCAAGTCAGCCCACCACGCCCATCCCCCCTCGAACACCCACGCACTTGTAGCCAAATATTTATTTTGCCGGCAACTCGGCTCACTCTTTGGCTACTGTAAATTTTAAAAGCGTCTATATATTTTTAGAAAAGTGCAAATAAAATATAGCGCAAGTTTTTATGCCTCTCAGTCTGTGTGTGTGTGTGTGTGCTTGTGTCCTTGTGTTTTGGGGGTAAATCCTTTAAGGCGTACTCCAAAATGAAATTGTCACATTTATGTTTCCTTTATGTAAATTTTTTTTCTCGCTCTCGTCCTGGTTGGAATGTCCTTCGAATATTTCTAGCTGGCCCTAAATACTTTAAACAATGCCTAAGAAAAAACTATGCAAATTTTTATACACATGTGTGTGTGTGTGTGTGTGTGTGTGTGTGTGTGTGTGTGTGTGTGTGTGTGTGTGTGTGTGTGTGTGTGTGTGTGTGTGTGTGTGTGTGTGTGTGTGTGTGTGTGTGTGTGTGTGTGTGTGTCTGCCTTTGCATTAATTTTATGCCACAAAATTCTTCAGTTCGACCAAGCTTTAGATATTTTTCCTAATCTATTTAATATTATTAATATTTATAAATATTTATGATTTTATACAAATGGAAACAGTTATAGCCAAAGCTAAAATATAAATAGAAAAAGTTGCTATTGATTGTGTTTTGATGAAATATTCATATGTTTGCTTGTTCATTCAAAGTAGCATTTTTTTAAAAACATATTTTAACTGCTTTTAACTCTTTTCGTTTATAAAAATTAAATGAATATTTATGAATATAAATAAGAAAAATTGATTAAAAGGAAAAAGAAAAGAGTATTAATATAAAGATTCTAGCTATAAATATGAGCCAGATATAACTTTATAGATGATTTTTGGTAAAGTTTTTAATCAATTACACATTATTTTTTTTTGTAAATTAATTTGCGTTGAATCAATAAAACTACAATTGGAATAGATATTTTTAAGCTAGTATTTATAGTAATTTAAATCAATGATAATTTAAATCTGTCATTATTTAAAAGAGTCCAGAGAGATTATGCAACAAATAGAAGCACTCGTGCATCCTAATTAAAACTAAAAAAAAAAAAAAAAAAAATAATAATAATAATAATAACAATAAAAAAAAAAGGATATTTTCAGTTTCTAGCTCTGATATCTTCGGACGGACAGATGGCATAGGCTATATCGCTCCAGCTCGTCGCCTTAATCAAGAATACTTTTACTTTATGGGGTCTGCCACGCCTCCTTTTGCCTGGTATACGCTGACAGACTGACGAACTGAGCTTAATGAGCCTCGCCTTCTTCTGTCTTTAAAATCCATCACAATAATTTGATGGGATTTTTACATTTTCATTTTGGATTAAAAATTGCAATTTCGACAATTGGAAATTTCCATAGTCCATTTTATAGTAAAAGCTTAAAAGACCTAACAACCCTTTCTATTTTCGCTATAAATTATTTACAATATTAATCCAAGCTGTATATATCTACTCCAACTCAGCTGCTTGACTCTTTGGCTGTCAAAAAGTGCATTTCAGCTCGGGCTGTTTAATTTATTAGCCCAGCCTGAGGGCATATTTAAAATTCTATTTACATTTCGTTGACATTTGTCTCGAATGCATTCGAAGTGAAAGACTTGAATACCTTGAGCTTATTTTGTGTTTTGCTTTTCGCTTTGCCCCAGCTGGCCGCGCTGTCAGCTCCGTTTGCCACGCCTCTGCCTGCGACAAATGGCGATGGGAAAATGGAAAACTGTTGGCCGAGCACAGAAGTGACAGAAGGGACACCGAGTGCAATCGAGAAATCCAATTACTGGCGCAGCTGCAGCTGTTGTTGCTGTCGCTCGATAGCAATGCTAACTAGTTTAGTATAGCAGCTATGTTTAAGACTAATCAGCGCAATAATTGCCGCAATCAATATCTGTTATTCAGGTGAGATTTTTGTGTGCCGCATTTCATTTGTGGGGCGCAATAATTGAAAGTGTATTTAAAAAACAATTTGGTCGCATGAAATTTGCATAAATTTCTGCGGTCTCGCCCATATTTACAAAATACGAACAACAACAACAACAGCAACAACAACAACAACAACACACATTTATTGCTATGCTAATTTTAGAGTTTGGGTCACAGTGGCAACAAAAGGCAAGTGCACAAAAGCGCAAAGCGGAAACGGAAATGCCTAAATGACTTTTCATGGTGTCGCCATTGAAGGGTCAGGGCTCACTCTGGCTCTGTGTGCGTGTGTGTGTGTGTGCGTGTGTTGAAGTCAACCGCAAAGTTGGCCACGTCGTCGAGCTTGTCGTAAAAAGGTTGAACAGCTTAAAGGGATTAAAAGCAAAAGGCAATAAAATGAAAAGTTTCAAATATTTTTATTATTATTATTATGAGAGCCAGCGGCCGGCGGGTCCGGACTAAAGCCTCGACTTTAAACTTACCCAGCAGCATACAGATGCCCAGCTGCAGCAGCCAGCAGCTAGCATAATCCATTCTATGTGCTCCTTGGCCAAGGTCCTGTCGCATGCGAAAACTTTCCGTCCGGCATATTTTCAAATCAATTTTCTGTGTTTTGCTTTCTTTGCCGTACAATCTCAAACATGTTACTTTGCACTAGCGTCCGCCACGAGTTTATATGTCTCTATATATATCTATATATATATGTGTGTGTGTGTAGTTTCAATATCGACAAGTGCCATTAACAGGCCAACAAATTGAAACAAGCGCCGAGTCCTTGCTGGCCAAAAAAGAAAACAATATTCAGCATTCGCTGCTGGCGTTTAGTTTTTCTCAAATTCCGCTTTTTATGCTTTATTTTTATTTTTTTTTTTTTTTTTTCGCTATGTTTTAAGGTTATTAAATTTGAAAAGTTTTTTGGCGTCAAAGTGCGGCGTACTGAGACAGCAGACACACCCACACACAAACACACACACACGCACACTTACACTTGCCTGTGGTCTATTGTCTATTGTGTCCGGCTTTAAGAAAGTTTTGACTCAGACTTTAGTATATGCTCTATCGCATGATCTAAACTAGATATGATCGAGGGAAAGTACTGAACTTTGACCCGCAATGGGAGGGGGGATAAAAGTGAGAGAAATAGTAAAATAGAGATGGATGTATAGAGAGAAAGAGAGTGTCAAATATAGAGACAGAGAAAGAGATAGAAAGATATATAGAGGCATAAGAGAGATATAAGAGAGAATTTCATAGGGAGATATGAAGAGAAAGATATGGAGAAATAGAGCGAGATGGCGAATGAGATAGAAAGATAACGATATATACATAGAGAGAGTGATAGACAGAGACAGAAAAAGTCTGAAGGAAAGAGATGGAGAGACTTATATATATGTATTTGTATATATATAGGGAGAAAAGGGGAAATCGAGGAAGAGAGAGCGAGAGAAAGAAATATATAGATAGAGATAGATAAAGAGGGAGACATTGAGAGAGATATAAAGAGCAAAATAGAGATAGATAAGTAGAGACCGAGAGAGAGAGAGAGAGAAAACTGGAGATAAGGAAAATGAAGACGGGGATAGATAGGGGTATTAAAGACAGAGAGATATATCGAGAGATACATAGAGAGAGAGGCAAATAAAAAGACAGATAAACAAAAGAGATTGACTGACACAGCGGAAAATTGAGAAGTAGAGAAAGAGAAGTAAAGAGCGAGAAAGAGGGGCCCGACACACGCATATATTTTATATATTTATGTTATATCTATATTTTATTACCTAAAAACTGAATTGTATCGATAGCTCTGACTGCAAAGCACCTACATATATGATATGTAATGCCTCTAACTATATATCTATAAAATTGACTAACTTCCTAGGCAGCCCTCGTCTAAGAGCAAAGTATATTCTAGTCGGCTCTCTCTCTACGCTTTGCACCCTGTATAATAAAGTTCGGCTTTTGTTTTTGTTATTTTTGTTTTGTTTTGTTATTTTGTTGTTGTCGTGCATTGCATTTGTTTATTGTCATTGTCAGCGTTATTTAAACGTTGACAGTTTTGAAATTTTTTTTTTCTTGTGGCCCAAAAATGGAGTGTGGGACAGGGAGAGAGAGAGAGAGATAGAGGGGGAAACGAACTGAAAATGAAAATGAAAATGTGGCAGGCGGCAACTTTGTCTGCGGCGATTGTCTATCGGGGCCAGTGGCAGTTGCTGTTGGGCCAACAGGAGGCAGTGAGTCACGCCCCACGCCCCACGCCCCACGCCCCACGACCCACGCCCCACGTCAGTGGACATTGCCCCTTCCGCACACACAGCCGCAACGCTGACCGAGCCAAGCCGAGCGTCTCCCCTCCTCCCTGTGGGAGCCTGTGGCGCTTCAGGCTTTGTGGCATAAAGTCCTTTAATGCTCTAATCAAATTGTGGCTTCTTTTTGTGCTGCCTTGTCGTCAACTTTGACTTGTTGTTGTCGCTTGTGTTGTTGCCATTGTTGTTGTTGTTGTTGCTGCTGCTGCTGCTGCTGTCATCATTGTTTTGGTTTCATTGACGCGTTTATTAAAATTGCCGTGGCAAAGTTTTTGCTCGCATCGGCAGTTTTTTCTTTTTACTTTTTTTTTTAATAACAGTGGCGAGCCGGCTTCTTGGTTAATTTGTTTTTGCTGCTGCTGCTGCCTACTATAAACGCAGGTGCCTGCAGGTGTGCTAGTGTTTGCAGATGTGCTCAGGCTAATTTCATTTGCAGCTAAATATAATTGCAATATAAATATATTTATTTTTTTCTATATTGTTGAACATTAAATTGTTTGCACAAATATTTTCATTAAGTAAACTCTTTATGTTGCCTAGCATGTTGCCTCCTCTCTCTTTCTATCTCTCTCTTTCTCCCTCACTCTCTATTATGCTAGTTAAATTTTGTCAATTTAGCTAGAAATCCTAATGCAAACATTTGCTTTTCAATCGTGCACTAAAGACAGTTGTTACTTATCTATGTACTTAACACACACACATACATACACTTACACACATGCATACATATGCATATGTGTGTGTGTGTTTGTGTTTGTATGCTGCCCACTAAAATAACGCATAAGCAAGGGCCACACAAACTTGACGCTTAAACGAACTATACACACACACACACATACACATATGTGCAATCACAAGCTACACACACACACGCATACACACAGCTGTTTGGGCTGTGCTTGAATCTAAGTTAATTACTTAATGGCAACGTAATGCACAGGCATTTTAATAATTAACAAACATTTCATTGACTGGCATAAGTGACACACAAACACACTCAAGCACACACACACACACACGCACACATGTGAATGCATATAGACGCACACATTGAGTTCATGGCACAGTTTGTTGGCCCTTTTGAAATATTTATTTATAAGCCTTGCGCAACAGTCGGCAAACATTTTTTTCCCTCTATTTTTGCATTTGCATAAATGCATAATTTCCTAACACACACGCACACATATGCACATGCTTGTAATCGTTTGTTATTTGTCTTTGTTTTCTTTTGCTTCTTCCTCTTCTTAGTTCGTTTTTGTTTTTGTTAGCCTTTTACGCGCTTTCTTCGTCAGTCGGCCGCACCGCGTGCCTCTTCGCTCACCGTTATGCCCGCCCGTCCGTCCGTCCGCACGCACCGTGTCCCACAAAAGTTGCCGTCTAACTGACGCGCTTCGGCTGGGGCCACGGCCAGCTGGCGTTGCGTTGCGTTGCGCTGCGAGGCTGCGGCTGCTGCGGCGGCTGCGGCAGCGATGTCAGCAAGCCAAGTCCCGTATGTAAAATCCATGCCCTGTCCTGGATTCCGTTGCGGTCTTCGTGCACTGCTGCCAACGTCGATGTCGACGGCGACGCGAGCGTCGAAAGAGCATCAGCTGGCAACTCTTTAACAACACATACATAGATGCTGCGTAGCGGCCGTTGCTTCGGCTTTGCTCTGCTTACGCTTCGGCTCCAATTGATTCGGGTGCTGTCGTTTAACGAGCATCATGGGAGCATTTAACAATGCTTGCATCGTCGTCTCTTTTTGGGCGCGTCTATTGCCTCTTGAGCTCTGCTCTCGTCAAAGAGCATTTGTCGCTTTGTCGCGCTGTTGCCTAACAGCACTGTTACACTAACAGCGAGTGGAGAGTTTGAACAGAGCTGTTAAGCGTTACAGTGGCAGGCTGTTAGTTGAAATCAGTTTAAATTCTAATTGGACTACAGGAGAGAAATGAAGTCGATTTAATTGTAGAAAATTGTTTAAAAATATATACAAATTAGAGAAAAATTGATATAATTATATAAATTGGGAATGCGAATATATATTTGAATATAGGATATTCATTAAGCAGATTTTTCAATTCAACTGGAATGCAATTGTTGCCAGTATAATTGAATGAGTCTAATTGGATATGAATAAGTCCAATAAAATATATATGCATTTGTATAATACCCCAAAATCGTTTATAATTGAGCTATGCACATTGTCGTGCTGTCTCTTTCTCTGTGGGCATAAGAATAATAAGAACATGCAACATTAACTGGCAGCCGCAGTGGCAACGGCCTTGTGCAGCCAACTATGCAATAGGAAAATCCCAAGACTTTGGTTGTCATTCTTCTTGCTGTTCTGCTGCTCGCTGGAAATCCTATTAGCCACATGCCCGTCTCGCAGACAGCTGAGGCAGGCAGGCAGGAGGAGGCAGGAGGCAGGCAGGCAGGAGGCAGGAGGCAGGAGGCAGGAGGCAGGAATCGCAGCACGAAATGCAACGCAACAAGCGGAAATGTATTTTTCGGCTGAGGCTGCAAGAAGAGATATTCAACTGCCAAGCCGCTTATCAAAAATAGTGCAATAGCACAAAATAAATAGAAAATGTAACAGAGACAGATGGAGAGAGAGAGAGAGAGGGAGAGCGAGAACAGAGTAAGGGCAAACAAAATTAGTGCAGACTCTGGTCTGCCTCAGCCCGCATCGGTTGGCCGAACAAAGGCGGACAAAGGTGCGCAGCAAATCGCAGCTTGGCTTATCAGTCACTCTCAGGACTCGAGATGGAGCTGCCTGCCAAGCGAAACTATCTGCAATGGACGCGGACAACAGTTGTAAGCACTCCCGAAACCTTCTGCTCTTCACCACCAAGGGCGAACCTTTCTTGATAGTTTTCGGTGCATTTGAAATTTAATTCAGCTCTTTAGCCACGACAGCAAATCGCCTTGGGGCTTAAGTCTTGGTTCTATGATAAGATTTGTTTTTAAATGCTTAGCTAAGAGGATAAATTGCAGATTACAATTCTGACAATGCTCACTCAAAAACCGATCAATCAGTGTGTAAGTCGTGTCAATCAATCCTTTATCGACTTGGTCTGTTCATCAGGTTGTCAGTCATTCAATCAATCATGCTCGTTCAGTATCAGTCCCTGCAGTAAATCTGTCCATCAGCGAGCAAATCACGCAATCAATCAGTCAAATAGTATTCAATCAATCAAAAAATTTGTCAATCAGTTAATCTGTAGTAAATCCGTCAATCAGTTGGTCTGCAATTTAAGCAATCTGTATATGAGTTAATAATGCTTAATGATAATCAGTCAAAATTCAGGGAAATCAGTCAGCCGGTCAATCAATCGGTCACTCAGTTGGCCCACTAGCAAGCGAGCCTGTTGCCTCTGTCAAGCAGGTAATCACTAAAAAATCATTCAACTCTTATTCACAAAAAGTTAGTCAATCATCAAACAAACCAAAACAAGAGACAATCCTTCATTCAATCAAAATCTCAACAAAGACTTAATCAATGGCACAATCAATTGTCAACAAAAAGTTATTCAATCACTCAATCAATTTGACAATGAAGACATAGTCAATCATTCAATTAATCTATCATCAGAGAGTCAACAATCAATCAAAGTCAATCATTCTGTTAACAAAGATACAGTCAATCAATCAATTGAAAAAAAGTTAGTCAAATTGATCAATCAAAATGTCAACAAATAGTCAATCAATCACTCAATCAATATGTTAACAAAGCGTCAATCAATCATTAAGTCAGTCAGTAAATCAGTCCATCAATCATTATGTCAGTAAAGATACAGTCAATCAATCTGTTGACAAAAGGTTAATCAATCGTGAGCAAAGTGAATTGCTCAATCAATCTCTCAACAAAATATCAATCAGACTCTTAACATATAGTCAGTCAGTCCTTGAATCAGGTTTATTAACAATTTGCCGATTGCCAGTTGACAAATTGTCAACGGTGTATCAGTCAGTCAATCAGTCAGTCAGTAATAGTCACCAGTCTCTCAATGCGTCAATCAGATAGTCATATCAATCAATTGCACCACTAATCAATCATTCAAAATGCTCTCAATTACAACAGAAGAGGAAGATCTCATCCATCAAGTGAGCTCATTTTCGCTCAGTGTAATTGGCAAGCACCACAATTAATTATCGCACAATTTTCCTTTTGGAAATTGTTTTTCTTTGGAGCCGGCGAAATAAATTAATTAAAATTTGTGTTTTTGCTGGAAATCAATAAAGATTAAAGCTGGTTAATGAGGCCGCGAATAGCAGCAGGCCGCAGGAGCAGCAGGAGGAGGCAGCGGGCAGCAGGAGCAGCAGGAGGAGGCAGCGGGCAGCAAACAGCCGGCACGAGGCTGGGCTAAACCGCTGCACAGATTTAAGCCGATGTTAATTTCCGCATAATTAATACAACTATTTTTTGGTTAAATTGCAGCAGTTTGCTCAGAGGAGCGTGCCACGGAATTAAACGTAAATATTTAATCATATTATTCAATTAAATTCAATTTTTTCGCTGTTTGTGCCAACGCTCAAAATGAGATTACACGGTGGATGAATAGAGATAGTGAGAGAGAGAGAGAGAGAGAGACAGAGATAGAGAGTGAGAGGCAGAGAGTGCGGCTTTATAGCTGCGCTGTGCCAACTGTGCTGGAACATAATTTCATTAAAAGTTTTGAATGCATCAAAATGTTTTAATTAATAAACAGCAGATAAATCAATTATTTATTTGTATTTTTATTTTCATATCGTGCATTGCCCAAAACAGCTTGTTACTTAAATATTTGTAAAGGACAATTTGGTTAAAAAAATCAAAAATAAAATAAAATCAAATGTATACTAAATTGATCAATAAAATTGATGAAATTTAATTCACAAAGCTCTGAAAATTTTTGAAATATTTTATAATTAGCTGAATTTATTTACAATTTTACTATGAAGACTATTTAGAAATATGCATTTAAGAGGAAAGACATCATGATATACAGGGTTCAGGGTGGCTCATATTCGACAGATCCATTTGGCAACCCTGCTAGGCAGACCATATCCGACGGACCCAAGTTATTTTTATTTCTTAGTTTTTTCTTGTATACTTTACATATCAGATTCAGATGTATAGGTTCTATAAAAAACAAGTAAGAGGCTTTAGTCGATGCTGATCGACTAGGAGATAATCATATCATCATTTTGGTATCGAAAATCTGTAAATTACAAAATCTTTGTGTTTATCAAATGTATATACACAGTAAATCTGAAGTCTTCAGGTCTAAAAGAGTTCAAATAATGCTGAAAAAAAATCAAAATAAATTTATCAATTATTATCGATACAAAAATATCGGATGAGTTCTCGAAAAAATAAGATAAACTTGTACTGCGCATGGAATACACGAGTATACATGCAAAAGTTCAGCTCTCTAGCTCTTAAATCTTCTGAGATCTTGGCGTTAATACGCACGGACGGATGGACGGACCGACGGACAGGACTATATCGGCTCAGCTATATACTTTGTGGGGTCTGTGATGATTCCTTCTGTCTGTTACATACTTTTCACAAAACCATTTTACCTTGATTTCTCTCTTTCAATGGGTTCAGGGTATAAAAAAGTTAATATAAGAGAAAAACCCTGAAATGTCATCAATGATTATTATACGGTTCAGCAAGAGAAAAGCTTAGTTTTCACTGAAGCCAACAGCAAATTATACTTTACAATTAAAAAACAATTAGATTGGAAAAATACATGCATACATTTTAGTTAGACAACGATGATACAATTTCGCAAAACGAGAACAAAGAAGACAGAAAGAGAAAGAAAGAGAATTCTGTTGTTTTCCCAAACATATTAAAATATATTTTTGACTGCATTCAAATTTAGACAATTAAAGCTAAATAAAAGGCGTCTTCCACACAGAATTTCTATTATTTATTATGTATTATAGATGCTGCCCTTTATTTGAATATCAGCTTTGGCATAATTTACGTATGTGTGGGTGTGTGTGTTTGTGTGTGTGAATTGAAGAATTTAAGAATTGATTAAAATGTGGCTAGGAATGTCTGTGTTAAATGGGAAGAGATGCAGAATAAATAACCTCAACTATTGCACTTATTCTCTCAATATTGCATAAGTGTGTGTGTGTGTGTGAGTGCACATGTGTGTGTGTGCTTTTACGGCCAAGTTGTTGGCAAGTTGCAAATGCGACACGTGAGCCTTTTTTGTGTTGCAGCCGGTGCATGACTAAAGCAACTAATGGCACACACACACACACTCACACACACACATGCACATAGTTCTGGCTGGAACACGTGTTTTGACTGCAACAAATATGCAAAAAATGTTATGCCAAAAGCCAGCCCAACAGCAACAACAATAGCAATGGCATTAACAGCAGCCACAACAACAACAGCAACGTGAGCCGAGAACTCTTGAGTTTTTTTTTTTATGCATTTTACGGAGCCCAGCGCCGCGAAGCTGCTAAACTTGGCACCGTTTGTTGCCATTTGCGAGAATGTGCGCAAGTATTTTAAAAATGTATTTTGCAGCGATGGCAGCTTTACATTTTGGGACACATCGAACGTGCCGGCCCAAATGCTCGGGCGCTGCTGGCCGAGTGAGCGCAGCGCAAATAACTATGCTATAGTTTTTTCCTTGCGCAGCCCAAGTAAGTATGCTATAGTTTTTTTACTCTGCCCACGTCAAGCACGCGCCGTCGACTGTGTGTGTGTGTGTGTGTGGGTGTGTGTGTGTGTGTGGGTGCCATCTTGTGCCCCAACGGGTTAATGTAGCTCCAGGCACATGTGCTCCAGGCATGTTGCCTCACACAAAAGGTTGAAAAGAAAAGCGAGGCAGCCCGAAGAAGCAGCGAATCGCATTTTTATTGCGCTTGTCGCGCCTTTTGCCATTCTTCTTCTTCTTTGGACACTTCTTCTTCGGTTTGATTTTATGAACTAACTGCGACTTTGGCCGCTTAACTTTGTTGGCTGCGGCTCATTATGCAAAAGACGGACGCCAGACGCACCGAAAGTCGCGGCCGGCCACTTGGCAAGCAGCCCTCAGCAGACGGCCTAAACTTTCCATTTGCAACATTTCCAAGCAAATACTCATAAATAAACAGCGGCAGCCGCTGCAACAACGAACTTCAGGCCATAGCGATGGGCTGATGTCGTGCTTCTCTTGTCTCAACAAGATGTGGAAATGTATGATATTATTTTAAATATGAATGGAAAGTAACTAAATTAAGTTCATAAAAAATAAAAAATTTTTTTTGAAATATATATTCGGTTTGCTTCTTAATAAAATAATGAATCAATTCACCACATATTTATATTTAAATAAATATTTCAAAAAAAAAAAAAAAAAAAAAAAAAACAAAAAACAAAAAAAGTCTAAAAAAAATTGTATAAAATATTTAGATTTAGATTTTAATTTTCTATAAATTAAGAGTAAAAAAAATAAAAAATAAAAGGGTATTTATTAGTATTAAAACAAAATCATAAAAAATATATTTTTTTTAATTTAATAAATAAAAACAAATGGTTTAAAAACTTTAATTTAGTTTCGGTTTATTTTTCAATAAATTAAAGCAAAAAGTACCTAATATTAATATTTAAAATAAAATATTTTAAACTATATTAATATAAAATACATATAATCATACAAAATTGTCTTAAATATTTTAATTCAGTCTCTGTTTATTTTTCAATAATCTAATGCAAATATATATATACACACCCCAAAACTCAATTGAAGGCACCATGTTTTTCTAGATTTTTTTGAGTATTATTCATGTTGGTATATATATTTTTTTAAGTCGCATATTTCTATTTGTTATATGTTATGTATATATATAAAGTATTTGAAAAAAATATTTATTCAAAATGTAATTCATAATATAATTGCATAAAATATTTTAATTGAATTTGTGTTCATTTTTCATTACATACATGATAAAATGTGCTGAAATACTTTTAAAATATTTTTTAAAATAAACAAATATTTTGTTTGACTCTAAACAATTTTGGATAATTTAAAATTTAGTACTCTAAAAACTTCGTGCTCATTTGCGGCTGCTCGTGTCACGAAATGCAACTCTCTCTGTGCGCTGAAGCTTTGCGGTTAAAGCACTAGGCAGCCGTGCCACGCCCCTGAGCAATGCAACAAAAAGTGCGGCTGGGCAGCGCCACAATGGGCGAGTTTATTAAAAAATTTGAGCGCGCGCCCCACTCACGTCTATTTTATTGTTAGTTTCGTTTCTTTTACTCTTTTTCGGGTTGCTTTATACCCTATGCAAGCTGGTTGAGCGTGTGTGGTCTGATAGGCTATTGGACATTGATGGAGCAGGCTCTCCTGCTCATCTATTTTATGATTTATTTATTTATTTGTCTCTTTGCTTCTATTTATTTATTTTTCTCTCTGCATGAACTGATTTAGCTTGGCATATATTGAGATTGATATCTTTACATAAATCAATATAAAAGATATACAAAAACATCTGAGATATGTTGGAGATATCTTGTTATATCTCGAATAGTAGACAAAAAATTTACTTTTGAGTTTTGTTTTGTTTTTAGTTGAATATAAATATATTATTTACCATTAAGTTTTACTGGTTAGGGCTGAGAAGCCCTGTTTATAGATATCTATTAGCTTCGACTTTAAATATATTCTATGGCTTTATGGCCAACTTCAGAGTATCAGCTAGTCAGCTATTACCTTTCCCCATGCTCTTGTTTTGCCTCGACTGTGTTTCATTCCCATTTTGTGTTTTATTATTATTTTTTTGTTGTTTTGCATTTTCTCTCTCTCCCTCTCTTTCTCTCTCTTTCTTTTTTTTGCTGTTGTATTTCGTGCCACTTGGCCAGCGCAACATGCACTTGAGTTTCATTTGCTTGTTTCGGCAACGGTTCGAGGCCCGTGGCAGTGCTTGGAGGGGGGGGGGGGGGGGGGGGGGGGGGGGCATGGGGGAGAAAGGGCTAGCCGGGAGTACCAGGCGCACCGGGAGTACCAGCCAATGTCAGAGAGTGCATTAAGCATTGTAGTGCCTCGCAAAAGTTTTATGTACATTGCGAGAGCGCCAAAAGAAAACCGCAAACATAATATAAAGTCGAATGTGTTTTATTTTTTATTTTTCGTTGCTGTTGTAGTTGTTAGAGCTGCTGCTGCGGCCAACGAGGTTATTATTATTATTATTATTATTGTTGTATTTGTTGTTGTTGTTGCTGTAGTAGTGGCTGCTGGGGCAAGTAAGTAGTTCACTTTGTTAAATTATGTGCGGCATTTGTATGCACATTTATTTGCCCTAGACGAAAGAGCTGTTGTTTAGCCACGAGCGCTGCCATATGCTCAGGTGCTCATTAACTGTGATGGCAGGTGCTCAAGGACACTCAAGGGCAGAGCCGTATGTATGCTTAAATATCATCAAATGTCATTTGTATAATATATCTATGATATACTGCAATAAATCAGGTAATTATTTTAAATATGTTATAAATGAAAATAATTTTGTGTCTTTTATCTTATCTATCTTTATCTTTTATTACATTTGACTTGACATCTAAATTACATTATATATATTATATATTTAACTGTTGCTGTTTAATATATACATGTGAATATATACATATATATATTTTATTATATATTTTTTAGATATATACATTCTGTTCCCAGAAATTCTCATTAGATATTTTTATTTTTATATTTAAATACATTATTATTTTTATTTTATTTTATTTTTTTTTAAATAAATAATAAATGTAATATACATGTATATGTATATATTACATTAAATATGTATATTTTTACATTTATTTATTTAAATATGTACATACATTTATTTTTGTATTTTATTTATTTATTTTTTTTAATTTTTTGTTTTGTTTTGTTTTACATGTATCTATTTAAATACATTTCGGCCTTTCATAATCCCCGGCAAAATGTGAATTTTATATAATAAGTTGCGCCATTTAATTACAAACAGCGAGTTTCGTTTAATTAGGGATTACAACTACTTAATAAAAAGTTTTGCTGATGAGACGTTTTGGCCACGACGATCCGAATCCAGATACAAATAAATATACAAATACAGACACAGACACAGATACGAATACAGATACAGATACAGATACAATTACAGCGCGAGTGGAGGCCCCCGCGCAATGTCGAAGCGAATGCATGGCAAAATCTTAATTAACCTCAGGGTGCAGAGCATAAACCAGCATATACCAACACACACACACACACACACGTACATCTCTATACACACACGCACACAGACAGCATCTAGTTACATAGATACATTTAGAGCGCTGGGAGCTAGGCGCTTGTCTATTATGCCAGCTCTTCAACTGAATGAAACGAGCTGAGCAAATAGAACTATGTGTGTGTGTGTGTGTGTGTGTGTGCACATATTCATTTGGTATGTTACGCACTTTATTCTAACTCAAACACACACACACACACACACACACACACACACACACATACACACACTTACACATGGCTCGGCGCCAATTTCGCTGCTCGGGAATTACATTAAGCGTCGAGCATAATAAATTATTCCGTATGATATGATTCTGGTACATGATAAGCGTTTGTAATTTTAACTGTCAGTTAAATGAGTATGTGTGTCTGAGTGTGGGTAGGGTGGTAGGGGGGGTGGGTGAGGACTGGTGTAAGCTCGCGTTGCGATTTAGAATTCTTAATATTTGTCTTTAGCTGCAAACTTGAACATTAGCGCGCGTAAATAAAAGTTGAGCGCCAATATTTGCCAGCAAGCTCTCCCTCTCTCTCTCACTCACTCACTCACTCACATTCACATAGAGGCACGCATGTGATGCACATGTAAGTGGCACACCCACACATAATTACTTCTAGATGCTAAAGCTGGCGCTGACAAGTACGTGACTATAATCACCGCGCGTTTGGCAATGCCAGCCAGACAGATGGATGCCCTGCCACGCCCATGCGCCCATGCGCCCGCACGTCTCTCCATTTGGCCAGCTGACCTGAGTACCCCGCCGCCTGCCCGCCCCCTGCCACATTGACTGCCTCGCTATTTGCTTTGAAATTAAAAAAGTTTGCGCTTCGCTCTGTTAGATTCGCCTTGATTTACATGTTAAATAATTTTTGTGCCCTCGTCCGGCGGCGCTGAAATTGTTGCAAACGCGTTGCATAAAAGCCAAATATGAGTTAGCTGCCTCCTGCTTGGTCTCCTGTTTGCTGTCAGCAAATATATGCACTGGCCATCTCTCTCTCTCTCAATCTGTCTGTCCCGCTCTCACAAAGCCATCGTCTGTTTGTGCCCCCCGTAAATTGACTCACGCGCATTTGGCAAATCAACAGCTCATTAAATCACGTAGCTAAAGCCCCGCACCTCAAGCAGACAGAAGGCCTTAAAACTTTTTATATGAAAGCTGAATTTCAAATTCAATGTGGAACTGTGAAAGCACAGCCTGAAGAGGTGAAAAAGATGCCAAGGACAAGGGCAGGTGTTCGTCTGTTGAAGAAATTGAATAAAAAACATTTAATGTGTAAAGGGAATAAAATATAGCGAGAGACATAGCTGAAAGATATCTGTATCTGTATCTGTATCTGTATCTGTATCTGTATCTGTATCTGTATCTGTATCTGTATCTGTATCTGTATCTGTACCTGTACCTGTATCTGTATCTGTATCTGTATCTGTATCTGTATCTGTATCTGTATCTGTATCTGTATCTGTATCTGTATCTGTATCTGTAGCTGTATCTGTATCTGTATCTGTATCTGTATCTGTATCTGTATCTGTATCTGTATCTGTATCTGTATCTGTATCTGTATCTGTATCTGTATCTGTATCTGTATCTGTATCTGTATCTGTATCTGTATCTGTATCTGTATCTGTATCTGTATCTGTATCTGTATCTGTATCTGTATCTGTATCGTATCTGTATCTGTATCTGTATCTGTATCTGTATCTGTATCTGTATCTGTATCTGTATCTGTATCTGTATCTGTATCTGTATCTGTATCTGTATCTGTATCTGTATCTGTATCTGTATCTGTATCTGTATCTGTATCTGTATCTGTATCTGTATCTGTATCTGTATCTGTATCTGTATCTGTATCTGTATCTGTATCTGTATCTGTATCTGTATCTGTATCTGTATCTGTATCTGTATCTGTATCTGTATCTGTATCTGTATCTGTATCTGTATCTGTATCTGTATCTGTATCTGTATCTGTATCTGTATCTGTATCTGTATCTGTATCTGTATCTGTATCTGTATCTGTATCTGTATCTGTATCTGTATCTGTATCTGTATCTGTATCTGTATCTGTATCTGTATCTGTATCTGTATCTGTATCTGTATCTGTAATCTGTATCTGTATCTGTATCTGTATCTGTATCTGTATCTGTATCTGTATCTGTATCTGTATCTGTATCTGTATCTTATCTGTATCTGTATCTGTATCTGTATCTGTATCTGTATCTGTATCTGTATCTGTATCTGTATCTGTATCTGTATCTGTATCTGTATCTGTATCTGTATCTGTATCTGTATCTGTATCTGTATCTGTATCTGTATCTGTATCTGTATCTGTAGCTGTACGTATCTGTATCTGTTATCTGTATCTGTAATCTGTATCTGTATCTGTTCTGTAATCTGTATCTGTATTCTGTATCTGTATCTGTATCTGGTATCTGTAGCTGTATCTGTATCTGTATCTTGTATCTGTATCTGTAGCTGTAATCTGTATCTGTATCTGTATCTGTATCTGTATCTGTATCTGTATCTGTATCTGTATCTGTATCTGTAATCTGTATCTGTAATCTGTATCTGTTATCTGTATCTGTATCTGTATCTGTATCTGTATCTGTATCTGTATCGTATCTGTATCTGTATCTGTATCTGTATCTGTATCTGTATCTGTATCTGTATCTGTATCTGTATCTGTATCTGTATCTGTATCTGTATCTGTATCTGTATCTGTATCTGTATCTGTATCTGTATCTGTATCTGTATCTGTATCTGTATCTGTATCTGTATCTGTATCTGTATCTGTATCTGTATCTGTATCTGTATCTGTATCTGTATCTGTATCTGTATCTGTATCTGTATCTGTATCTGTATCTGTATCTGTATCTGTATCTGTATCTGTATCTGTATCTGTATCTGTATCTGTATCTGTATCTGTATCTGTATCTGTATCTGTATCTGTATCTGTAATCTGTATCTGTATCTGTATCTGTATCTGTATCTGTATCTGTATCTGTATCTGTATCTGTATCTGTATCTGTATCTGTATCTGTATCTGTATCTGTATCTGTATCTGTATCTGTATCTGTATCTGTATCTGTATCTGTATCTGTATCTGTATCTGTATCTGTATCTGTATCTGTATCTGTATCTGTATCTGTATCTGTATCTGTATCTGTATCTGTATCTGTATCTGTATCTGTATCTGTATCTGTATCTGTATCTGTATCTTTTGTATTTGTATCTTTGTAGTTTTCTTTTCTCTGTCTTTATTTCTAGATATATTCTTATTAACTGTCATATTCAAATGTATATTTGAATCGGCTCAAACACATTCTTCATACAAACATGAACAAGTTGTTGGTATCTAAACACAAATGGCGTAGGCGTGGCAATACAAAGTCCCGCGGCTGGAGCAAGTTGGCGGACCTCGTCGAGGTGGACAGCAACGAGGTTAGCGACTCCTGCAGCGAGCACAGCAACAATAGCCTGGCCTTATTCGGCCACAAGTCGGAGCTGAGCATCGAGCAGCAGCAGTTCTCCGGCGCCTTTGTGTCACGCGGTAAGGACGACTCGCTGCAGCTGATGACGCGCTGCAGCGCGGGCATTGAGGATGGCTTTGGCGAGGAGACGCTCATGGCCGACTACAATGGGGAGTGCTGCAGGTTTCGCATTTGGTCGCCCTACAAGTCCAAGCTGGCGGCTGCCCTGCTGAAGGACCTCGCCCACGTTCCGATCTTCGAGGGCAGCAAGGTAATGTATTTGGGCGCTGCGACCGGCTGCTCGGTGTCCCACCTGGCGGACATTGTGGGCGCTGGGGGCGTGGTGTATGCCGTCGAGACCAGCCCGTGGGCCAACAGCGAGCTGCTGGCGCTGACCAAGCGGCGCCCGAACGTGGTGGCCATCATCGAGGATGCCACGATGCCCTACAAGTACCATCGCGTCATCTCGGAGAGCGTTGACTTCCTCTTCTGCGACACGCTGCATCACGAGCAGCTGCGCATATTGATGCTGCACGCTCGACACTTTCTGCGGCCCGGCGGCCGTTTCGCGCTCATGCTGACGGGCTCGCCGCAGGACGCCGCAGGACTCGGCGCCGTGAGTCGGCTGCATGCCGAGCAACTAGACGCCCTAGACCAGATCTCGCTGCAGCCCTATGTCCACGGCCAGTTCCTGCTGGCCGGCGTGTACAATCTGACCATACCCGAGTCTCTGGTGGATGCCTGAGAGCGAACGAATCACTTTTATTTTGTACAGCACTGCAAGTTCCTCTAAGTCTTTGATTCCTCGTCACCCAGAGACCTATTCAAATCAAATAAAAAAAAATTCACAAAATGCAGAAATGTTGAAACAAAGCATCGAAATGTTTTGCCCCCAAGTCGAAATGCACAAAGCGTTTCGTGGATTTGCAGATTTTGCAGATTTGGCGTTGAAAGCGAATCAAAAGTAGTCGTGGCTGTGTGGGGCGTGGTGGTGTGGTGGTGTGGTGGCGTGGCTGGCGGTGTGGGCGTGGCGCGTGTGCAATGCAAAACAACTTAAAATGTCATATGAAATTTGTAGCGCTTGCTGATTGCGGGTGTTAAACAGCGGGCCGAATGGAGCGGGTATTCCCGCACATGCTCAACAAAAGGACAGCGCGTAAATCCAGTCACGCCCACTCGACGGGCGGGCGGGCGACATAAAAAATGCAGCTGAAGGCGAAGGCAGCGTGCCGAATAAAATACAAAAAAAAAAATAACGCCAAAAAAGCAGAAGAAAAACCCAACGCGAAAAATCACAAATTCCGACAAAAAAATCTTTAAATCCCGTTGGATTTATGCATTTTTACGTTGCATTTGCCGTGCGCCGTTCGCCGTTCGTCGTTCGCCGCATGTGGATTGTCTAACGCCGCTTTCATAGCGCGCCACGCCCACCGAAACTTAAAGCCCGCCGCCCACTGCCTCGCTGTGTGTTTTTCCGATTGTGGAAATGCGGGCGGAAAGCAATGAAATGGCTGCGTCGCAGTCGCCGTCGCCGTCGACGTCGCCGCCATTCACATTTATGTGATTTCTGCAGTTTGCCAACAGCGCCTCAAGGTGTCGCAGCAGCGAGGACACCAATGCACTCGGCTGCAGGCAGCTGCTGCAGCTGAGCTGCTGCCCAAAAAGAATGTGCTAGAGATGAGCGCGTGTCACGCGCAGCTCACACGATTGTTGTTGAAATGGGGTTTACTAAATATGTACATATATTTATGGGAAATCTGCTACAGATGACTCAGCCGTATAATTTTCATGGTACTTAGGATTTCCATTTTCAGTTAGATCTCAGATACTTCCCATTTTAGTTTACATAGGTTTTATAAAAAACTATAAATTGAAAATAAAAGAAAATATATTTTGATATAAAAATAACTAAATTATAGTATTCGTATAATTTAAGATAAAAAAGAAAACAATTTAATATAAATTAAAATAATTTCCCATATTATAATAAATTCTCTATTTCTCTATTAATAAGCTCAATCAAAGTCAATAAAATAATTATCACGTTAAATCTATAATTTATTAATAATAATTAATAATACTTACTTATAAATATTCAATGAGATTTGTTAGCTTAATAATCCGATGCCTAAAGCTTTTGTATAAGTTAACTTTTCCCTTATGAGTATAGTCATTTAATTTATTATTACCGAATTCATTTATGTGTATAGAATTATATTTATTTTATTTATATTTGAATTTCTTATTATTTATTTAATTTATATAAAGAACTTCATATGACTATATATAATTATTCGATTTATAATATACTTTTTTTTTATATTTATAAATTATGATATATCTAAATAAATGCAAGTATAGTCATTCTTTGTACTTTGTACTATGAAATTCAATGTATTATTATTTATTTCATTTAGTTCATATGACGACAGATATTTTAATTTATTTATAACAAAATATTCGATATATTTCTATGGCATCCAGCAAAGAGCAAGTAGAAAAATTCCTTTAATATTTTACTCCTTTTCAGTTTCCATTTGAAGTTCATTGAGGCTCTTGAATTCTGAAAGGCACACTAGAGATTGCTGTCTGTCCTTCAAGTGTTGCAAGGCTGAATGTGGGCTAACCCAGTTCAATATATTCGGCAAAGGCAGCTGGAGTGCTAGCCGACCCAAGTCTTCCTTAAAAGCGGTTGCTATAGCGGCTATTTGGGTCTCATGTTGTGGTAGACTTTATCTAAATGCGGAGTAAGCAACGGACAATATATATTTTATGTTGATAATAGCACTTTTTATGAATTTACAAATTATTTACATTCACATTTATACCCATTATTATTTAAAAAAAAAAAATCATAGTTTTTTATAGCTGATCTAATGCAATTATCATAAATAATATAATTTTTGTTTGGGCATTCTGAATATTTTGCTATGCTTAAAATATCATTTCTACTTTATGCATTATAAAAATACCTTTGAGCAAGCAGCAAAGTCTGCTAACTGCTAACTAACTAATATAAAAAAATTTAAAATTATATTTTATAAACACTTTTGTATACCGAAAATTGATTAAAAAAAATAAAGTGTTCTATATAAATATATAAATAAAATATATTTAAGAAATTTTTAATATGCCTCGAACCCATATTTGCATAAATATATTTTATTATTTATTTTGTAATATATTTTCCTTATTTTGTGATTTATTTTTAAACTATATATCAATATCAATACTATTTATCATATATAAATATAGATATTTTTAAATATAAATATTAAATTCAATTCAATATATGCTTTATTTAGCTTAAAGCTAGCTTTTTTTTCTTTATACAGAGTTTAGACTTAAATATAAATATTATAATATGTATAAATAGTATATTTTATTATGCTTCACTCATAATAATTCCAACGAGAAATAGTTGAGTTTCGTGCTTTTTTTGGCATCAGTCTAATGCAGCTGCACTGGCGCAGCTGTTGATGACGTCGCTGACGTCGCGTCGCGTCGTTGGCAGCGCTGCCGAAGCATCTCTGCGTGCGCGTTATCAGGACGAGCAGGAGAAGGACTGACTGTGAATGTGGGAGCTCCTCTACCTTTTGCCCCACGGCCGCCCACACTTAAACAGAGACAAAAAAAAAAAAGTCCCACACAATCGATTGGTGTTGCCTCCAACTGCCGCGAGGGCTGCCATTGTTGTTGTTGTAGTCGTCGTCGTCGTTGTTGTTGTTCTTGTTGTTGTTGCTGCTGTTGATTTTATGGCATGCTGCAAACTATCTGTCGCTTTTGTTTTACGATTCCTTTTGCGCTTGATGATCGTCACCGTTGCGGGCGTCGCTGGCATTGCAGGACTCGTTTGTGTTCCCAGTGATTCCTCCACTCTCTAGGCATCTCACTCTCACACTTTCCCTCCCATTCTCTCTCTCTCTCTCTCTCTCCCTCTCCTTTTTGGTATAAGCTCCATCCCTGCCGTCGCATGGCCAGCGGCGTAATCGTGTTGCTGTTTGCTGCACTGGATGTTTGTTTGTCTCCGCAATTCCAAACGAAACTACCCTCCCCACCCACCCGTCTCATTGCCCACACCCCCTCAACCCATCGCCAGCTTTAGCTACAGCCTTAGCCAGAATGCGAGCCGGCATTGTCGTGGCGGCTAAGGCTAAGGGGCGGGGCGGGCGGTGCGATTGCGGTGCTGGATTTCATTGTTGGTTCTCTGCTGAGCGCTTTTTTCGCACGCTGCCGCTGCAATCTCGGTGTAATATTTTATTTTCAATTCGCATTTAGTGCAGCCGGCGTGGCCCACGTTTCGTTGGGGTTTGGGGCCGCATCTAAGGGAAGAATAAATTGTATCTGACAATTGGCAATTGGCCTATCCGCCCGTTTGATAGTGCGAGTGGGCGCAGCTCCAAATAGGCAGCCAGCCAGAGGGGCGGACAGACGAACGGACGTAGCCACGATAAGCGCTAGCCGGGCGAGCGCAGTAGGTGAGTGGCCTATAAATTGTGGGCGTGGCATGCGACGCATGTCCCAGCATTTTATGCTGAATCACGAATTGCATTAGACAAGGCACTCGCGCTGCGGTCGAGCCGCCCCAATTGGATTATCACATGTCCTGAGCCACTCCGCCTGACACTTTTCATTACAATTTTTGTGCACTCGCACGTTGAGCGCTGAGCGTGGAGCGTGGAGCGTCATCGTTGAGCATGCTTTAAACAGTTCCATCAACGACAAAGCTGCGCTGCCCTGGCGCTGGCCAATCGAAGTAATCCAGCTGCACTGATAAATGTCAAATAAGCTTCGAGTGTGTGTGCGCTCGCTCGGCTGGGAGCGTGGCGTGAAATGCTTTTTAAGCACTCACTCGAAACACACACACACACTCGCATGCTGGCAATGTAAATGGCGCTGTCGATGACCATGTTGGACCGTGTCGAGGGCGCATTACGAGCAAACAAAATTTTTGCTCTGTCAACTAAATGTCAGAAAAATGGCCGGCAATAGCACTGGGTGTGTGTGTGTGTGTGTGAGTGCTCGCTGAGTTGAGCTGAGTTGAGCTCCCATTGCTCCTGCTGCTGCTGCTGCTCCTTGATGCTGTCTCCAGCACGCACGCACTTGATCAATCATGCGAGCCTGACGACGCTGCGGCTGACAACTGTGTGTGTGTGTGTGTGTGTGTGGCTGTTGTATTTGCATTGATGACAACTACATGTCCGCAACCGCAGCGAGTGAAGCGTTGCCTGTTGACGATTATGGAGCACCTGCGCGTTGCCAGCGCGATTTGGCCAACAGATTACGCTAAAATGTGGCCAACACCCTGACAACTGTCTGTCAGCTGGCACACGACGCATATTAATAAGCCCTTTGGCAGCGGCCATAACAAATGGCCTGCCATTCGTTCTAGTCCAACCAATCGACGACCATTAACCAGCTCTCGGCAAGCACTGCGGAAAACATGAAAAACGGGGGAAAATAAGAGAAAACCAATGCAAACTTGATATAGAACGTTTGCTTCAAAATGCCGCAGCAAATCCAAACAAATGTTTGTGCTTTTAACTGGGATTATCGACGCGATATTTATTGTGCATAATTTGTCTTAAGCCCAACAGCCGAGAGCTGCAGACACTCAGACACTCAGAGTGTCGGACATGTGGACAGAGGCACAGACCGAACCGAGCCGAGCCGAGTCTGACCACAATCGCAAATTAGGGCGCTAAGCATGCAAATGCGAACAGCTTTTAGATAAGTATTTAGGAATTCCCCGAATTTTAAATAATAATACGAGTACATCCATTCGATGGAGTGTGTGTACCTGGTGCAAGAGAGGGAGGAGCGAAAGAGACGGCGAGATAGAAAGCAGAGGGAGAAATGGGAGAAATATGTACTGAAAGAGGATGAGGGGGGGGGGGACTGGAGAGAGATGCAGAGTGATAGAGGAGGATGATTAAGTAAGGCAATGCAAGAACAAGAGAAAAACGGTAGGCAATGAATGAGATAAGAGGAAATAAGATGAGAGAGAGAGAGAGATAAAGATGAAGCAAATTGAAAAAAATTATTGAAAAAATAAGGAAAAGACAGATCAGACAGAGAAAAATTGAGAAAGTGAGAAACATTGAGAAACAGAGAGAGAAAGAAAGAGAGAGAGAGAGAGAGAAAGAGAGAGGGAGAGAAAGTGAGAAAGAAAAACATAGTGGCAGAGGAAAAGAAAGTGGCAGTTGGTAAAGTTAGAGACCGAAACAGAGGCAGACGAAGCAAGGGAAATTGAGGGAAACTCAATTAGAGAACAAGAGAGATATAAATGAACAGAGATATATAGAGGTAGAAAGAGTGAGACAGTAAGATAAATATGGAGTGCAAGAGGGCAAGACAGAGAGACAGAGAGAGAGACGCAGTATTATTTTACTCTATTTGAATATAGAAGGGTTTTTAAAATACGTAATGAATTTCTATATTTTATTCCATCTTCCATCAAATATGCAACGAAAAATTTGTTATGATTTATGATCACAGATAATTACTGTTTATAAAGATCTTCAAATTTTTTAAAGCTTTACTGAAGTATATTTAATTCTGAGGCATTCTGTGCAAATCAATACCAAAGAAACGTATCGTAAAACAATCCATGAATGTGCGGTCGCCCGCCCTAAGTCTGCGCATTTTTCACCATTTTCTCACACCGTGTCGCCTGCCTCAACATAATTTTAGAGTTATGGCAACCCAGTGAAACATAGCTGTAATTAAGTGCAAGATAACGGGCCACGCTGTTGCGACAATGTGATAAGAAAAAAGAAAAAAGAGTTGGACCAGAGATGGCGCTTGTAAGACACACCTATAGACGCACACCTCTAAGCCCACCCGCACACACACGCACAAATACATTGAAAATTAATTAAAACACAAGCTGAAAGCATGTTAACAAGAGGATTGAAGCAAAAAAGCACGCGCAAACAAATGCGGTGGGCCCCGCCCCCTCAGCTGTGGCAAAGATCTGTGCGCATTACGCATACGCCGTGTGGGCCGTGTGAAAAATGCTTTTGGGCCAAAAGTTAACTGAAAGGCATTGCTAAGCCTAAGCTAGCTGAGGCAAAAGATGTGGCAAACGGAGAAGAATAAAAAAAGGGCAAAGGACCTTTTCCATTAAGGTAAACGCCATGCCTGGAAGGGTGGGCTGCACCGGGTGGGGCATGGCGGGGTGTGGTGGGTAAAGCCCGAGTCTTAAGCTTTGTTTTGGCGCAACTTTATCAGACACCCAATTAAAAGGGCTTTATAACAATTAGAGCTAATAACACGCTTCAATTGTTGCCAGCAATACCAGGGGGCATTCCCAGGCAGCGCCTGCCAATGCCCCGCCCCAAAATTCTCAGATTCTCCCACGCTCAACATTTTATTTTTATTAGAATTGCTTTTTGTTTTCTCTCTCTCTCTCTCTCTCTGTCTCCCTCCCTCTTTTTTTTGTATTTTTGCCTGGTGATTCTGGCATTTTGTGGGTAAAGCTTATGGCATGGTTTTTTATGTGCTGCCATTTGGTTAGAGCTGCGGTCGCAATTAAAGGGAGAACCACAGCAATTAGCAAATTGACAAGTGGATTTGTTTTTGCATTTCCAGGAGCTGCCACGCCCCCCACTCACTCACTCACTCACTCATGCTGTCTCCTTATTTTTTTTTTTGGGCCAGCTGTAATTCTAGTTACTCTCATAAGTAATTAAAATTTGTATGGCCATTGTTTTGGTATTTAAGAGTCGACTGTCGGCAGTTGGCATTTGGACAACAAAAACTGAAACTCAAACAAAAAGTGCAAAGCGCAAATCTCACAAATTTGATAAATTAGTTGTTGTACAAGAGAGAAACTAAAAAAAAAAAAGAAGAGGAACAAAACTTTTCTACGGTTTCGCCAGCCAGAAACTGAACTGAGCCGAGTTGAGCTAAGCTCGGCGCTGAGCTGCTTATCCGTCTGACTCTTTGACTGCACGGCTGGCTAAGAGCAAAACTTTCTGCCCGAATTCAAAATCCAATTTTTCGAATGAAAAGTCAAACACGAGTTTAACTTTTGATCCGTTTGGCTGCCTAAGCAGTCAACAGTCAACAGTCGGCAGTCGACAGTCAGCTTCTCGCCAATTGAAATCCTTGCTGCGGCCACGCCCACTTTCAAATCAATCGGCGACATCTGCACAGCCAGCCTCATCCTCTCACGCAACTCGACCCTCCGAATCGATATTTCAATTTAGCGCACATTTTCAGCTACTAATTTGCAATCATTGGCGTTTTTGTTAATTTTAATTTGATTATACACACTATGAAGCAACGGTTCATCGTGGCCCGCGGCTCGCAACAATGGCCAAAACGATCCAAAGTTCTTATCGAAATTCAATTAAAAGGACACGTTCGAGTAGCCACATTGTCTTGCACTAAGACGAAAATCAATTTAGTTAAACTCGAATTAGTTGAAATGGAAGACTCAAATCTGAATCTACACTATTTTGATGAATATATAGTTTACGTATACACAGATATTCCATATAATTATATATCTGTATATATGCATATGTTTATGCCAGCAGACTCTTCTGACAAAGTTTCCCAATTCTGTTCTTTCTTATTAGGGGTTGCCATCTGCGGTTGCATTTGTATTAGTGTGAGTCAGAGATCTTGTTGTTGTAAACTGTTATCCGAGTGAGTTTGCGCTATGGTTGCAGGCCTGTCACTGGTCGTTCTTACTTCAAAAGAGAGAGCGAGAGAGCACTATACTATGGCTGAAAGAACTCTTGCATGTTAATGAGTGAGAGCGAGCAGAAGATATTTATAGCTGTTACTTAAGAAAGTCTAAGCTGTTGCTGAGTTAGAGCGAGATGACCATCTAAGCTGTTGTTATGTTTATCAGTGGACGAAGGGCTGGCAAATAGGAATTGAAAAGCATAATGGATGACAGTAATAGAACAATTTCTTAATGAGAATTTCTTATTGTAAAATTATGAAAGTAAAAGGCAAGCTTACCTTGTATTTTGGTCAGTACGAGAGAAGCTAAACAAAATAAATATATATGTATATGAATATTCACTACTTTGAATTCTCTTCTCTATTTATATAAATATATATATTCATCTTGAATTAGTATTTAATTAATTAGACTTTAGCCTTTTTTATTCTTTAAATAATTATATTCAATGTGGCCATAATTTGTGCTAATATTAAGCTATTTGCCCCACTGTGCTCATAATGTAATGCGACAATAATGATAGTTATTAAATGCACTTCTACACACACATATATATCTACACAAATATTGATATATACATGCATAGGTATGTCTATATGTATATATATATGTGTAAAAATAATATTTGCTGATTTGCAGCTGCATTTTATGCATGCGCTGTCATCACATTCGCATTTCCATTTCAATGAAATGTGCTGCGAAAATGCGAATTTCTAATATCGAAAATCTAATTAACATTTCCCCCACGAAATGAATATACACATGTGTATATACATATATGTATATCGCACATAAATGTATATAATAACTGTAAGTGCTGGCAAAAATTAGAATTTTAATCAGCTGCGATTGGCATTAATTTCTGTCAATTGCCATTGGATATTAGTGACGCTGCTTTAAAGCTGGCAAGCGATTGGTATTTCTGTAATTTAGTTAGTTGTTCGCTCTTATGACACATTATTGAACAAATCTCTGGCCAATTGGCGCCGGGAGTTATCAATAGATAAAGAGTCATCGTATCGGTTACAGCGCTCGACTGACAATGCAACACGCAAGGCAACAAAGCCCAGCCGCATGCCACAACAGCTCATATACACAGACACAGCTAACCAACCAGACAGACAGACATATGCACTATCAACACAAGAAACGAGAGAGAGAGAGAGAGAGAGAGAAGGAGAAACGGAGTGTGAGGCCAGCATATGCCTCTGCTGCTGCTGCTGCAAACACATGCTCAATTGAATCGAAATTGAATTTGCAATTCTACGTGCTGCATCTAACACCATTTTCTTTGGCATGCGGCTAGCCTCAGCGAGCATATCAGCACTCTGTATATACTAACAATTCGTATGAGATGAATAAAGAGGAAAGAGCTATGTTACAGGTTACTGAAATTGAGTCAACGAATAAATTTTACGCTATTCCATTACCGATTCAGCAACTCAAGATTTTGTCAATTAGAAAACAAGCTAAATTCACTTGGTATTCGATAGATAATCAAGGGCATACTTATATTAAACATAAGAACAAAACAAACATTTCATTATAGATTTTAATAAACTGTAAGATATCAATCAATTATAAAGCAATTTTCAGGTGAAAATGAAACTTAGGTAGGATTTCTATTTGTGATGTACATATACTATAAAATAATTTTTTGCTATGATGATATCTATGCATAGAACATACTTTAATGTACTTCATAATTGTTGCGAAAATCTTCAAATGGAATAAACTTAGCTGAGCTGTCTATTGGGAGCTACATGAACTCCTATTCGTATTGTAATGTTAAAATACACTATAATTTATGTAAATGTCTAGAAGGATTTTCAAAGTTTTATAGTCATATCATAATCTTATTAAAATTTAATTTGCTTCAATAAGAAACTATCCACAAAATTGAGAACCAGAAGCAAAGAAGAGCGCGCTTCCTTGTTCCTCCTTATAATATTCATCACATTTCTAATATACAAATGCAAAGTAAACCGAACTCCAGATGAATACACTAATACCATATCAGCAAGTAGGGTATTCGCACTTCGCTTTTAAAGCCGATGGCAAAAGTATTTGAAGTTTTTAAGGAACTTTGCTGAGCATTTGGCAGCTCTGCTTGCCATGGCTTGGGTTGCGGTGCTATTCGATTTGCTTGTTGTTGTCGATCTCCCATGTCCCTTTCTAGATGTGTGTATTTGCTTTCGCTTTTTTACATATTTGCATTTCGTTATTGAGATTGAGACAAAGAGCAGAAGAGAAGCAAAAAAAAGTGCAGTTACTGCTCCTGCTGCTCCTGCTGCTGCTCCTGCTCTTCCTGCTGCTGCTGCAGCATTCAATCATCAATGTGTTTTTGCATTTTACACATTTCACTTGGCTCATCTTTGGAGCTGCTGATGCTTTTTTCTCTCTTTTCGTTTTCTTCTTGAGCTCTTCTTTTGCCTCTTCTTTTTTTTCTTCTTCTTGTTGGAGCTGCCATTTTGCTGGCTGGCTTCGCTTGCTTGACGCCTCTCAGCTTGAGTTCCTCTTGAGCATAATTGAAGCCCACATCTAAGCGGCCCCGCCCACTAGCCCACCAACGCCTTCCGCCTACCGCCCACCGCCCACCAGTCACTGATTGGCAAATCGAGTGCAGGGCAAATGTGTTCAAAGTCGTTTGATTTATTGATTGATTGTCAAAGCGATTGCCGTCTGCTTGACTGGCTCGCAACCAAATTTGTTGTACACAATAATTAAAATGCAAATACTCCCACCAAAACATAAGAGTGTGTGTATGTGTGCGTGTGTGTGTGTGTACTTGCGTGTGTTTGTGTAAAACCATTTAAAGGTTAGCTGCATGTGGCATGCCTTTGTCTTCTGGCTTCTGGCACTATGCTTAAGACATATTTCCATTTCCAGTTGGATTTGGCTTTTCTTTTTCTTTTTCCAGCCAACATTACAGCGTTGCTCAGTCACTCGACAAAATGATTTGTATGTCAGACGAGCGAATAACCTGTAACACCCCAACACATACACCCACACACACACTCTCTCCCTCTCTTTTTGGCTCACACTCACAGAAAATATTTGGTTCATATGCTAAGCGCCGTAAAGTATGCCGCACTTTCCCGTGTGCATTGAGGTAAAGTGTGTTGCTTTGTTGTTTCTTTGGCCGCGTGGCTCTGGCTGTGCTTTTCGCATATGCAAATGGCTTGGCGCAAGGACAAGTGTTCTCGTAAACATTCAGTAAACAAAGCAAACGACTACAGCACAATCGCATCGTACGCCATTTCAGCCAACGAGTTTCATCAAAATACAGTCAAAAATCAAAGCAAGGCAAAGCGAAAGTGTTTTAAAAAATCAAAATAAAGTAGATTCAGTAATGGTGCAAATTTTGACAGAATATTTGCAAACGAAATATAGCGAGATTTGGGATTCATCAATACAGCAATAAAGTAAAATGAGGAGAAAGCTCGAAGAGAAAGAAAAGTTGTACTCAAACCCTCAGTTAATATGCTCATTTATTTTCTCTTAATTTCTACCTCTTTCTTTCTTTCTTGGTGCCGTTAACTTTGTCAATCACTCTTTATTTCTATCTTAATGGCACTTTCTTGGTTTATCTCTTCCTTTCTTAATCTTAAAGCGCTCTGTCTTTTGATTTAACTATGCTCTTCTCTATTCATTTAATTTCATTTAGCTATCTCGCTCTCTCTCTCTCTCTCTCTCTCTCTCTTCGCCACTCTTGATTGAACTCTTATTATTTTCATTTATCTACTAGCTCTACTAGCTCCTTCCCGTGATTTATTTATTATCTTCTTCACCTATTATTTGCTTCTTCTCTTTCTCTCTCGCTTTGGGTTTATCTCTCATCTATTTCATTTCTTTCCCTCTCTCTCTATCTACTGATTGATTTCTTCTTCTTTCTTGTATTCTATTCGATCCTTTGATTTATCTCTTCTCTTCTTTATTCATTTTATTTCATTTATCTTATCTCTCTTTCCCTCTCTCTCTCTCCATATCTTTCATTTAATACATACCCTTTTTTAATTTAATCTTTCTTCTCTCTGTCTCTCTTTTCTAATATATCTCTTCTCTTCTTCATTCACTCTATCAATATATGCAAGTTGCCTTATCTTATATATTAACAACATTATTAATACTCACCAACTCTAATTTCCCATCCTCTTTTACTGATTCTCCACAATCACTCCATCTCTTTGATTATTCGCCTCTCTATGCGATTTTCATTGTTTCCAGTAAGCCATACATACTCTAATATTATTGTTCAATTATGCTTTTGCCCCTTTCACCTATTCGCTTGCGCTTACCCCTATTAACATAGCTTTCAGACAACACCTCTCTCTGCGATTTTCAACAAGACTTTCCGGTTTAGCTGAGTGTTTAGAAATATGTGGCAGCTTTTTGTGTTTGCCTAAAAGCATAGGCAGCTCCTGTTTCGCCCCTCTCCCCGCCTCTCGCCACGCCTCTCGCACAGCCTCTTTAACATACAAACCTAATGTCATATCTATTATTTCCACATAGCATCGAGTGGTATAGTTTAATTTTTGTTTCGCCTTGACTTGTTAGTGTTGCCAGATCAGCGCGAAACTTTTGTTATTACCATATGCAGAGTAGTTTTTAAATAATTTTTGGCGCAGCGTGGGGCCTGCTGGGCTAATGCAAGGCAAAGTCGTCGCGGGGAGCGTATTTCCAGTTGCTCGCTGCCTGGCTAGCCTCATTTTCATCGTTTCTTAGCAAATTTGCGAGGATATTTAAACTGTTTGAGAAGTTTTTTACGTGCGCCGTCATAGTTTGAAAGCTACTTTGGCATGGCTGGAGGTTTATGCAGCTGCATAAATGTTACTTCTACTTACGTAAATTACAAAATAAAGTTATTACGAAAAGTAATTTAAGTTAAAAATTTTTGTACGCCGCCGAGTAACCCGCGGAAATTGTGCAGCCAACTGGCAATGCCATGGCCCCTTTTTTCACTCGTTTTACGCTCTTTCTTTATCAGATGCTCCACCTCTTTTACTTTCTTTTTTTTTTTTTTTTTTTTTTTGGCATAACCTGCATGTGGTGGGCGTGCGGCTAGAGAATTCGTGTCTGCCGGCTGTGTCGCCTCTTGCTGTTTGGCTGCTCCATAAAATCGGGTAACAAGTTGCGAAATAGTTTCGCTTTGGGGCTTTCAGCCCAGGCTCTAATGCAGCCAGCCAACTTAAAGCATTTGCGTCATAGAAGTGCTGCAAATCAATTTGCATTAAACATTTAAGGCATCAAGAGCAACAACTGCAGCGGCAGCAGCGGCAGTCGGGCACGCAACAAAAGCCGCACTAAAACAAAAGCCCTGAAAAGTATGCAACAATAAACAAGACTCAAAATTCGAGTGTTAACAACTGCGCCATGCTCTGTGCGGAGTCTGCCTCTGAGTTGCACTAGCTTCTTTTTACTGCTTTTGTTTTTGGCCAAAATACTCATTAAGCAGCTTGATTATGTAAGAGTCTCTTAGACTTCCTGAAGAAATCAGAGCTGAAAGAGAGACACTACTTGAGTATAAACTGCTGACTCGAACCCAGATTATTGCATCGCAAGCTATTAGAAGAGTTTAAAACTGTTAAGTTTTTTTTTAACTAGTCTCTCTTATCTTTTTTTTTTTATGAATATTATGTCAATTTTTATTATTTATTATGATATTTTATTATTATTATTTAATTCTTTTGATTCTTTTTATTTATTTATATTTATTTTTATACCCTGAACCCATTGAAAATGGGAAATCAGGGTATAATGGTTTTGTTGAAATGTATGTAACAGGCAGAAGGAGGCGTGGCAGACCCCACAAAGTATATATATTCTTGATCAGGGTGACGAGCTGAGTTGATTTGGCCCTGTCCGTCTGTCTGTCTGTCCGTCTGTCCGTCTGTCCGTATGTTTGAACGCGTCGATTTCCGAAGATATAAGAGCTAGAGACTTCAAATTTTTTGTAAAATGTTCGTAATTACAGCGCGGATCGAGTTTATCATTAAAATTCGATAACTCATCCCGATCTTTTTTTATCGATGAAAAACCTTATCGAAAACCAGTTATAAAATTATATCTTCTACACCTTTATTGCTAGAGTCTCCAAATTTTTTATATATGCTTATATGCAATTTATACAATTTCGGTTTTTGTTAAAATTTACCCCCCACCTCTAAATTCACCCCCTCACCCTCACTTTTGTAAAACGCGTATTTCAAATACTAGAGACTTGTGCTTTAGCAATTACATGCATATTCATGTTATAATCATAATCTGAAAGTTTCATGAAGATCGTACGTCCACAAAAAAAGTTATTAAACAATTAAGTTCTCATAGTAAGCGCACACTGCAGCCCATGCGTGTTTATGCGTGGGTGCTTGTGTGTGTATGCGTTTGTGTATGTGTGTGTCTTTCTTGTGTAAGCTGAAAGACGCGAAAAATTATTGAAATAGCTAGCACTCCAAGGGTTCAGGGGATCTCGTAGTCGAGCAGTCTCGACTAGAGCTTTCTTACTTGTTTTTATTATTAATTTTATGATTGATCTACATTTTTATTTATAATAGTTATGATTTATTTTATATATTCTCTGATTAAATTATCTTATAAATAATTCAAACTCTGACTGCTTATGTTTTTTATGTTGAGTGCATTTTCTAATTTGTTACATATGAATATTATGGCACTTTATTTATTCTCTTATCCAATCTTTAGTGTGCTCAAGTTACAGAGATATTATATGTATATATGATAAATTTTCTTTAAACTTTTCTTTAATTTGTTATAGAATCTGCTGGCACACCAGCTTTCCCTACTTCCCAGCCTTTCTAGTGCATGTTAACCCATATACCCTATTTACACTTTGCCAAAAAGTGGTGCATTGAATAAAGCAAATTGAAAAAGTGGTCGGGTCAGTCATAAAGAATGCAAACTGCAGGTTAAAATCGAAACGGAAACTTTTAGCCTTGCGCCCGGCGCATTGATTGAGTCAAGCGATTGGCGGCTGTGGGTGGTAAACAGTGGCCAGACGGGGTTACGCTTAATCAATGGCCCAATAAACAACACACCAACAGAGCGAGAGAGAAAGAGAGAGGAGAGGGTGAGTGTGGCAGAGGGGAGTGGAGCTGTGCAATCATGGTCACATTGAATGCGCAGCGACAAAACTGTAAGCAATTGCACAAACCCGAAATGTTGCTCTAGTTGTTGTTGTTGTTGTTGTTGTATGCATGGTTGTTGTTTAGCTGTAAAATCAAGTTGAAAGTTGCTGGCAACTTGAGGTGCAAGTGTCGTGTTTTTGTCAATGGGCCAACAGCAGCAATTTCCGTTTCCTGTTGCCAACGTTGATGAAACTACGAAAGAAAAAAATGGGAGAAATGGCAAAGAAAAAAGTCAAGCAACAAAAGTTTAGATTACAAATTCACATACGTACACTGGCCAACAGGGCAGCAGCAGTTGATTTACTGTTGCTGCTTTTTTTTGTTGCTGCTGTTGTTGTTGTTGTTGTTGCTGCAGTCTTGGCTGCATGTTTTGTGGTCATTCAGTGCAGTGCAATTGGAGCTTGTGTCTCAGCTCGTTGTTGTTGGCATTTTGGCTGTACTTTTTGCCACTGCCAGTCATGCGTGGCACATGCTACGCTTTGATGTGGTGCTCGGTGCCCACTCTCCAGTCTCCGCTGTCCGCTCTCCACGTGCCACACGCCCAATGCCTAAATAAACCTAAAGTAATAAAAACGAGCAAAAAACCTCAAGCAAGAGTGTGGCAGAGCGGGAGGGGGAGAGGGAGAAAAAGAAGTGAGAGAATGAGGAAGGCAAAGGAAACATCAGCAACTGCAAATGCCGCTTCTACATTTGGCTAAATTGGACTCAGCGAAAGCCAACATCACACACACACACACACACACACACACACACACACACACACACACACACGCACACCAACAACAACTTTGTAAATATTTTATGCAAAAACACAAACTGAGTGCGGCTCTGTCTCAGCCACAGAAGCTACCTGGAAAATGTTTTTCAACACATCTGTACGATTGCATCAAATAATATTTACTTTGCTATACCGCACACACACAAACGCACACACGCACACACGTACATGTTAGCTGTATCTGTATCTCAAGCATACGGTTCATTAGGCTGCTCAAGAGCCTCACACAAATTCGTTACTTAAAACTTTTGTAGCTCAACTTGCGGCTGTTAAGTAAATTTCCTAATGTTAACTACAAATTGACTTTGAATACATCAGCCACGTTGAGTGTGAGCGCCGCATCCTTTAGGCCTGGCCAAAAACTCTGCTCTAATTGGCAAAAGAATGAAAACTGTTTGCCCATAATTGATATTTGAGAGAGAGGGAGAGAGAGAAAGAGAGGGAGAGAGACAGAGGGAGAGAGTGATAGAGTGAGACAGCTGTGGCCATGGCGCAACAAACATAAATAAAGCAGTCTAATCAGCGCTGCCATTGGCAGCACTATTGTCACGTATTATTTTACATTTGTCTGCATTGCCATTGCCATTCGCACTGCTGTTGCCATAGTTGTTGCCAGTGTTGTTGTTGTTGGCATTGCTTATGCTCGTCCTGTCCACTGTGCACATAAATCTGCTAGAGGAGACTTGGGCTTTTTATGCCCTTTTTTACGTTAGCTGACATAAGTGAAGGACAATGACTCGGCACATAAATGAAACGCGAACTTTCTTGTAGGAAATTAACTTGCTTAATTATTCGCATACTGGTATTAACATTTTTATATGACTATATAGAGCTTTGAGTGATTTCCTGATAAATATGGATTTATGAACATATTTTGAAAATTATCTTATAAAGTTTTAATAGATAATGATTAATGTATTTACAAATTTAAATAAATAAATTATATGTAGATAAATATTAAAAAAAAAAAAAGAAAAACCAATATATAATGTTTATCTGAAGGATTGTATTGAGACTCGAGATAAATGACATATTAAAGCATTTTTTATTCTAGTCACAAAAAATGCCTGAAACAGATTTCTTAAACTTGATATTTACTTCTTTTTTGTTTATCCATTTTTATACTTTATAAAGCAGGCATATATGTACTTGAAAAGTACAAAAAATGCTCGATTTGAATAAAAACATTTTAAATCTATTTTTCGAATTTATTTAATATATATTAATACTTTTTATATTTAATTTATTTATTTATTTTTTTTTTTTGTACAATTCAATATAAATTATTCGTTTGAATTTATGTTATTTCCGTAAGCCTTATATTTTTTTTAAATGCTTATATATTTTTTTTAAATATATATTTAATTTTTTTTATATATACATTTTTTAAATATATAATATTAAATTATATATAATTTTCCTTTCCTATACTCTTTTTGTTCTTCTTCTACCCTCTTACTCTTTGGCCCGGCTTCATTGCATTTAGAGCATTTGAAATTCGTTGCATTTTATACACAACATATATAATATAGTATTTCTTGCTCTTTATTTATTTACTTCTTGTGAGTGAAGCGCACATTTTGAGGGGATGAAGCTTGAGTGGTTGCATATTGCCAACTTCAGTTTGTCTCGCTGTTTGGCTTCAAGGATAGCTTACACATCAACACACACACACACACACTCATATACACACACCATAAGCATTGTGGGGGCAGCAGCAGGTGGCGCGATATTATTCCCGCAGCGATATGTTGTTCTCGCTGTTGTTGTTGCTGTTGCAGCTCATTGTTGCATTTGGCACATGGCTGGCATTTCGCTGAAATTTGTATAGCATCTTGCTGCCACGTATTGTTGCATGCAACTGCCAGAGTCATTCAAATTCCGTGACAATTCGATAAAATGCGACATTGTGACAGTGCAAAACAGCTAAGCCCGCCACGCTCAGCTATTGCTATTGCTATTGATTTGCTTTTATTTTTTAAGAGTATATATAAGAAGAAGAATAAGAAGTGTATATATATTTATTTAGGGTTCAGTTTTAAGCTCATATATGCGGCCAAAGTCAGCTGGGACTTTGGCTGATTTACGAATGCCAAAAACACAAATCGAGCTGCTGTATAAAACTTGAGCTGCTTAAAGTGTGCCTTGTGGAATACACAAACACACTCAAAGAGGGTGGGAGAGGGAGATACAGAGAGAAAGAGAGAGAGACACCTACAGGACACAATCACGGTAATTGAGAACTTTTTGGCAATGGGAAATGTAAAAAAAAAGCAAAAGTCGACAGAGCCAAGTGAAGATTTACTTCATTTTTGGCAAAGCTCCCACAAATGCGTGTGTGTGTGTGCGTAAGAAATATGTGCTGTGGTGCACAGGAAGGTAAAATAACAGACTTGCGTCATAATTTACACGTGTGTGCGAGAGAAGGAACAAAAAAAAAAAAAAAAAGAGAAAAGTAGTGTGGAGACAAACCCAACCCCGCTCCCCTTTTGACTGTTTGGGGTCAGCAGTCAGTTGGCAGGGCAAGTTGTTGGCAAACGCTTGCAGCTGGCTAAAAAGTGTGAAAGAGCGATAAGAGAGAGAGAGAGTAGGCGAGTGGGATGGGTAGGCAGAGGGGTGGGTGCTGCTGCTGTCACACAGCCATTAGCCACTGTGTAGGCGGCTCTCATTAGGCCCGGCTCTCGGCCCGGTTATGCAAATTATTATGCGTCTTTCTTTCGTTCTGCTCGCTGGCAACTTAATCATGCATGTTTACACGCAGTACAAGTACAAAACTCAAACAACAAACCGAAACAACAAACACGATTCGACAACAAAGCAAGTGAAATACAAGACAAGCACGACCTGCCGAGTCACAATGCTGTGTGCTCCCACTTTCAGCATCTAGCTGCCCCCTGCCAGCCCCGCCCCCCCCCCCCCCCCCCCCCTACCCACCGTCAGACGACCCACACAATGCCTTCACAGTCCAATGATATATGCAATCCCTAGGCGGGCGAGGCTAATCAACGCGCGCATGCCGAAACACAAACATTTAACTGAATTAACTTTGTTTACAGCACAAATTTTTGCATAGCTAATTAGACGGCGAACGGGGCCAAGGCGTGTTCAAAGCCTTGAATATATCCATCCGCCCACTCTCAGCTAATTCCCTGTCGAACTCTCTGCTCATCCCCTGTGCCCTGCACCCCCTGCAACCCATTCAGTCTTAACGTGCGTGTTTTTATGCTTGGCAACAAAACATTTACACGTTTTACTCAACGGCCAATTTTCCGGAATACAAACAAATTTCAATTGAAGTTTCACTTGGTTCGAGTTGGGCTTAAAAACTCTCAAGATTCAGGATTCAGGCTGTTTTTAAAAAAAGTTTGCAGTCTAAGAGTCTGTCGAGAGATGAAACCGTTAGAATTTCATTATATAATCTCCTGTATTTCTATTTTATTATTATTATATTTTTAAATTTTGATAATGAGAATTCATGTTCTTGACTGAATATATTAAAATATATAAAATTCTATTTATTAAAATTGATGATGAAACATTAAAAAATTTGTTTGACCGTTTTAAATGAAAATTATCTAATTTTTAAATGAAAAAAAAAAAAAAAATAAAAATAAAGTAAAATAGGAAAAAAAATATAAAATATATATAAAAAAAAAAAAAAAAAAAAAAATATATATATATATATATATATATATATATATATATATATTAGTCTGTATAACATTTTATACGCTAAAATACATTACAAAATTATATATAAACAAATGTAAAATAAAATAAAAGTTTTTATAATTTTATATAGGAATAATCTAATTTTTAAATACAAAGAAAATACGAAATAAAATATAAAAATATATATAAATCAATCTGCATAACATTTTATATCCTGAAATTTGTTACAAAATAAAATATAAACAAAAGAAAAAAAAAAAAAAAAAACCAAAAACAAAAAGAAATTTATGTATATAGGATTATATTTTTAAAGATTTTTTATTCAATTATTATTTTTAGACTTATTGTGATTTATTTTACATAAATTATTTCTTATATGCATCTCTATCAAGGCAATACAAATCAAATTAAATTTCAGTTCAGAGACTTCTACCCCAAGATATATTGAAATTCGACGCGTTTACATGCCATTCCCCAATGGAAATCAATTTCAAGTTTAGCTCGAAAGTTTTCAGACGGAGCAGAGTATGTAGCTGGGGACTGCTAAGCATGGCATGTAGAGTACATTGCAGTTGCAATTGTCATGATAATGATTTTTTCTGTTTTTTTTTTTTTTTTTCTGTTTGCAGTAGTTTGATTCCATCTTCGGCTTCACGAATTGTTGCAGAGACGAAAGTTTTTGTTTGTTTGGGGTATCTGGGAAAGTTGTCATAACGAAGAAAGTTTGTGCGGAGGCTCAGGTGCAGTCGTGGGCACGTAAAATATGGTTGGAAACAATGTGGAAATAGTGGAAAAACTGCCGCTTGTTTTATTTATGCATTTATAGTAGTTTTTCCTCATGACTCTTGAGTCGAATTCGTGCGGCGCTTCCTTTGGCACTCGTCACTTTTGCCGACTTTGTCTCATTTTTTATTTAAACAACAAACTTTTGCCCATGCACAAAACTTCTACATTTCCCTTCTCACTTTAACTATTACTCTCCATCTCTTTTATTTTTTGTATCTTTTTTTTTTTTCAAAATTACCTAACGAGAGAAGAGGGCGCGAGGAAGTTAGTTGCAAGCTGGCTATAACTTGGTGTAAGTAGCAAAAAGTTTTTGCAAATATTATTAAATAAGCAGCATCTCGCGCACAGAGAGACAGAGAGAGACGGAGAAAGAGAGGGAATGAGAGGGCGAAGGTTGGAAATTTGGTGACAGCGTCAGGCAAAAGGCTAAGAAATAAGCAAATTACATACAGAAAATAAATATAATAGTATTAATAAAATTGTTTATATATATTTTAATTCAACAGACGAAAAATTGAAAAATAAAATAGTTGAAAAAATATCAGAAATACACATATAAATATACTATATTTAAAAATTTATGATAAAACTTTATAGGAATTGTCTCCTAAAGTCAGCTGTATATTGTGGCAGAATGCCTCAGCAAATGCTGAAGCTAATAATTGAAAAGTTCTGGGAACACAAGTTCGCAAGCTAAACAACTTTTTCAAGGACCAATAGGAGAGCTGTACTCGGCAATGGTCGACTAGTAGATACCCTGAATGTATAAAAAGCCTAAATCAAATGATCGATTAATATCTTTAATAAGCTGAGGATTATCGAAATAAAATAATCGATGAGAGATTAAAAATATATCATAAGCTCTAATTATTGTATACAGGAAAAGAAAGTTTTTATAATTGAATTGAAAATTGAAGCCTGCTGCGCTTAGGTGGATGAACAGAGAGATAGGGGAACAAATAGATGGATCGACTTCTCAAGAATATATACATTTTATATACAGGCGTTAGTTGAGCCTTTAACGTCTTGCATGAATGTCAACAAATCTATACCCCGACATTCCATTTAAAAATGAGTTGAGGGGCAGAGTCTAGAAAGAGACGGGTAATACATCATACAAGAAGAAGAAGCAGAAAATGTCTTCAGAAACAATATAAATCGAAAGCACATAGCTTAATATGTAATTGATGTAGCAACAACAATTTCAGCTGCCCTCAAGCATAAATCGTGCTCGATAATCAAGCCATCAAAACTATGGCAAGAAATTTGTAAATCAGTAAAAACAGTTAAATTGAACGGCAAAGGATTTGATTGTGGATGCGGCCCGGACCGCTGCCAGTTGGCGCATAAATGTTGCAATGCGAGTTTGTCTCGAAGTAATTAAAATAATAGCCATTGAGAAAGCAAAAGGGCACTCGAAATAGGAATTTGCGCTTGGCGCAGCTCTCGTGCTCGTAAAATGTCCCAACAATGTAGAACACCATCCATCAGACGTCAATTGTATGCCAACTGACAACAAATCAAACTGTCATCCAGCACAGCCAAAGCTAGCTAGCCAGACAGAGAGACAGACAGAGAGACGAGTCGGACGACGAGTCGGAAGAGTCAGCAGTCAGCAGTTGAGCCAGTGGAGCATTCAACCAGTCCAAAGTATTTGTGGAGCGCCATATTTGAAATTATGCCACATGCATTGGCATTGGAAGGGTCTCTCTCTCCCTCTCCCTCTCACTCTCTATCTATCTCTAGCTATGTGTGTGTGTGTGTGTGTGTGTGTGTGTATTGCTGCCTTTTGGCACAATTTCTATATGCAGGCATCTATCTATCCATCTAGTTTGTGTCTCGTTGCAGCTGTCAGCGCTCTATTTTGCAGTTCATCATCATTGTCATTGACATTTTCGAGTGGTTACAATGGCAAGCAGTGCCTGCCTAGGCACTCTCAGGGGAGTCGAGTGTGTGAAGGGGGGCAGAGGCAGTGGCAGAGACTCCATACTTGACTAGGGGCAACTGCATTGCTTTCGATTTATTTGCGCCTGAAAGATTTATGCGTTTGAAATATGGCAAATTGCCATACTCGACACGCTTACACATTACTCAGAAAACATTGAATATTAAAGCTCGATTTTAGAGCAAAATCATTTGATTAGATGTAAATGTTGAATTCATAGACTGACTCATAATTAAAATGGATTTTCAGTTCGTATTCTAATTGGGTTTGCCATTTGATTATATTCTATATAAGTTTGTGAATACTTTTCGCCAGCTTTTATTCTTAGTATAAAAGATCGAAATATAATCAACTTCTGCTAAGACATGAATGAAAATGTTGATTTTTAAAATTTGATGGATAGGAACTGTAGTTAACTTGTTAAAATCCTATTAGAAGGTTGCCCTGGCAGAGCAATACATCTTGCCTTTTACTCATTTTCTAGTCACTTATTTTTTAGGATATTATGTTATTATCTATCTTTAAAATGCAAAAATTATGTACAAGACAATTGCAGCTCTACACTTCTTATCTATTACTATTATTATTATTATTATTATTTTTTTTTTATATAAATTGTCATAAATAAAAGGAAATTTTTCTGCTTTTTCTTTGATACTAAACTATTTTTTTTTTTTTTTGCTATTTTTTTTTAAATATTACAAAATGTTATAAATTAAAAGTGTTATTTTTTACTTTCCCCTCGCCTTTGTATCTAGATATTAAAAATTTCATTTAAATAGTTTTAAGCTTTTCTTAAAAATCTCTTTATCAAATACTCAAAATTGTAATATTTTCATAGATCAAAAGTCGCTTCGCTCGGGCATCAGAACTGAATGGGAACACGATGCTTACATATTTACATAACTCACCTGCTGTGTGTAAATTGAAATAGCTTAAAAAGCATCTGATATCCGATGAGGGGAAATGTGATTGGCTGGCTGGCAAGATGTTGTGCATTAGATATCTGCAATGGGGGGTGGTGTGGAGGTGGAGCTGGAGGCTTGGGGTGTAGAGCTGGGCAGGTTGACTGGAGTCAGGAACCGAGCTCCGGCCACTCGATTGACTGTGAAATAGGAACCACTTTGCGCAAAGCTAATAAGGAATAAGGAATAGGGAATAAGGAATAGCGGAATCGATATTGCCATGACACCTACAGGACGAATTTGAATTTTGGGCAGGCGGAAATTGATGCCATTACGGTTTTGTCTGAAGTCTGACGCTGAGTGCCACGCCGGAAGTAGCTCGTGGTGCACTTTTATTTAAAGAAAAATGCCAAATGCCGGTGGCAAAAATACCAAAAAAGGAAAAACAAAGCCAAAGTGAAAGCGAGCGTGAAAGAGCTGCAAGAAGAAGAGCTGAACAATGTATGGATATATGTATATGTATGTATGTATGTATGTTGTGTGTGTATACTTTTGGGTAGCACTGTCTGCCGACACTTTTTCAGACAGACGCATATATCACACTGACAGACAGCTGGGCAGACGGACGGACAGTGGCACCCACAACACATCAGTCAATTTATCTCCAACGATTCGTGTGTGTGTGTGTGTGCAAAAATTACGCAGTTTATGCAGAAGTGTGTGTGTGTGTGTGTGTGTGGAGTGGCCCATTGAACTTTAGCAGTCAAATGAAGGCGGGGCCTGCCATGAGATCTACATATATTGATAAATGACCCAAGTACCCTGTCCCAAATCGATGGCTCGATGGATGCCGCTTGACAGGCCAAAGGACGGAACAATGGACGGACGGAAGGACGAAGGCGAGCCGAGGCGAGGCGAGGCGAGTGCAATTGATGCGCGCATTTATATCGGCCATATTAAAGTTAAGCTGCGTGGCTCTCGCTCTGCCGGTCTCTCGTTCTCTCGGCCTCTCGGTTTTGATTTCATTTAATCAGCTGGCGACAATTAAGTAAGTTATGCCGGCACGTGCTACAAAAAACTTCATCAAAATGAACGACAACAGCGCGCGAAGTGTAAAATAATTACTTCGGCTTGTTCCAGCTTCGGCTTGGAATGGGAATGGGAATGGATTGGGATTGGGACTGGAACTGGGTTCTGCATTGGTTTACGAATATTGCTATCGCTTGACTTTTGTTTCCTTTTCTCTCTCTCTCTCTCTTTCTCTCTCACACATGTAATTAATTAAATAAGCGCCTCAGTCCGCAGATACATTGAATGGCTTACTGCGTAGCCTGTAAAGCGACTGATTGACTTCTGGTTTGCCCAGCTGCCTCTTGGCCGACCGCCGCCGCTTCAAACCCTTCAACAACAATTATTCAGTGCGCAACAATTTACACAAAAAGAAGAAGAAAACATTTTAAAATTCAGCTGAAAGCATTCCATTAAATTCCATTAAATGCGCCAACACAATTCTTTATTAAAAATTTTATTGCACTTCCGGTTCAATTATTTATAAATAACGCCTTGCATTGACTCTTCTGCCAACTAGAGCTGCGATTCTTTGTATGTATAGTAGAACAGGGGAGCGTGGGCGTGGCATGAATGACTGGGAGTTGTCGAGTGGCGTATGGATGGTGTTTCAACCAGATCCTGAAATTATTTAATATGAAGTTAAGGCATGTAAAACTCGCGTAATAAGCAGGAGAAGGAGTGGCTTATACATATAAATAAATAGGAATTATATGCTTATACAGTGGCATTCGGTTATAATGACTTAGCTTAAAACATTTGTACATATTGCAATGGAAATTCTGCTTCCCAGAAAAACTTATAAGCGCATTCTGATGTGGTTATAGCTTCTTCCGGTTATAACGACGGTTTCATGAGTATTGTTATTACCGGTTTCAATGCTTATACTTGATCTGGAAAATTAGGTTCGACCCTTCTTATTACTTATCTGTCTGACCTCCCGTTGGTCCATCTGTTAACCCGCCTGACGGAATGTTTGTCTCTTCCCATTCACCCGTTCGATGTATCATCTATTCGAGCATTTGCTAGACCGCTTATCCATCTATACGTAATGTTCGTCCCCTCATGTGTCTGTCTGCCTGCTTTTCCTTAATGATGACAGTATCTTATAAGCTAGTTGTACTAATATCTTAAAACTTTAAATACACATACATATATGATACTCTATTAGCTTAATAAGAATTGATTGTCATAAATACAGATTTAACTGTTTTCCCCTATATAATACCATTTTCTAACTATCGCCAAATATCAATGAGTCGCCTTGACCTATAGAGCATAGCTCGAAAAAACACGCTATTTAGAATGTAAATTTATTTGATGTAAGATTAGATTTTAAATAATCTTGACTTTGGATATCTATTCACTTCCACCCAAAATGATATTATTTCTAATACCTGGAATATACATATTAAAATGATTTAGCTTCTAGAAACACATTCTTAATTATATTCAAGTACATTTCAAATTAATTTATTTATTCCCAGAAAAAAAAGTATTCAAAGCTTGCCCAACCCTCATATTGAGTGGTGTCAAAAGAACAAGTGGAAAAATGTCCATATGCCTATACTCGCATGAGTATATATACATACATAAATACATACATATATCTGCTTTTGCCTCCATATGCATGTATATGAGTATTCTAGTATCAGTCCTAGGTCATAGGTCACTTAGAGCATCCACTAGTCGAGCACTGCCAACTTGAGCAGCTGGACATGTTTTCCATGTTCTGAGCTCTCATAAACCACAATCTGCTGGCCAGCTTATTGCTGTCCTTGACTCGCCAGAAAGAAAAAATCCAGTTAAATAACATTTAAATTAGAACGGGGTTTTTTCTCTAACTACTCACTGGGAGGGTGGAAGGGGCGCTGCATGCGGTACATAACAACAGAAAAGTTGTTAAGTAGTTGGCAACTTTTATTGCCTGGCCAACATGATCCATAAGCCGCACTTAGTTGGCCTTCAACGGCTGCTCAAACATTGTGTAAGCTCGATTTTATTTCTGCTTTTGTTGTTGCTGTTGCTGTTGCTGTTGTTGCCTAACTCGGCTGAAAAAGCCGTGTCCAGTTGTTAATTGTGCTGTGGACAAGGGCTGAGCATGAGAGGCCTTTGCGTAGTAATTGCAATTGAAAGTTTCTTCATAATGCTGCCAGCTTCTGTTAGTGGGCGGGGCGAGGTGAAAGCGTGTGTGTGTGTGTAGATGTGTGTGCATTAAATGTCTTTGCAGCTAGGCAGTGGCAATGGCGCTGCGACATGCTGCATGCTGCTTGCTGCACACATGAAATTATAACATTTAATTTTTAATTATGAGTGCTATTAACATGGCCAAAAGTTTTTGCCCCTGGCTGGCGGCCATAAAATAAATGACAAAATAAAAATGCCAACAGAGCGACAGAGCTGAAATTATTATTTTGCATTTAAGAGCAGGCAGCAGCAAAAGCAGCAGCAGCAGCAGCTGTGCTACCAACTCTCCCCTTCCCTCTCACTCTCTCGCCCTCTCTCTCTCTCTCTCTCTCCCAGGCAGCTGGCAACTAATTATGTGGAATAATGAAACAATCATGGCAGCTTCTGCAGCTTATTTGCGGCACATTTCCCCCTCTTGTTGTTGTTGTTGTAATTTTAAATAAATTATTTCTATTTTCGCTCCGCTTTTGCTATGACAGTCCTTGGCGCGCATTAAATTTTATTTCCATTTCAATTCCGAATTTGTCTTAATGAATATCCGATATATATATGTACGTATTTATAGCCTTGGCGCACCTGTTTACACGGGCTAATTGTATGCGTATCGCTGCCGTATTGTACTTTGCATAAAAACAATAAATATTATTAACAAGCAAAGAACAAAAAAACAGAAAAATGTTGCAGGCAGTTGGCATTTGATTTATGGGCGTGGCTGAGGTCAGTTTTTGCACAGAAAGTGTGCTCAAATGCAGTTCGTGTTGTTTTCATTTCAGTTTTTTATTATTTATTAATAGTTTTTCTGTGCAATTCATATAAAAAGATACCCTGTAGATGATTGAGTAATGGGTGTTTACTGCTTGAATATTTAAAATTGATTGCAAGTCCTGTTACACCAAAATAGTAGCAGTCTCTATGAATATCTTCATACTTTAGCATTTGTCTGTCTTATATTTTCAAAAAATCTAATACCCTGTAATCTCTGTTCAACTCTTCTCCTGCATATCTATTCCGACCCATTCTATTCATCAAAATATTCACTTTTTATTCATATTTATCTTATGCGCTATCATCACAGTAAATTTTTTAAAATAAATTGAATACACCCTGTAATTCTGGAGTTCCCCTTTTCAAATACATATCATTTCCAATTTATATTTTTTACCAAAATCTCTTTATGTTCATATTTAATTCAAATCCCAAACTCTTTACAGGGTATCATATTGTCTATCATATATTTATCAGACTTTCGTATACCCTGTAATGCAAAAATAAGTCATTACATATCATGTCATCTCCATAAGCAATAAAATATTCCTTTATTTACAACTCTTTATTTACAACTCTTTACAGGGTATCTGCACAATTAATTACAGCATTTTTATAGATTTCAATATACCCTGTATTTCAAGAGTACCTCACTTCATCTATATATCGGGTCCACACTCATCCTATAATGCCATAAACATCTCAATCTCTACATACACAACTTTTTACAGGGTATTTCCACATTTACGGCATTTTTATAGATTTTCATATATCCTGTAATGCAAAAGTATCCCTACAATATCCAAATTCCTCATGTAATCATATTCATCTCAATCTCACCATTCACAACTTTTTACAGGGTATTCGTACACGCACCCTCATCGATATGCATTGATTTTTTCATGCATTCCAGGTGTTGATGCATTATTAATGCTATTTTAAATGCCACATTCAATTGCTGGCTGGCTTTGAATGCCGTCGCATTACCTAAAATCCCGTTTATTTTGAATTTAAATTGTAATTAAATTAACGATAGCAGCCAAACACACGGACCGGGTCATCGGGTTGGGGCGCATTTCATTTGTAATTTAATACAAAATATATTGTAATTTACTTAAGAGCTCTTCGGCCATACAGAATAATTCCATTTTAAATATTGCGTTAACATATTTGTGTCGCAACATTTTAAGCTCCGTTCGCCAAATGCAATTAACAAATAAACTCGGGAATTAAAGAATGCACTTAATGCGGCCATAGTTCAACTTTATTTGCATCGGGTAACATTAATGATGGCCAACAAGTCTCTGATGTAATTTTCGCTCGTTCAGCACGGCGTATACGTAACGTATTGACTTGAGGCTCTATCATCATTAAAAGGCTAAACATTTTTCTACTTTTGCTCACATACAAACGTTTCTTAAGCTTCGACATAATCATTATGAGCATTTACATCTTCATTATCATGATTAACATCATTAATATGCTTCACCCTGGTCAAGTTTCCAGCTCTCTCATGCCCTATGCTTCAACATTAGCAGCATCATCATCTTCATTATGATGCTAATGATTACGTTTATAGCTATATTCATTAGTTACGTCAATACTCAGGGGTCTAATTATTCCATGTGCTTCCACTGCCTGCGCGTCTAAATTGCATTATTATCTGCATTATTGTGGCCATAAATATAAGGGAAGACTTTCAGCTATTCCAGTTTCGTTGCCACCCAGCACTGAGATAAACTCAATTGAAATTTAACAGAGGTTGTCTCTCTCTCTCTCTCTCACTCCCTTACTCTGGCTCTCTATTATAGATATTCATGACGTAATTGAATTAGGAATTATATATTAATTGATATTTGGTGTAGTTAAGTTGTAGATTAGTTTATGTTCGACTACTTGAATGCAAGTCTCATCAATTGAGTTATCTAATAGTAAGGAGAGTGCAATAATGTAATTTAGAAATATTGAAGAATATACCATCTGATTGACGAAGAAGAATATGTGATTGAATGCCTGTGATTAGCTGACTGTTGAAGAATTCGAAGAAATGATTGATGAGTGAAGTAAATGAATGAAGTGATAGAGTGAAAGAATGTGTAAAGAATTAACGTGATTAATAGACTAAATGAATTATTGTTTGATGGACTGATTGATTAATGTAAAATTAACAGAGAATAATACTGAGGAATTACTGAATTATTGTATGTTTGTCTAACTTAATGATTGACTGATTGATTAATGTAAAATTAACTGATAGACTACATAACTAATGGACATACAAACTGATTGAATAATTCTGATGGAATACTAAATAATTGACTGATTTTCTAACTTAATTATTGACTGATTGATTAATGAAAATTTAACGGATTAACTAATTAACTGATGGACTTATAAGCTGATTGAATTATATTTATTGAATACTGAATTATTGTCTATTTGTCTAACTTAATGATTGCCTAATTGATTAATGTAAAGTTAGATGATTGACTAACTCACTGACTTGAGAACTTACAAACTGATTGAGCAATGAGAAATTCATTCCAGTCCATGACTCATAATCATTTGTTTTTTGGCTGATTGACTGGCTGATTGATTATACGGCAAGTTGATCAAGAAATGACCAAGTCTGCAGAGTTCAACCACTAAACTATTCTGTAGCTATCTTATCTGGTGAACACGGAAACTATTGATTTAATCTAATTTCTCATTAGGAATTGAGAATTTAAACTTAAAAATTTCTTAAATTTCAATATAAGTTAAAAATGAAATACATCAAGCTGTAATACCCTTCCTTAAACGAACTTAATTTTCAAGTTAAGGTAAAAGTCAATGTTAGCACCTGACCTATGGCAAAAGTGCAAGCAGTTAAATATTTAACATATAAATTAAGCAATTTGCACAAATTTCACCTGAGAGTTAAACGCTAAGCTTAGATCAGCTGCAAGGCTTTGCCAACTGGCAGTTGGGCTAATTAAATGCAGCTAACTATTTGCATATGCAGACACCAAAGTTAACGCATTAATTAGCATAAATTTCAATGGCATGCGATATGCAAGTCGGATGCTGGCCAGCAGCTCGAGTTTGCCTCGAGTTTGCTCTTGGCGCGATTGACAAATGCAGTGTAAACATTTCTACAAGCAACAACAGCAGCAAGAACAACAAGAGCGAGAACAACAATTTGATATGCCTTAATTTAAATGTTAATTCGTTTATCGAGTCCGCTGATGCGTTGAGCCTTTGTTTGTTATAATTGGCAATCTGTGATGTCGAGTCAGTTGCCGTGGTACTTCAAGCTACGCAAAAGTCAATTAGTCTTTATTAAGCAGCAGCAGCAACACCAGCAGCAGTCGTCCAGTCTGTCCATCTGTCCATCTGTCCATCTGTCCATCTGTCTGTCTGTCTGTCGCGCTGTCTGGCTGGTAATGCAAATGTTGTGTCTTACGCCATAAAAATGCAGTCGCTGTCAGCTACAGCTACACATACATACAGACAGATGTAGCTACGGCACACAGATACTTATTCAAAGGGACGCGATATAGCAGCGTTAATAATAAGCAACATTTACAGACAACAAAAGGCCATTTTAATGAAATAACCATGCGTCCTGTGTGCGTGCGCCACACGCTGTTGCACTCATTTTAGCAGCGAAAGAAAACAAGCAGCAAACCAACAGCAACACGGCCAACAAGCCGAACAGAACACCGCAGTGGAGAGCAGACAACCAGGCCGGGCCGGTCCAGGCCAGTAGAGAGCACAAGCAGGAGTAGGAGCACAATCAGCAGCAGGAGCAGGTGCCGGAGCAGGAGCAGGAGCAGGAGCAGGAGCAACAGAAACCGGGCCAAACAGCATGCGTACAAGATGAAATCATTAAAGGAAATGAGTTTTTTTTTCCCATCGGGTTATGACAAAAAAATGCGTTAAAATAAATTATTTTAATGTAGTTCTCATGTCAGCCCACGCCCTTGCCGCGTGTGTGTGTGGGTGTCTCTCTCTCTCTCTCTCTTTGTGTGTGTGTGGGAAAATGCGCGCATTTTAAAAATTCATGTAATCACAAAAGTACACATGTAGTAAAAAAACACAACGCGCCTGAGCTGTGTGCAAATGTTTGTTCCGGCCACGCCCATATGAAGCTAAAGGCGAAGGCCGAAAGATTGGCAGGCTGGAAGGTTGGCTGCATTTACATTTAAGGCCTAATAAGCTCAGTAGCAAGACACGACTGATTGAATGACTAACTGAATGACTGACTTATTGACTGATTGAAGAATAACTGACTCACTGACTGAGGAACTGACTAAATTATTGATTTACTGACTGACTGACTCACTGATTGGCTGACTGATCGACTGACTTACCAACTGATTAACTGATTGACTGACTGACTCAATAACTGACTGAATGAATAACTGACTGACTGATTAACTAACTGACTCACTTACTGACTGTGGAACTGAGTAAATAATTGATTGACTGACAGACTAACTGACTCACTGATGGGCTGACTGATCGACTGACTTACCAACTGACTAACTGATTGGCTGACTGACTCAATAACTGACTGATTGACGCACTCACTCACTGACTGAGTGAATGAATAACTGACTGACTGATTAACTAACTGACTTTTTGACTTATTGAATAACTGACTCACTTACTGATTGTGGAACTGAGGAAACTATTGATTGGCTGACTGACTGACTTACAGATTGGCGGACTGATCGACAGACTGGCTGAATTACTAATTGACAGACTGATTGAAAGTCTGACTTATTGACTGACTGATTGACTAGCTGAATAACAGACTTATTGAATAATTGACTCACTGACTTAATTATTGATGACTAAATTATTGACTGACTCACTGACTGTTGAAAGTCTGACTCATTGAGTGATTGACTGACTGACTGATTGATTCACTGATTGCCTGACTGATTGACTCATAGACTCAGTGACTGATTGACTCACAGACTCACTGATTGATTGACTGACTCACTGACTTATTGACTGAATCAATGATTGAGTTTCTCCCTGACTGACTGACTGACTGCCTCGCTGATAGACTTAACTAAAGTACAATCAAGGCTTAACTAGAATGCCATCAGAAAATGAAAGAAGATACTCCTCTCTTCAATTCAATTCGAGAGACAAAGTTAAGATTTCAGCATCAGAGTAGCATAAGTAGTTAAGATAAAACTTAAATTTAAATTTTACATCATAAGAAAGTTCACATCAATTATTATCAGAAAAAAAAAAAAACGCAAATATATGTTGACAATGTATATGCAAACAATGCTTATGCATTTATCTATTTGCTTCAATTACTAATTAAAATACGTATAAGAAGGCTTTTGCGTGCATGCAACTGACTGAAGCTTAAAGTCTCCATGCGAATTCAAATGAATTTCGTAATATTTGAAATGTCATTTAATATAAATAATTATCTTTTTCACTTGTTTGTTGACGGTCTAATACACTGCCATAAAATAGCTAACAACTGTGTTATTGGCATACAATTGGCCAAAACCACGCACTAAAAGGCCAAAAGCGAATTCTTCAAATGCAGTTACGGTCAGTTGAAGTTAAAAGATTCAGCGTAGCGTATGCAGCATAAATAAAACACGCACACATGCAGACACACACACACACACACTCTGTGTATACCTTGTTGTGCTATTTGCTGGCTCGGATTTCACATACGCGCTGCAGCACGGAGCTGACAAATTAACGTCAAAGCCAACAACTCGTGCGCTCACTTTTTGTATAGGAAAATAAGAGGGCGAAAAATATGATTATGTTGGGAAAGTCGAAGATTATGTACTCTATGGCAAACTGATTGCTTGCAATAGGCACTGCTTAGAGTACTCGTCGGTAAAAAAATGATTTCTCTATAAAAACAAAATATTTTCCACCTCGTTAGTTCAGTATCTGCCAAAAAAGAATGTAGAATAATTACAGATTAATCTAAATATTGCGAGAAATAGATTTCCTCCTAGAAAGACATATGTACATAGAGAGAGAGAGAGAGAGATAGAGAGAGACAGAGACAGAGAGAGAGAGAGAGAGAGCGGGAGAGCGGGAGTTATATAAAAGGCGATGGGAGGAGAGAAGGACTGAGATAGGCAGAAGTGAGGAAAAGGGAGAAACGATGGAGAGAGTGCTAGTGACAAATAAAAAGAGATTGATAGAGAGAAAAAGAGAAAGTAAGAGGTAGAGAGAGACGGAGGTAAACAGAGAGTCAGGAAGAGGGAGAGATGTACAGAGAGTAAAATCGAGAAAGCCAGACAGACAGATAGCGAAGGCCATAGAGAGAGAGAGAGAGAGAGAGAGAGAGAGCGAGAGAGAGAGAATGAGAGAGAGAGATACAGAGAGAGCTAGATAGATAGAGAGAGACATACAAAGACAGAGATAGGAAGAAAGATAGATAAAGACGGAGAGATAGATAGGGGGAGAGTTAGGTAGATTGGGCGAGCCAGAGTGAGAGAGAGATAGAGACATAAAAATAGATGAGAGACAGGTACATTCAAATTTGATTATATTAATCTAGTTTTATATTCTAAAACAACAGCTCGAATGCATCTACTCCAAGGCCCCACACACTTCATTAAATAACCGTAATGCCCTTTTAAAAGTTATAGCAAATTTTCCAAAATGCTGAATTTCACAAAAGTGTTGATGGAGAGCTGAGTGGGGCGGAGCTGGGCGGGGCAGTAGCTGGTGGCAGCCACAATTGTTGAAAGCCATGTGGTCAACTGCTGCTGCTGCGGCTGCGGCTGCTGCTGCGGCTGCTGCTGACTGTTATAACGAGGTCGAATAGTTGACTGCTTCGGGACAAAAGTCAAATTTGCATTTGCCATTAGCTGTTAACCATATTTTAATTAACATCAAATAATATTAACACCACAGCCTCACCAATTGCCATTTATTATGGTCCCCGGCCCATTCGCAGCATTTACAGATTTTTAGCCATGCGATTAAATAATTTATCTAGCTTTAAATGATTCACACTCTCTGTCTGTGCATTTGATTTGCATTCAGAATGAATATGAATCGGAAACATTTTCTATTTGTCTGCCAAATGCAATTGCAATTATTTATTGCAATTAAAATCGACTATTGCAGCATTTATAAATTATTATTTTGTGAATTTCGATGGGTCTCTTTGGATATTGTGCGATGTGTGCCGATGTTGAGGGCATCAATCAGGTGCATTTGATATTGTATACCAATTATGTCAGCTTTTATTGTTATCACAGTCGTTGTTCAGCAAGAGGAGATAATAATCGATAACCGTCTCGATATCTCATAAATACAACCCCAAGTCACAAAAACTTCAGCTTTTAGCTTGCAGCGAACAATAAATTGCTGCCGATGAAGATTTGAAATGTATTTGAAATATGAAGCAGTGAACAGAACTGCCAACATCAGCATGGGCATAGGCAAATGACTTAAAATTGCTTTATTATTATCATGCTAGTCATATGAGACTAGATTTTAAAGAGAATAAATCTGCTCAAGTCTTGATCCAATAAATAATTGGCTTTTACTCTGTCTAATTTCTATACCCTGAACACAATGTAAATGAAAATTGGGGTATATTGGTTTTATTTTGACATCAGAGCATTAAATTATAGTCTTTCGGAAACGATTTTAAGCTCCAGTTCTGAAGTTATTAACTTGTTATTAAACTTTTATCTTCTTGAACAAAATTTATGTGTACATTTCATAAGGCAACCTTTCCCGAGACAGACTAATAGTATATAAAATTTATAAAAATATGCATGTATTTTAAAACCGCTTATAACATCACGTTGTTTATCAACATATTGTGATTCCATGAGTCAAATAATAATTGCTGGATGCTTCAGGGCATATGGATGACACTTGATATTAACAAAAAAGCTTCTTGGCTTTTACAAACTTCCTAGAGAGAATAACTATCTAAGAACCTGCCAATCTTTGTCTATCGACTCTCAGTTATACTTTCACAGTTTGACAATGATTTAGTTTGCAAAAAATAATGAGAAAGTCTTAGTTGAAGAGCTGCAAGTATTATTCATATATAAGTTCTTTTGTTTAATTTTAGGTTTTAAGCCAGTTGCATATAGAAGACTCCAGAATCTTAGAGGTATGTTTTTAACTCTATATTGAACATCTTGTTTAAAGATAAACTAAAAACATGTTTACTTACGTCTTTTGTCTACTCGCTTTATTTCAAATAATTCACTTTGAATACATTTTGAGTAAATTTTGCTTCTGAAATCTTTGACGAAAATTATTTTAAATGAATTTCCCATTCGATCAGAATCTCGGCAAAAGACAATTTAAGTGACATTTTCGACAATTGATGGCATTGCAGAAATGCTGGCTTAGCCTCCCGATAATGCAATGCTGAGTGGCTTGTGAGATAAAATGAAATTAAAATTCAATTTAAGGCAAGCAGATTGAATCGATGCGAAATATGAATTCTGTTTCAAAGCCAAAGTCGATCAAATGAATTGTCCCGAGCAGACATCGACTTGTGACAGCTCTTTAGAGCTGCACGTCGCACCGAGCTGTCAGCCTTGCATGAGATTCATCTGTATCCAATTGCTGTTCTATGGAAATATTAATTTCAAATTAAATTAAATTTCATTATGTTGACATAATTTATGGCTCGCTTGCAATTAATATTTCAATAGTTAACAATACTTTTCTGCCAACAAAGCAAATTTGTTTATGTTTTTGTTAGGCTATGCAGATAATTAAATGAAAAATCAAATAAAAATATGAAAGGTAACATATATAATTATTATATGCTAAAATCTATTTTATTACATTAAGTAACTTTTGTTTCATTGTTATTTTACTTTAAATCAATATTTATAAAGCATTTAAATTTGTATTATGTTTTGTGGTATTTATTTATATTAAAAAAAAAAAAAGCTCTAGTTTTTTGTATAAAAATATTAAACTTTTTTAAGCCAGCTTTAAAAGCATTAAAGATTGAATATATGTATTTATTTTTTTTTTTTTCATTAATGTTTGAAAAATAAATATTTAAAATAATTGTAAGGTATTTTTTCCTTAATTTATTTTTCCAAATTCTTCTTTTAATTATATATATATTAAAATATTTAGTATTGCCCAAAAGTTTATTAATTTATTTTAAATAATTTTTTTATATTTTGTTCATTTACTTAATACTTTGTACATGCAATTAAAAAAATAAAAATAAAATGTATACATATACATCAATAAATTACCCACAACATTTTTTAAAAATTGTGATGCATAGTGTAATTAAATAATCCAAACAGTTGTGAATAGCCATTTGTATCTGCCTGCTGCAACTTATTGGGGATTGTGCTGATATTTAACAATTACTTTTTAGACTCATTCACGAAAGTGAAATGAGTATATTGGTTTTGTGCAATGTCCGTCTTGCTGTCCGTCCGTCTGTCCGTCTGTCCGTCTGTCCGTCTGTCCGTATGAACGCAATCTATTTCGGCGCTATTGAAGCTAGAGACTTGAAATTTGGAACACATACTCGTGTATATCTCCGATTTATAAAGTGTTAAAATTTTCCCGATCCGCCCACTAGGGGCGTGGCAAATCGGAAAATGCATTTTCCGATATACCAGAAATCATGTTTGTTGAAGAGCTAGAAAGCTGAAATTTGGTATGTAGGTCCGCGCCAACCACCCAAGATCACAAGCTATGGCGGATATATCTCCGCCCATTAGGGGCGTGGCAAATCGGACAAAACTGTATCTCCTAAAGTTATAAACCTAGAATGCTGAAATTTTGCACGTAAGCTAATGTTTTAATTCTATGAAGATGGGTGAAAAAATTATATATCTACGTCCCTTAAAGGCGTGGCAAATCGGACCTGAAGATATAGTGATTTTTCGAATTCTGCTATATTTTAGGCACTATTGATGCTAGAGATCTGAAATTTGGTATATATACGCGGGTTGATCACCCAAGTCCAACGAGCTATGGTAGATATATGTCCGCCCATAGGGGGCGTGGCAAACCGCAAAAGTTTATATCTCCTACAATTTAAGAGCTAGAAGCTTCAAATTTGGATAGTTAAGTTACTGGTAGCCTCCTCTATCGATGCCCCAAAAATAATTTTTAAGCCTCTTTAGGGGCGTGGCATATCGAAAAATACCCTGTAATTTTCACATTTTTTGAGCGTAAGAATTCAAATTTTGCATTTAGGTAACCGGTTACTCGTTCTAAGAACTGGCTAAAATTGAGGAGTCGACGGCCACTAGGGGCGTGGCAATCGACATTTACAGTGCCCGTATCGCGACATTTATATGCGTCAGCCATCTATTTATGCATTTGTACATATAAATAAGCTTAATAGATATTCATAATACAAAAGGAAACATTTTTATGAATTTAAAAAAATTTAAAAGAAGCTAAAATAACAAAAATTTGCAATTTACAAAAAAGTGTTTTCCGCGGGATTTGAACTCGCACCCAACCCAAACAGCATGTTTGTCAAAATAGCTAAAATAATGGTCGTCGGCGCTTCAGCCTACAGCACCACCGCGTCGTTTCGATCAATAGAAGTTAAAACGAAATCACATTATTGTTATGACGCCACATAGCAAAGAAAAGCCAGAGTGGTGGCTGGAAATTCAAAAACAATGCAAAGACAAATCAATCGCAACGAGATTCTTAGAATATGCTAGAGTACGCATTTATGTGTGCATACATACACACATACAAATGAGCGCGTGTATAAGGCTGGAATGCTTGATGCTATGCGTGCAGACTTACATATATACATATGTATGTATTTGCATATATGTATTTGAGGGCTATTTAAGAAGAAACAAATTTAAACTTATAAAATTATTCGACTAAGAAAATGAAAAGTATTAAGTGCCATTCAGTCAAGCTCGCACCTTCCCAATAAAATATCTATTTTATAAAAAACGAAAAATGTATGAAAAAAAAAAAAAAAAAAAAAAAAACATAGTAGAGGTTCGAACCTCCCTACTCTAACGTTACTTGCGTCGCCCTTAGGACCCGCGCCATTGCTTTGCTCGAGCACTCAGCTGCTAAAATAGAATAGCTTAATAAGAGAGCGTCATCAGACAAAACTACAGTAACGGCTAGAAAGTCCAGAAATCAATCGAAATTCTAAGAATGTGAGAAAAGGCGCGCTTCTGTCTGTACGCATAGAATAGACGATGAGTGTGTGTACATGTATAGTAAAATCGCGCTGATCTGCTGCTAGCTTGAAGCCGGTATCCAATATATGGATATAAATACATGTATATTATTAAAAGTCAAAATTGTATAAATTATATACATATGCATGTAATTTGAATGCAATTATGCAATGATCATAGCAATAGCTATCGATGATTTTCCCATTTTAAATGGGATCATGCCCTGTTTTTTGTTGCGCACTAGACTTGGTTGACAGCGTTTGGGCTGTGAATGAGTCTTCTGCAATCGGTATCGCCCGACTGCAACGTTCTTACTTGTTCTGTTTAGCTATTTGGCAGGTAAGCCTATTATGCTTACGTAAAGTGCTTATACATCACAGCTCGCAGTTGTATAAATACACAAACACACACACACGCACATGTATACATATATATATAAACGAATGTGTGCTGTTGTTTATTTTACTCTGGAGTGTTTTTTTCTTGGCTGCCACCCGTTGGCAGCCTTGGCTCATAAATACATTTACTTTCACTCTCGTTTCTCTACTTCCTTCTCTTTATTTATTTTTTTTTTCTTTTTCCTGTCACTGCAGAAAGTTGGCTACAAATCTTGGCTGAGACAACAACAGCAACGACGCGACGGCCATGGCCAAGCGGAGAGCCGAGAGAATGACATCGACAACAACTTAAATGACAGTTTATAGCTCCCACGTTGGGCACGTGAAGCACGGTCGGACAATGGTTATTAAGCTGCACAGCAACAGCAACAACACCAGAGCAAACAATGTGCCAGCAGCAGCAGCAACAACAACAACAACAGCCCAAAATGGCAATGAGCGGATTTGCTGGGCCCGAAACACAGCCAGCGCAATTTATTTGCCACGCCAAAAGCACGAAACGAACAAGAAACGCAAGCCAAATGCTCACTCATGTAACGTATATGTGTGTGCGTGTGTGTGGTGTCGATTTGATGTATCGATGCCTGTGGTTACCTACCGCTGAACAATTGTCCATTTCATTTGCAGTTGATTAGGCGTTGCGCCTGAAATTCATCATACGCCGCGTGGGCGCCAAATAAAACGAAAACACTTTCAAGCGTCAAAGTGTATGGAGAAAAATGTCACATTTCAACAAAGAGAACCGTTGAAAATAATGATAGAGGACAGTAAAATACACTGCTTATATAGCAGCAGTTATTGAGTGTAGAATGGGTGGAATGAAACGCTGATGCTATAGATTAATATGGTTATGGTTTGAATGGAGAAGCCAAGGATACTTGCTGATGCATCTTAATATATTAATATAATGTGAGAAGAGTATTTAGAATGCAGTTACTATACACATTATTTGTTCAAGAGCATGACGACTGTCAAATACACTACTCGCATTAAATATTATAGAGCTGATCTATAGAGATATGAAAGGTTGATGCTATAGAAGCATAGTTTCCTGAGACTTCAGCTCAATTAAAATTTTCATTAGATTTGACTTTTCAACTAGATGCTATATACAGCTAAATATAGATTAGAATAGATTAGATATAGATTAAATTTAACTCATTTGCAAGGAAGCAAATTTTGAATTTTTCAACAATTTAATAGTCACGACAGCTCATTAAATTAGACGAAATGAAGATGTCGAAAATGTATATATGAAATGATTAAACAATAAAAGTCAGATAAAATTTGTATGTGTATAATTAGAAAAAATAAAAAATATAAAATAAATAAAATATAAAATAAAAAAAAAAAAATAAATTATTTACTTTTGAAAATTAACACCATTGAAAACTTTCTTAAGTTTATAGTTAGATATAATGTTTTAAACTTACAAAAATATAAAATCTATTCAAGTAACCTGCCCCTAATATATTTACATACACGCACATACAATCTATTGTTCTATAGTGTATTGAAATAGCTAAAGAGAAATTAAATCTCATTGTCTTCGGGCATACATTTGATAGAGCTCTCTCCCTCTCCTACTCACACTCTCTTTCTCTCACTCAGTCTCACAACGGCGCTAAATAACTTGAAAATTGAGTTTAGCACAGTTGGAAAAGCCCCAAGTTGGGCCCCCACTCAACGAGTTTCGGTCCCCAGCTGACGAACGCGCATTGGCGCAGAATAATTGAGGAAAGAGCAGTTAGATTTGCGCTTATCTTGGCCAGGCTTAAAGCAATTGAAGCCTTTGCACTGGCCGACATCAATTATAATCCAAATGAGCCGCACAACAATTGCCGGGCGCCTGTTATCCGCCTCGGCAATAAAATGTGAGCGCCCCCCCTCCCCCCTCCAGCGACACTCGACAGACACTCGATGCGAATGACACTCCAAGGATTGTTGGACGCACTTGCGTGTGCTGGCCTCCTTTTGGCCTGGTCCTCGACAGGCCGGGCCTGGCTTAGACGCACAATCGCTTAATCGGTTTGTTATTTATACATCTAATTTGATCTGCAAGCGACGGAGCAGCAACGCCTCACACAAACTTCAAACCCCCAGACCCCAAACAACGGATTCCAACTAAAACCAATGTAACTTTAGTTGTAGCTGCCTCAAGTTGTTGTTGTTGTTGGTTGTTGTCTGCTTGTGCACGCTTAAAACATGACACTTGTAAGCTAGCGTCCATTATGTGTGTGTCTGTGTGTGTGTGTGTGTGGGACAGTAAGCCATGGCCATAAAATGGTCGAAAATTATTGAACAGCGATTACGAATGCCAAAACAATTTTGGGATTTAGCTCAAACGAACAATTTAATTTTATTTTTATCTGCTTTTATTTTATTTTATTTTATTTTTCTGTGTGTAGTATTTCAGCTTTATATAGGCGATTCGATTCGACATTTGGATTTACAGTTTGACAGCAGCTGCTATATAGTGCAAGAGACTTTAAATATGAAAAGAGAGTCGATTAGATTTATTTAAATTAATATTGATAATATATAAATAAATATAATAATAGAGTAAACTCTGTAAGCTGCATATGAATGGAACTTTCTATAGTAGCTGCTCTCATTCATTACGTGTAGCTCTACATCTCCGACCCACTGTAGCTGTGGAGGACGATTAGGCTTTTACCTAGGCTGAAACTATGCCAATTCATTACATTATTGCCAACTGCTAGTTAACTGTTGATGGCGCTGGCACTTAAGGGACTATGCGGGGCATAATTCAATGAAGACGAATGCTTGGCATGGGCATAGGCAATGGGGGCGTGGCTCAGTTTGGTGGTGAGCCAGAAACACAGAAACCTCGAAAGCAGAACATTTCGGTATAAAATAATTGAAATCCGTTTGGAGGCAAACGAACGGACACACGGAGCAGACAGACAGGCACTCAGGCACACACACTCGCACACACACACATACATTGGCACTCTGCGGCTGTTGCCTGGTTTTGGGGTAGACACACACGCACAGCACGCATTTAGCACAACTTCATTTATCTTTAGCATTTTCTTTTAGCATTTAATTAAAAAGACAAGTTCCATTGTCAACGGCGGTTGGTGTGGGCGACTGCTGCTGCTGCTGGCTCTAATGTGTGCCGTCTATCCTCAGCCAGGCAGACACAACAGCAACAGCAGCAACAACAACAAAACATATTTGCGGTTTTTACGCCGACATTGTCGCCCTGCCTGGCTGCGGCTGCCTCTGTCACATATGCCACGATACGGCAGGCTCTGCCTGGCTGGTACAGACGACGGACGACGGACGACAGACGACAGACGGCATCGACTTTGACTATGCCAGCCATTCAGCCAGGTATTTCTGGCTTCTTTCAGCTGGCACGCCCACCGCAGCTGCCTGGCTATGGCGGCCCATTAGGAGCATAATCATGTAGCTTTGATAAATGCTTGCAAATTCAACATGCTGATTAATTAAAGTTGCGCCCAAGCGACAGTTGAGGAAAAACTCGCAGCACAATGGAAAATTCATAAGTAATTCAACTTTGTCGACGCGTGAAACAACAATTTAAATATTCAGCAACGAACAATCTCTGTCTGTGTGTGCGTGTGCGATAGCATGAGCGTGAGAGAGTGAGAGTGAGAGATTGGAAAAGCTTATTACCATTTTAACAGATCTGACATTCTCGTGCGGCCTTAAATGTGAGTGCGAAATTAAATGACAACATATTTGACACTGATTCTTGTCACACAGTGTGCTCAGTGTGCTCCAAATTTATCATCTCTGTCTAAATGCCAAAGCCCCCATCTGCATGGCCACGCCCCCATGCAGTCACGCCCCGAGCTGCCGCGGCGCAAATTGCTGCCAGTTGGCTCATGTAATTTGTTAACATGCGAGCGAAAAGCAGAAAAAAAAGAAGCGAGCAAAAACTTTGAATAAAATGAAAGACTAAATAAAAATTTTCAATGAAATTAAATGCCTAGCACGATGGGACAATTGTGCACTTTGTGAGACATATACATTATAGGTATTTTCGAGTTTGATAGAAGCAAGGTGAGTAAAAACACTTAAAGGGCTTTAACGAGAGGGAAGTCGTTACTGGGCATAATGAAAGTCAAGAAAAATAATACGACATTTATTTGAATATATTTTTATTTGCAACAATTAGCAACCCATATAATAATATCAAGTAGACGACAGAACACTTTTGCTTAGTGAAACTGTTAATCACAAAACGTCAAGTCGTATACTTAATATTATAACGAATTAGGGAGAGCAAACTATGCCAATGCAATACTTGTATTAGGCAGTGTCTTAAAATTTTATAATTATTTTTGAATAGGTTTAGCAGCCAAAGTGATTGAAATAAATTCAAACAAGTGAACACATTTTATTTATAGTCTGAAAAAAAAAAAAAAAATAATAATAATAATAATAATAAAAATTACTATATATACTAGAAATATTGATACTTATTAATTGGAATTTTTTTGTATATATACAAACACTGTCTTATTTTAAGTCTAAGATTTCGTTGCAGAGATATAATTTCAAAGAATTTCATTCTTTCATTTTAACAGAGCTGAAGTGAGATAGCGTCAGCAAAAGCTCTGCCAACGAAATGTTAAGTTAACAGTACTCAGCATTGCACAGTTTTCTGTTAGTTTAGTTATTCACTTCAAAGAAAATTACATTTTATTATATATTTGCAGTTCATATAATAATTCTTAATATCAATTCAATTTAACAGTTCCTAGAAAATTCAATTAGACGCTGAGCTGAATCGAATTTGCCAACAATTTAATTTGTTTAATTTCGTTTGTGCTGGTTTCAATTTCTGTTTCTTATAACAAACTAACGACGCACACATAAGCACCATTTGTCAGTGCTTAGAGGCGAGATTTACTAAAAGAGAGGGAAAGGGTGCGTACGAGCGAGAGGCAGAGTGAGAGAGGGAAGATAAGGCAAGCACGCTATTAAAGCAGAAGCGCAAGCTGAGCACAACCTTATATCAGATATAGCTTCAACTTTCTAATAAGTGAACGTGTGTGTATGTGTGTGTCTGTGTGTGTATGTGTGTGTCTGTGTTTTGTATGTGTGTGTGTACGGAAACACCTTAAAACATTTTCGTGCGATTTTGAAAAGATGTCAACAAAATTTATGCAAATGATATGTTAACGCTACTTATATGGAAATTAGTATAAGGAGTCAGGACGCGCCAAAGGCGGCAGCCGACGCTGACGATGACGACGACGACGACGGCGACGGCGATGATGACAAGAACGAGAACGTTTTGCCATCGTCGACGCCTCATCCTGGCTCTGACACTCAGCAACAAAGCAGGGCACTGGCTGGAGTTAGAGTGTTAGAGGGGCGGGACCCTTTGAAGGCTGAAGGCGTAGGGAGCTGCTCCAACACCTTGTGCACTTTTAGTCAAAGTTTTGATTTCGTGTTACATGTGTCAGAATTTTAATGATGCTGATAAAAGTTGCTCACAAAATGGCTTATTATGTGTGTTAGTATGAGTGCAAGCGAGAGAAAGAGAGAAAGAGAGAGAGAGCCTGTGTGTGTGTGTGTGCAGGCAAGTATGTGATGCTCTGAGCATTGGTGTGTGGCTGTTCTTAAGCATATTATCCTTTGAGCGCATTTTAACTTCATAATGCACGTTGTTTGCGCCAAATTTTTAATTAGATATTCCTCGTAGGCATCCAGGCCAAAATTGAATATGTCGAAAATAGTGTAATTAAAGGCTGGGCCAACGAGCTCATATGATGGCATCGAGATGGAATTGGCATAAATTTGTATTGCTCTGCGATTTCGTTGATATATGAGAACATTTTGCAATGAAATCCAAAGTTGAATTTTGTAAAAGAAATTAATTATTAAGATCTGCATTTAATATATATTTGTATCAATAAAGCGTATCGACATTTTGCTTTTAGTATTAATTTGAAAAGAGGTGAAATAATTTTATGAGTGTTTATTAAAATTTAATTAATCTTAGGTAAACACATTTAAAAATTTAAAAATAAATAATACACAAAAATTTTTAAATAAAACCTTAATTATTATTTTCAATATATTTTTTTAATATAATACTATTTTTAAAACATTTAAAAATAAATATATATATAAAAAAAAAATTCATTGAAATTTAAAAATTAATATGTGTATATTTTTTATACATCATAATTTTTTAATTTTATGTATTATAAAAAAAAAAATGATATAACAAGTTGCTAAAAAATTATTTACAATTATTTAAATATAAGATATTGAAAATGACAATCTATTTATTTAAAATAAATATTATAAATAAATATGTTTTATTTTTAAATGTTACTTATAGTTATTTAAATTCAAAAAAAAAAAAAAATTATTAGAAATATAAAAATTAAAAATTATTCAGAAATATTTTCATGCAAAACATGTACAATGATAAATTCTCATTATATATTTCAAGAGTTGTGCAAGAGGACAAACTGATAATATTTGGATTGAATTAAAATTGAGACCTGGCTCAAGCTTTAATAATTTAATAATTTATTCATTGAAAGCTCAACTGTTTGAGCCACCCTCGTCTATATCAGCAACATCGTATATATATCGTAATATATTGCTGTGGCCTCATTTGCTCGCCAGCTCTTATCCAGCAAGTCAATTGTCGCTGGCTGTAAGCTTTCGGTATTCATGAGGCATATAAAATGTGAATTTTAGAGTGAATAAACAAGGAATAATGTTCATGATAATTACCAAAGTCAAAGCGATTCTAACCAGTTAAATGCCATAATTTAGCATTTCGTTTTCAGCGCAGAGCGTCGTCGTTGTCCTCCTGCCGTCTCCTGGCATCGCCTGCCGTCAGCCGTGTGCCTCCTGGCGTGTGCCCTTCTGGGCCAGGACCTTTTGGCATTGGGGACGCGTGTGCGCGCGCTAGTAGCTGCAGGCCAGGGCTCCCCGCGGGGCATTGCCAGCGACAACAACAACAACAACAACAACAACAATGGCGACGAAGGAATAGTACAATGATGGCGGCTGGGACGACGTCAGCAACTAGCTCAAACACTTTGCAAAGGGCCAACTGAACAAAGCCACTTGAGGTGCGCTCGAGCACTTTAACGGCTGCATGTCAAAACACACCTGTGTGTGTGTGTGTGTGTGCGTTTAGAACTGTTTTAACACCTTTTAGCCTGTTGGCGACACTGAGCCCGGCGACAAGGCAGGAAGGGGGCGCGGCAGCGCTTTGCGTTGCTGTTTAAAATGTTAATGAGCTTTTAGGGTCCTCTGTGTGTGTGTGTGTGTGTGTGTGTGTGAGTGGGTGAGTGGGTGGCCATGGCTTGGCTTTTTTGGGCTGCCCTACACCTACCCGGACCGGATGTGGTGCTGCCAGCTTCCGGTTAGCTGAGTCTTAAGCGTGCTACGTGAGTGGTGTGCAAATAGTTTCAATTGCGGCTTTTGCGCCGTTTGCTTTATTTATTTTTATTAAAACATAAAGAGGTGAAACGAGCACTCGCAGCCGAAATGGCATTGACTTTGTTAACATTGCGTTAAATTGCGGCGCATTCATTAAAACGTGCCACATAAAGGCGAAAACAAGGCACGGCGACAACTCAGCTCAGCTCAGCACAGCTCAGAGTGGGCCAAGAGTTACGAACAGGCAATTCACTTGCACTCTGTATCAGTTGTAATTCCTGCAGTTGAAGACAATGGGCCAAGACTTGGAATAGACTATAGAGGAAGAAGAAGCAGAAGAAGAAGAGTGGGAAAAAATAGATGAAAACTTTGAAGGCAACTTCATAAACTTGGCCTGGACACATACAACACGGCGAACACAGAGAGACAACAATGGCAATAGTCGAAACTTAAAATGTATGCGCGATAAGCGACAGCGGGAACAGGAGAGCCTGGAGGGAGAGGGAAGGACAAGTACTGTCCTTTGTGCTCAGTTGTGCTGCTCGCACTTGGCCAAATCAACAAACTGTACAAAAACTAATCAGCGCGGCGGGCCAAACAAAAGCCGCTAACAAAGCGACGCAAATGAATGGACATGGAAATGAAAGTGGAAATGGAAATGAGTTGAGTCTCATTGAGTTTCACTGAGTTTCACCGAGTTTCACTCACTCACAGCACGAGCAGTGAGCAGTGAGCAGTGAGTGCGTTAAACGTTTCGAGTGTCTTCTTAAAGAGTTAAAGTGCTGCCGGCCCACATTGCGCATACGTCACGTGCTGCTCGGCGAGCCCGAAGAGCAACATAAATAAATTTCAATGCTGTGCAAATGATAATAAATGTAAAATAAACGCAAAATTCCACAAACAACAAGACACTGCAGAAAATAAAAATTAAAAACAAAGTTCCTGCACAAGGAGTCAAAACAATAACAAACACATGCACACATGAGACAAGCGAGTGGCGCTAGAGAAGTTCTCATCGAAACTATAGAGAGATTTGAATGTACTTTATACATATATAAAGAGAGAGAGAGAGAGAGAGAGAGAGAGAGAGAGAGAGACACATATAAAATGATGCATTAGAAATATTCGAGAGAAGGTAAGCAAAAGGAAAACTGAAATGGATCTTCATTGGATTATACTATTTACAGTTATCTATCATATATATAGGAAATCTATAATCAGAAGCCTTTATTTAACGTAATTTACGTATCACTTAATCTTGAACATTTTCTTCTCTGCTGTTACATAGTCAATATAATAAAATATACGATATTGGCATCAACAAATGAAAGTAGTCAATATAAACCTGAACGAGTATTGAAAATTATCAATGCAAATCTGATTTAATATCGCTTAAGTACTTGTTAAATTTAAGGAGATTTGAAGCACTATTTTATACAGAAATAATTTCATTTTCCTCGAACAATGTTTCACTCTAATAATGACGTATCTCATTTGTTAGGATCCCCCACAGCCTGCAGTTGAAGCATAATGTAAGAAGCTAACGCTCACTATTGGATAAGGGGTATAAGATAATGCGTATAAGGTAAGGAGTGTAAGAATATGATTCGTATAAGATAATGTGTATAAGAAAAGAGTATAAGGAGTATAAGATCATTATTGTATGGAGATCTTTAGTGTTTTTAATTAGAACGTCCCATATTCTTAATAAGTATTCGATTTGTATGGTTTATTTGCAATCTATTTTAAAGTAAAGAGGAAAAGTTTTTTGAATTAGTTTTAGATAGGCGGATGATTTGAGTTCCAGTCACCCAGCTCTCTATATAATATATATTAAAATATACAGATTATAAATATATAAATAACACATACAATACATAATATTTCCCTCTAACTAATAGAGTAAACATATACTGCATTTATTGCTTTAGAGGCGAAACTCCTCGTGCTGCCCTCGCTAACAGTGCAATGTTTCGCCTTGTGCATTTTGCACATGATTTTTACCATTGCCAGTTGTGATAATGTTTATTTTATCGGCCACGACACATTCTGCTGCACTTTTGGCAGCACTTAGTGCAGCGGCAAGCCGGGTCACAGAAATAACAAAAACAACAGCCGAGCCAAAGCCAGCTGGAATGGGTGACGGGATGACGGGGTGTCTGAGCGGCACATGGAACATGGTACACACGGGGTCAGAGCAAACAAGGAACAGTTTTCGTATAGTTTGTCCATTAAAAGTTAATATCACTTTGCCAAAAGTTGCTGCAACTTGTGCAACTGCTGCTCCGGCTGCTCCGACTGCTCCGACTGCTCCGACTGCTGCGGCTGCTGCTGCTGGTGCTGCTGGTGCTGCTGGTGCATCGAATGCTATGTGACTTTCAGTTTCAGTTTCGGTTTTGCTGCGCAACTTTCTGGCAGCGACAATCAACGATTTTCATAGCCAGTTGCACATGTAAAACAAAGAGACAGCCCCAAATACAATTTGCTTATGCCGGACCCCCAGCTAATTTATGCTCACGCAGATAGAGATACAGAGAGAGAGAGAGAGAGAAAGAGAGAGAGAGGGAGAGCAAGAGACAGAAAGAGAGAGAGAGAGAGAGAGAGAGAGAGAGAGGGGCAGTCAGTGTGAGTCACATTTAATTCATTTTTATGGCCATTGACGTTGACATTTATAGCGTTTTTCTTTCGCCCGCCTTATAATTCCCATAATCTTTACGCAATGCCCAAGAACTCGCCATGGCTGGCTGCAGAGGAAGCCATTCCATATGGCAGCTGGCGACTGGACTTCGGGCAGCAGCAGCAGCAGTCGCACCAGCTGTAGTAAGACCCGAGCATAAGCTGTCTACAATTGGTCGATGGGGGCAGGGGGCAGGGGGCGGTTGGGGACGGTGTGGAAGATACGTAACTCATACGACGCGTGGTGCACACCGTGGGGCGCAAAGTGAATAATGATAAAGCGCTTTAATGCTTTCATTGCGAACGATTGTAGCATAGGAAATCCGTTATAATCCACACCAAGTGACAATAAACGAAGATGAACGCAGGCGCCAAAGCACAGCGAGTGGCTAAGCGAAAAACTATCCGCCTTGCCTGGCTCACTCGCAGACCCGTAAATCCTTTGCCTGACGGATCTCTGTAGGCTCTGCACCCGTTTAGCATGGGGTTAACAATTGTCCGGCCTCGTCCTTCTCTCTCTTTCTCTCTCTCACTCTACCACCCTCTCTCTCTCTCTCTCTCACGTTCCGGCAAACGCCTTTCGCTGATTTCAATCATCTCTTGGCCTGAATGCCAGGGCCATAATGAGTGTCTTGGCTGCTTTAACATCAATGCTAATAGATACCAGCTAAGGACACCCACACAGCAGCACTTTAAACAGCTTAAAGAATATACGTCTGCTCACGTGTGTGTGTGCGTGTATTTGTGTGTGTGTGTGGGTGTGCGTGCGTATATGTTTGCTCGTTATTTGACGCTCTGTTTGCCTATGCCCCATCTGAGTCTTGGGCCGAGCGCTGCCGTCTCGTCGTTCCTTTTGGCTTAGCACGTTTTAGCCACCAGGCAACAGTCGACTGGTTCATGGCTTTATTAGTTCACGCATAATGACAAAAATGGGTCGGCACGTAATGCGTGCGCTTTGTTTATTTTACTTTGCTGCAAGGATTTTTATGCCCCGCAGTCATAAAACGGATGCCCAAACTCGTTGCCTCATCGCCTACTGCTGTACGCCCAGCTTTTGGGGCGATGGGCGTGGCGGCCAGCTGAAATCAAGTTCGAGTCCTTAAAGGGTATGTGCGAAAAGAAATTCAAGAAATTTACTGGCATATGCCAAAGCTAAACTGACCGACTGGAATTTGATCTGCTCAAAGTTGTAAAGGAACCTGAACTTGTATATGAGGTGAGTAAGGATTATATCTTCCTTAACCTAAGTTATTTTCTACTACGATATATATATATATTTTTTTGTATTAAATTGGCCATGTTACCCAAAGAATCTTACACTATCCCGGATATGTTCATCAGTCCATGGAATATTATAAAAAATGTCCTTTAAAAAACATATAACAGAAATATATAAAAAATTTCTATTGCAGTCAAAAATTAAATATAACCATATTTTACATTCGTTTTATTAGTTATTAGTAAGCATCGAAACCGAACAATAATATTTCATTAAAATAAATTTATTAATTCCCATTATATTTTATGTTAAAATACCCTATATATACACATATATTAAATTGTGGAATGTGTCCTTTTAGTCGGACTTTATGAAAAGCATTTAAAATTGTAAATAAAAAGGTAAATAAATTTATAATTTATTTTATTTATTTATTTTTAGGTAATTTTTTGTTCTTAGATGGTAGGCAAAAGCTGAAGCATGTATGAATGTGGAGCAAGTCTTATAGCTGGATTTACCCATGGTTAGAGCTTCATATATATGTAAATGATTTAAAGTGATTCGACTGTTGACTTTAATTAGGAGTCTCTGACTAAAATTTTATCTTCTGCCAATATATGAATATTTTATTCGTTCAGTAGTTTTGGGACTTATCCACTTCTAATATATATGTATATATTTTGTAGTATGTTGAGTGTATACCATTATTATTTGTTAGCAAGTATTTAAGCCATACATAAGTAAGTATTTTATTTATTTATTTTTTATTTTTTTGTATTTTTTATACCCTGAACCCATTTTCAATGGGAAATCAGGGTATAATGGTTTTGTTGAAATGTATGTAACAGGCAGAAGGAGGCGTGGCAGACCCCACAGTCCGTCTGTCCGTATGTATGAACGCGTCGATTTCAGAAGATATAAGAGCTAGAGACTTCAAATTTTTTTAAAAATGTCCGTAATTACAGCGCGCATATCAAGTTTATCATTAAAAATCGATAACTCATCCCAATCTTTTTTTATCGATAAAAAACCTTATCGAAAACCAGTTATAAAATTATATCTTCTACACCTTTATGGCTAGAGTCTCCAAATTTTTAATGTATGCTTATATGCAATTTATACAATTTCGGTTTTTGTTAAAATTTACCCCCCACCCTTAAATTCACCCCCTCACCATCACTTTCGTAAAAAGCGTATTTCAAATACTAGAGACTTGTGCTTTGGCAATCACATGCATATCCATGTTATAATCATAATCTAAAAGTTTCGTGAAGATCGTACGTCCACAAAAAAAGTTATTAAACAATTAAGTTCTCATAGTAAGCGCTCACTGCCGCCCATGCGTGTTTATGCTTGTGTGTGTATATGTATGTAAATGTTTGTGTATGTGTATGTGTTTGTATGTGTTTGTGTATGTGTGTGTGTATGTGTGTGTGTGTATGCGTTTGTGTGTGTATGCGTGTGTGTGTGTGTATGTGTGTCTGTATGCGTGTGTGTGTATGTATGCCTGTGTGTGCGTACGTGCGTGTGTGTGTGCGTGTTTCTTGTGTAAGCTGAAAGACGCGAAAAATTATTGAAATAGCTATTACTCCAAGGGTTCAGGGGATCTCGTAGTCGAGTAGTCTCGACTAGAGCTTTTTTACTTGTTATTTATATGGGACACTTTATTTTCTTTTCTTTCTATATATGTGAGGCTTTTTAATTTCTCCTCCCTCTCTCTCTCTCTCTCTCTCTCTCTCTCTCAATCTCTCTTTCCCACTATCCATCTTCAGACTGTTGCATATATTTTTTGCCTCTTATTACATATTTAATCAGTCGCCTTCTACCTTGAGTGATTTCAGGTCTCGTCAACTTACAATTCCTCGTCTTTACAGTAAGCAGAAGCTTCATTTCTGCTGAATAATTGTCTTTGATTAAAGGAAGTCGCAGCAAGTGCAAGCCGAACTGATTTCTTTTGACTCCATTTTCGATGATATATGGGGCATTAAAGCTGTAGCCACTCCCCGAGCACTTTGCAGGCCCGCCCAGCGCGGCTGAATGCAATGCGGACTGAAAGAAAGCAAGAGGAAGAGTATGGCAAGGGGAGGGGCGAGTGGGCGGTGGGTGATAGGTAGGTGGAAAATCAATGGCTCTGACTGTGACGTCTGATGCGGCATCAAGTCGACCCCCTGATGATAGGATATGGATGCGAGGACGTGTGTGTACATGTGTATATGTGTATATGTGTATATGTGTGTGCGTGTGCGTGTGTATGCTGCTGTCGAGATGTTGTTTACGTATGCGTAACGCATCGCGCGGCCGCTAAGCTGCAAATCTCTTTAAGATGATACTTTGCAACATTTACAAATGTTTTAGTGCCTGTCAGCTTGTGTGTGTGAGTCTGTGTGTGTATACGTGTGTGTGTGTGCATGGGTTACTGTACGCTTGTGATTAGCATTCCTGGCATATCTTACATTTATGTTGAATGTTTCCGTTGCAGCAAATGTGTTCCGCAGGGAGTCAAATGGCGGCGATGGGAATCGGGTAATGTTACGGTTACGGCTCGTTATGCTTTGTCGGCGCCCAGCGCATGCCCCACCCCGCCCCACCACGCCAACGCTGCTGTTTACCCTATCACCCCATCAGCAATCCCTGCGCACATTGGCATCAAGTTGTTCTCAGCAGTTGTTGTTGTCGTTGTTGTTGTTGTTGCTGCTGCACTGACAACATTCGTCTGTTTATTCGTGTTGTGCTGCGTCTCAGTGTCTCGCCTCGCCTCGACTCGACTCGACTCTGTTGCGTCTGCCCCTGACTTATCCGTTGTCTATGCGTATTGCAAATTTACATCTGTGTGGGTGTATGTGTGTGTCTGTGTGGGTGTTTGCTGTCGCCTGCGTGTCCACTTATATTTGATGTTTATGTCAGCTCCGCCTTTCAGACACAGACGCACAATGCTAATGTTTACACTACTTGTGCGGCTGACCATTTATGTGCGGTGAGTGCGTGATTTGATATCTCGCTCGCTGGCAGGTGACCAACCAGCCTCCTGCTCCTCCCGCTCCTCTCCGGCAGTTGATAGTCATTAAATTTAATTATCTCCAGGCACACACACACATACATATACACACATAGATATATATTTAGTTATTTAAGCAGCTAAAGCTTTAAGACTAACCGCACGGCCGAGGTTCAAGTCATTTGTAGTTGTCTCACCTCAGAGACTATATAACTCATATGAGTTTGTGGTTGCCAGGCATCCTGATATTATGTATGGCAGTTGTAGGAGCTACGCCCACTACCACTACCACCTACAGCAGCAGCAGCAGCAGCAGCAGCAGCCTGGCTTTTAACTTTAGCGTTTTCTTACGTCCAAAACCTGTGAAAATGAGATAATGTGTATGTGTGTCACATTTTGCACAGCCCTGCGCAGCCACCCAGTCGCCCAGGCACCACAGATAGGGTACACCTTGTCCTGTTATACCCTGAACCCATTGTGAGTCCCATATCAGGCTCTACTGGTTTTGTGAAAGTTTTGTTACCAGGCGGGAAGAGGCGTGGCAGTAGCTATACAGTAGGAATATTCTGAATTGTGAGAACGAGCATTCGCCAATATTTCTTTCTGTCTGTCCGTTCTTTCGACTGTCTGTCTTGAAATTTTAAGACTTTTAAATATCGTATATATCGTATATATACTATAAACTATAAAAATATTTTCAATATTTTCGTTGATAACTTCTCGCATTTTCTTATTACCGATTAAAATCGATATATTTTTAATGGTGTCGCTTGTATATCGTATGAGATAGACATTCAGACGTTTTGGGTATAGCTTTAGAATAAATACAGGATTTTTTTGTGGGCTTTCATTCGAACAATTCACAAAAATTCGCTCAAAAAAAAAAAAAAAAAATAAATAAATAAATAAATAAAAATAAAAAAAAATTAATTTATTGTTTTAATTTTTTCTATTTTATTTTATTTTTTGTATTTTGTTGTTTTTAATTTTAATATATATAATTATATTATTATATATATTATTATTATTATTTTTATTATTATTATTATAATTTTTTAGTTTTATTTTTATTTTTATTTTTTTTTTTTGAGTATTATAAATTAGCGCTTAAATAAATGTGCGCATATGAATGTTATTATTATGTATAGATACTTTTATTGAGGGCCTCTATCTTCTAGTAAAGTTATTCAATAAATAAGTTCGTATAATATACTTCATATTGCAGTCCAAGCACAGTCGCTGCGTCAACTGCGCAGTTAGCAGAGCAAATGCTCATGCATGTGTGTGTGTTCATGCGTGTGTATGTGTTTGTGCATATGTCATTTGCTTAATATGCAGAATGCACAGAATGTTTGATATATCAATTCTCGGCAGACTTGAGGGTATCTTCTAGTCGAGCAGCCTCGACGCGAGCACTCTTACTTGTTTTAACTATTCGACTGTGTTTGCTGTTCTTTTTTCCAGCTGCCTGCCCCGCTGTCTGCCTGCCCTGCCCTATCCTGCCTTCCTGGCCTGGCGTTGTTCTTGCCAGAGAGACTTGAAATATGTTAGCTTCACGTTGAGCTCATAAACTAACACTAACACCTTGACACGTACGCTTTTTGTAGCCAAACACACCAGCACACACACACACCCCAGCACACACACACGTGTATATAGACATATATATATAAATGTCATTAAAATTGCAGTAAGAGTTTGGTTTGGCTAGAAACTGCACGACTTGTCCGTAGTTTGCCAAGCATACAGCTCTCTATCTCTCTCACTCTCTCTCCCTCTCTCTCTCTCTCTTCTCTCTATCTCTTACTGTTGGCTGGCAAATGCACATTGTCTTTTAGACATTACGAAAAGCTTTGGACAAAGTTTAGATCCGCAATTGCAATTTGCTGTTTTAAAGATCTATCAAAAATTGTGCTTCGAAATTCATATTAGAAACAAACTAAGATACGATACCCTGTAAGAGCGTAGAGCGTGTGGCATGTTAGCAATATATAACTAATATATGTTATATTTTCACATGAATTTATAAAATTTATATTTAAGAACTATATTCAATTTTTAACTTCATTTTATTTTTATATTTTTTTATAATTTTTACAGGGTATTTGCTTAGCTGCTGGGAAGAGCTTAAGATTTAATTTCCTTGTTTTACCTTTTTCCAGTTGTCGCAGAGTGTTTTATACAGATATTTTATTATGTGTCTGTGTGTGTGTGTAACGGCTTTTGTTTGCTTGTGCACTCTTATGAAGAGGTGTGCGTGTGTGTGTGTGTGTGCGTGTGTGGGTAGCTAGTTTCTCCAGCTCGCTCGTTGCACCACTTGATTTATTTTGCAGCTAAAAACGTGCTTAATCATATTAGAGTGCATTTGTGTGATTTAGTGTAAAGCGGAGCAAACAGCGAAATAGAGAAATATATAGAAATCCTCGAAACCCCCCAAAAAAAAAAGAAGAAAACAAAGGGAACAAAGGGAAAAGAGCAGCTACATATTCAACTGACAAAGAATTTAAGTCAAGACAATTGAGAAATTGTGTTGACAATTGGACACTTAAGGCCGAGACGAAAGTCAGTCCATAAGTTTTCAGCTGAATTGGGACAAAGGTTTGAAAGGCAAACAAAAAAAAAAATAAAATAAAATAAAATAAAATAAAGTTATAATAATAATACCTACTGCTATACTACATTTATCTCTAAGAAACTATAGTAAAATGCCTTACAATTCAAATAATAAAAATAACCTGATGAACACTGGACTTTTTGGCAAAGCGTACTGCCTCTACCATATGGCATATGGCACAACACATATAAATTAACTTGTATCAACTTAAGACTCAGATAGAATTGAAGCGCAATTGTGATTCTTAGCATGGTGCTAAAATGAATATATTTGAGTGTACTTATGTAGTCGAGTGTGGTATGGTGCTACTTGTCAAATGGTCTTGTCGATTGAACAAAAGTTTTGCTTAAGAACTTTTCTCTTAAATAACGGATTTCAATGAAAGTTTCAGCCTGTGCCTATGCCCTTCAAAAGCTATTGAATATTTATCTTTTAAGAGTAAATGAAAATGCGTTCACCCATTGATTTTATTGTCAACGGAACTTCAACTAAATGAATATCAAAGCCGATATCAAATCAAAAATATCTATTAATAATGAGACTCAATTCAAAATTGGAGGTCTCTAGAGTTTCATCGAGCTATGGGATATCATTTGATAATCAAATGGAAATCAAAATCGATTTTTGATGGATTTTTTATTTTAAATACCATATCTATAGTTACCCCTTGTAAGTTCTGAGTTCTACGCATTCACACCAACGAATGAACCTAGTTTGTTACACAAATTAAGAGCATATATGCTTTATAAGATCTGCCACGCCTTTCTGCCTGTTACATACATTCTCAAATATACCCTTATACCCTGAGTTCTCACATAAAACCTATACCCTGACTTCTCAATTTTCAATGTCTTCAGGGTGTAAAAATCTGGTTTTCTTGCCTGCCAATCTAGCCGGCTTTAGTAGCCACATAGCTGAGGTCTTAGCTGAGTAATTGTCATAACAATGGCTTGACTGATTAGAAAGCCCCGAACGCTCTAAGGCGGCAAATGCAGATGGCCAAAAGCCAGAGCCAGTTTAGTTTGTAATAGGCATTAGGCTAAGCCAACGTATTTGAAGTAATATATCATAAATGCCCAATGAACAGCTGCTCATTATCTCATCAAAGCTGGGGCCTCAACTCTATTGGGGCGAGCTTCCGATTTGTGGTCCAGTGCACAGCGATGTCAGAGCCAGTCAGCTCGGTCAGCTGCTGTCTTCGGTGTTGCTGTCTCACTCGCACTCGTACTCGCACTCTCATTCTCACACTCACACTTACTCGATTTCCGTCCGTCCGTCTGGCTGTCCGGGTGCTAGGCTCTGCTGAGCCTGTCAACATCCAGGGCATCAGCATTGAGCTTAGTTATGCTCGGGCAGCGAGCGAATGCCACGTTATGTCCAGCTTGACTGACCACGACCGCACCCAAATACCGCAACCAGCACAGACCCTGGCACGTACCCGTGTCACGCCCACAGCGATGGGCGGCGGCAGGGCTGTGTGTGTGTGTGTGTGTGCGGCTTGGCGTATGTCTTGCACGTTGTGCGCTTGTGGCATGTGTGAATTTTTCATTAAAATTCAAGTGACATCAAAAGGGTTGACTGCGACTCTCAGTGGCAAGTGTAACTCTCTCTCTCTCTCTCGCTCTCGCCCTGTCTATGTGTATGTGTGTGTGTGTGGGTGTCAATAGTGACAACTGTGACGACATATTTTGCACTTGTACATTGTCACACACACACACACACACACACACAGACAGCGTCTGGCAGCTGCATAAGTAAGTAGTTGCCTGTCAGCACTTAGTCACTTGTCAATTGCAACGCTGCCGTTGCTTAGCTCATTTGGGCACCAATAATTGTTGTTGGATACCTTTAAAGCTGGCAAGCGTGCAATAAACTGTGGCAGGCTTCTTTTGCAGTTCAAATGAAAAGCCGATGCGCTTGCGTTCAAGGAAATTCAAATAAAATAGCAAAATCTGTATTGATAAAGAAATTAGGATCAATTAATGTTCGGTAGTACTTTGATTATGATTATTTATTTATTTACTTGTTATTTTTTAAGATTATTTTAATTTTTATTTTACTATCAGCTGTAAAACGAACGAATTGAAAGAAAATCTCAATTTCTCTATTTATATAGAAATTATCATCAACCAATGGTCTGTTGATTTTTATTATTATTTTTTATTATTTATTCTTATTTATTTATTTATATTTTATTTTTATTTTTATTTTTTTAAATTATTATAATTATTTTTTTATTTTTACAGCTTTTTTTTTTTTTTTTTTTTTGTTTGAAGTTTTAAAATCTAAATGTAAATCTAAATCTTTATCAATCGAACAGCCACTAAAATATTTATTGAACCTTTGATGACATTATTTTTATGCTCTTGCTCGAAAGAGAAATGAGAGTATTGGTTTTACACCCCGTCCGTCTTACTGTCTCTACGTCTACACGTCCCTCCCTCTTTCTAAAAGAACTCAAGCAGCTTGGTCGCCAGAGACTTGAAATTTGGAAAATGAATCATGTGTTCAGTGTCAAGAGCTGCCCAATTTTATGGGCGTGGCAAAATGAACTTGCGGATATAAAGCGCCAAACATCATTTTAATGTCTCTTTGGTGGTTTTTCTGTTAACTAAAAAAAAAAAAAAAAAAAAAACAAGTAAGAAAATTCTAGTCGAGAGTGCTCGACTAGATACTACCCTGAACCCAACAAATAAAAATGCTCATTTAGTATGGCTGAAATTTCAATTTCGATGTATTTAAAAATATAAATAAAATACCAAACTCATTTAATAAAATATAAAAATATTTTGAAACAATTAAAAAAAAATTACCATCAGTTGCATCGATCGGGATTCGAACCGCGACTTCTCGATCAAGCGTCATGCAGCTAACACACTAGGCCACCTCACTCCTGCCAGTGGCGCTGGCAAAACTCAAATAGATTCACTGCTGCAGCGCCATCTACCAAAACTAAACGAAACTAACTGCTGATGTGATTCTAAGAATCTGCTAGAATAACCAAACTATTAAAAACGCACATAAAGTATAGTTAAAATTTCAATTTCGGTGTATTCAAAAATATAAATAAATAGAAAACTCATTTATGAAAATATAAAAATATTTTGAAACAATTAAAAAAAAACTAACATCAGTTGCATCGACCGGGATTCGAACCGCGGACTTCTCGATCGAGCGTCATGCAGCTAACACACTAGGCCACCCCACTCCTGCTAGTGGCGCTGGCAAAACTCAAATAGATTAACTGCTGCTGCGCCATCTACCAAAACTAAATGAAACTAACAGCTGATGTAATTCAACGCATGTTTTTGTTGTAGCTGCTGCACGTGCGTTTGTTAATTGGCCAAATATTTGATTATTTTTTATTAATTTTTGACTGAACGGAATTTAATGAAACTTTCAGCATATGATCTACATATTATATTGAATATTTGAGAAATTTAAAAAAAAGAAAAATCATTCACAATTAGCTATAGTGGCATCTGATTTGAACTTGAATGTTTATACTCGATAAAAATATAACGGGATGATTTATCGAATTTTAAAAGCAAACTCGACGTCCGCGCTGTATAAACGGTCATTTTAAAAAAAAATTCAAGTCTCTAGCTCTTATATCTTCGGAAATCGACGCGTTCAAACATACGGACAGACGGACAGACGGACAGACGGACAGACGGACAGACGGACAGACAGACAGACGGACAGGGCCAAATCGACTCAGCTCGTCGCCCTGATCAAGAATATATATACTTTGTGGGGTCTGCCACGCCTCCTTCTGCCTGTTACATACATTTCAACAAAACCATTATACCCTGATTTCCCATTTTCAATGGGTTCAGGGTATAAAAAAAAATCCATCCCAACTCTATATGATATACTATCATAATCACAAAGGAGGCTTAGAACTATCATACACAATATCCTCTCAGACATTCACTTTTTGCTCACTTCCATATTCCGCCGCTCTTTCCTCTGTTATGCCTCCCCCGCAACTTTGATCCACTGCTTTGGGGCCAAGCTCTGCGCTCATCTATTAATAAGCATAATTTATGGCGGGCCATTTAGAGCGGGGGCGGGGCAGGACTGGCGCCTGGCGCTGCTTTCTTGGCGGCTCACGCAAAAATAATTAAATTTAAATATTAAACAGCTTCTACGCATTTGTCAAACGCTGCTGCCGCACGCAGAGGCCATAATTCAGCTAAAAACCGCTATATAATGCACGAGTAATACGATATCGGCTGCGCGGGGCAGGCGATGTGCCTGGGGGAGGGGTCGGGCTGAGCTGGGCTAAAATAGATAAATTGACAACTCACGTGCCGGAGACGAGTTGTTTATTAACTTGGCCCGGGACAAAGGAGAGGCTAAGAGTGCTTAAGATATGAATATTTCAACTGAAATCTGAACTAAAAATAAAAATGATTTCTAGCTGCTTCAAATAGTTGGAATTTGAATCAAAAGGAAGTAGAGAAAAACAAAAAAAAAAACCAACTTTGAATTGAGCAAAAAACCCAAAGAACTCGAGCAGGAGCAGGGCAGGCGGAGCAACGCCGCTGCTGGCAGCTAACCAGCTGGATTCAGTCAAGGCCAACAGGCAACATCAACAAAGGCGAGAAAACAACCGAAACAGAAACAGAAACAAAAACAAAAGCGATAGCAGGAGCAGGAGCAGGAGCAGGAGTAGGAGCAACAGCAGCAGGAGGTGGAGTAGCAGCAAGAAGAAGAAGAAGAAGCAGCAGCAGCAGCAAGAGCAAATATGCTGTCGAGGACGAAATAGACTTTTGGTTTTTCATCTTTTGGCCAAATTGTTTATGCAAATTTTGAATAAATAAACAAGATTGTTAATTTAGTTAAATATTTCATTTTTGTGCCGTTTTCATCAGAAGGAATGTTGTCTGAGTGGCACGCCCCCAGCACCCAGTCCCCCGCCCCCGCACGACTGGCACGTGCTGTAGGTGTGGCCTCCTCTTCGGCTGCTTCGGCTGGTTGTCATGAATTTTGATGCCGGCACTCATTAGGCGCTGCCGTCGATGCCGACGACGTCGACGAGCAGGAGGCCGGCTGACAGCGGGGAAGGAGAGGGTGCAAAGGATTGCGGCCTTATCCGGAAACTGGATGGCAGCCGATGTTGATGTCGATGCTGTTTTCCTCTTCTTCTTGTTGTTGTTGTTGTCGTTCTTTCATTTTTTCTCTCTGCCCAGGGCACAATAAAATATATATGTATGTGTGTGTGTATGTTTTTATATTTGTTTGCAACATGTGTGTGGGTGTGTGTGTGCTGGTCCACTCTTTGTCTGCTTGCGTGTGGCATTTATGTTTGTATTTCTGCACTTGTACAAACACATGTTAATTGGCCGTAATTGTACGTCTTTCAAGCCACACACACACACACACACACACACAGAGAGAGAGAGAGAGAGAGAGGCTGAGTGCTGCATGGCCCAGGCTGAAATTGTAAAACAACAACAACTGAGCAAACAATGAAAATTATCATAAAACTTCTGCCCAAATGTTTTGCCATTGTAATCAAAATTTAAATATTCCAAAATAGGCCTTCACACACACGCACACACACACACACATACACACATAAAAGAGATTTGTGTTACACTACCTCTCTCACTCTCTCTCTCTCTCTCTCTCTGTGTGTGTGGGAGTCACAATATTTATGACCATATGACGCTGAACTATGCGTAAGAGTATGCCGCCCCACGCCCCTTGCCACCCCGCCCCCTGCACGCCATTTTAATAAACTTCATATGTCGCATGTCGCCATTTTTTTCTGTATTCAGCTCATTCGTTTTTTGTTTTTTTCTTCATCTTTTCTCGCCGCCGAGCCAACTAGAGTCTTGCGGCTTTATTAGTCTGTGATTTATGTAGTCAGAGATAGTGCGCCAGCTGCCCAGGAGCAGCAGCTCGAGCGCCAGCTGGAACAATGTGCCAGCCATGTGCATGTCCTGGCTAGAAAATTTATACATGCGGCTGTGCAAGTAGTCGGGCGTGGACAAATGAATGACATGGCAGCGCCGCCACTCGCTCGCCCCTCTGCTCGGCCAGTTAAATTGAACTAATCGTCTGGGCAGGATCTGCGAGGCAAGCCCAGCCAGGCCAGGCTAGGCTAGGCCAGGCCAGAACTCCATATGCTATGCAGCTTTATGGCCAGCAGGCAATTTAAAAAAGCAAATTATTGAGTGCTTTATATTGAGTGCACACACATGCATCATCTATGCCATCTGCCTTTGTGTGTGTGTGTGTGTTTGATGATGGACATGTTTATTTGGCATTGGCGTCACGTATTTGACGCAACGTTTGGGCCTTAATTCGCTTAGGCTAAAGCGCGACTAACATCACGTTCTCGTAATTATTTACAGGAGCGCCGCGGCAGAAAAATAAACCATTCTATAATAACATATCATACGGAATATGTGTTATTTATGAGCATTACGATAGCAACATATTTAGCTCTCTCCCACTCACACTCGCACTCGCATTGCCTCTCCCACTCTCACTCACATACTGACTGAGCGCTGGGCTATGAATAAATTCATTGAAGCATGCTCAAAGGCGAGAATTGGGATAAATGATATAATATGTATATTTATTGTATTTGGTATCTGAGTGCAGTATTAAAAAAAAAATAAATAAAATAAAATAAAAAAACAAATCATTTACATATATATTTTTTATACTTTATATAAAAGTTAAAGTTTTATAAAATTATAGTGTAAATGTAATTTTTAAAATTAATATTAAGTCTTCAGCTTCCTTGAATGTATAAACAAATTTTACATGTTTACTTTTGTTTCAATATTTTTTTTTATTGTATAATTTTATATTCACTCTTATGGCTTGCAATTTATCTTATATGTATATTACTAATATATTTAAAAATGGTGGGTATAGATTATTTATGTTTATAGTTATTTTAATATGTTTGTTTTTATTCTATAAATAATTTTATATTATTTTTTTAATAATTTGTTTACTAACTTTTATATTTTCATATCTTAAACTTTTATTCATTATATATAAAATATTTTTATTATGTTAATTTTTTTTTTTTTTTTTTTTTTTTTTTTTTTTTTTACTGTTTTATGTTTTAATAATCTTTTATTCATGATTTATATCTAAGAAAAGTATTTGGATTTGCATTTGGATATTTGTATACATATTATATTATTACATCGTTATATATACATTTTATTTTACATTTTTACTTCTGTTTCTTGATTTTTGTATTTTTTACTTTTTTAAATATTTGTATTGCATGCTTTTATGATTTTCATAAAGTGATTCATTATTTATTTGAATTTTAATGCTATTTTTCTTATCACTTTTCAAATGCATCAGCATATTCACATAAATACATTTTTCATTTCTCTCTCTCTCTCTCTCACAAATATGAATCTCTGATTTGAGTAAAATGTTTCAAATAAACTTTGGCCAGCAAAAGAACAATATTTGCGTAAGTAAAGTCGACACAAAAATAGAAACTAAATTGGCAATATTATGATTACGAGCTTATTTTCGTAGGGCCTCAAGGCAATTATGGAACTCTTCCTCTCCCTCTCTCTCTCTCTCTCTCTCTCTCTCTCTGTCTTTCTTTCTCTATCTGTGTGTGGACATTTTGTATGCAGCGATTACATTTTAAAAACCAATTTGATTAGGCCAGACATAAAGCAAATAGAAAGCTGATGCGATTCATTCGATTCACATTCGATATTTTTGCCATCGACAATATTTCGCAGGCAGGCAGCAACTGACTTGACGGCATCTGACAAATATTTATACTCAATTAATAGAGCCCAGCCACAAAACTCATATGTGAACAGAGTGAAGGCGTGCTAGAGAGGGAGAGGGGAGAGACACACTCATGCTGTGCCTTTTATTCATTTTCCGATCAAAATAATGCCCCATGGAAATGGATGAGAGAATGAATTGCAGCTGCAATCAAAGCAGCAGCCCGGCTCCTGCTCCAGCTCTAGCTCCAGCTCCAGCTCTAGCTCCGGCTGCCAGAGTCCGAGCCAGAGCAAATATATAGTCCGAGGTATGGGAAAGCCAGAGAAAATATTTTCAATTTCCATTACAGAAGTGTAGGGCGTGCATGGTGGGCCGCTCGCCTGGATGGAAATTGGATGGGCTGCCCGGCCATTGGATTGCACTGTTTTCGAGTATTATGAAAATTAAATTTTTCATTTCACTGCATTGCCACGGACACACGGACAGACGGACGGATAGATAGACAGGCAGTCAGGCTGGCAGCCAGGCAGGCAGTCAGGCACTGTGACTCGTCCGGGGCATGAAGATTGTTGCATATTATTGTGGCATGGACATAGGCTCCACAGACACATAGAGCTCCGGGCAGGGCGGATAATACGTCTCCCTGCCTACCTCTATTGATGCCAGTGCTCAAATGCGAATCAATAAAGGGCAAGCGGTAGAAATTTAATAGCCATATTCGCACTACAGCCAGGACGACGATCATCGAATTATATTATGTGCCACTGTGCGTGTGTGTGTGCGTGTGCGTGTGCGTGTGTATGCGTGGGTGTGTGCATTCTGCGAGCAGTTGAGCCAAATTGCTATTTCATTGGAATTTTGCATGCGAGTAATTTTGTAATGTGTTTTAGATTTTCATTATAATTCAAGCCAAATCTGTTGCCACATGCAACGTGCAACGTGCCACATGAACCTTGCAACTTGTAATATGCAACAGCTACCAACTGGAATTTAAATTGTGGTGCGCTGGATGAGTTGTGCACGTGCCAAGTTCTTATTGCTTTACAAATTACTTTTGACCGCACAGCTCACAGAATTTTATTTATGTATTTTTTATTTATTTAAATATATTACAAATTATAGAGACTCGACTCTAAATCTTATGCTCAGCTACAGAGCTGTCCATATTCGAGCGAAACATCTGGCTACCCTATATCTTTTGCCAAAGTCGGGCACAAAACGCCGTATACGACTCGAGGCGGCCATATTAGAGATATCATAAGCCAACAGTAATGTCAAATACTCTTGAATGATTATTGTCTTCAACATCAATAAAATTGTGTTTTTCTTTAAATTAAAATAGATTTGGGTCCGTCGTATATGGGTTACCGAGTAGGGTTGCCAGATGGGTTCGTCGAGTACGGACAGCTCTGTAGTTGAACAGTTTATTTACAGTCGAGTCTGATTAATTTTTACCCCGTTAAGTGGAAAATCGCGATAATTTGAAAAAGAATTCTATCGCCTTGAAAAAAAAATCGTTCTCGATAATTCTGGATTATTTGAATTTCTGTGTGAATAAAAATCAAACTGATCCTCTAACCATTTCGAATAAACGGGACTCGACTGTATTTAAAGTTATATACATAAATGTAAAATTGATTTATTTATTTATTTATATGGGATACTGCATACAAAAGTGTTGTGTTTAACATTTTTAAAAATTATAACTATATTTATGAATTAAATTATTATAAATATAATTATATAATTATATTTTCATAAATGTAAAATAATATTTAATATGTTTACTCGAATATTTACTTGAATATTTCTAGCTCGACAAAGACCCTCTAGGATTTATGAATTTTATTCTAATTTTTTTTTTTTTTTTTTTTTTTTTTTTTTTTTTTTTATATTAATTTTCCTTGAATATTTTTTAATATTCACAAGAAGCTTCTGCTACAATTTAATTGACAAAATAATTTACAGGTATAGTTTTGAAAACTTAACAATTGTTTCAGTTGTTAGATTTGTGTTCACGGACTCGATTCAGGTTTCTTGAAGGACTGTGAATACAGAGACATCTTAAGATCTGAAAAAATCTTGATGTTGCAAAAGGTTTCTATTTTCCTGATACGCATTGGATTTTAATATAGCTATTCCTATTTCTTTGCTGTAGTTGCAAATAGGCCTTTAAATATTATCCGTTTTCTGTTTAAAAGTGAATTTAAATGTTTATTAAACTATCCAGTTGAATCCTTACAGCTTTTGATTGGTTGTTGCTTTTTGTTTTTAGATCTCGAACTAAATCATCTCTTAGACTGTGCCACTAATCCTTTATAGTTTGCAAACTGAGAAGCTTTATGAGTGCTTTATTCTCACAGCCTCGCTTGGCTATAGTCACGTAGTAAATAGCTTGATATATAAACTTCATTTATTAGGCAAATAATTTGAGCATTTTAGCTGAAATTAGTTGCTCCACGCTGCTAATTGTTCAAATACAGACACTATACATAAATATATATATTTTTTTATATGTATATATATATTTACTTACATATATTTGCTGCTGCATGGGAATTGCCTTTAAGGAAATGACATTTACAGTTGTGAAGGGTGTTTCTGGCGCTAAAGCCAAGGCGCATTTATGGCCATTGCCAGGGCCACGCCCACAGCGTCTTGCCCGCTTTTATGGGCAAGCATAAGCCGCGCATTTTATTCGCGCGCAATGTTTATTAATGAAACAGTTTGCGATTTGCATATTAATTTATGCAAAAAATACAAACACACATATATACATATATACACACAAATATATATACATATATATCTATTTTACACCCGCACAAGTACTAGCTCAGAAATATCAGCGAGTCTAGCACCATTTGAGCACCCGCTATGCTTCAATTGAAATTCAAAAGCAGCAAACAATTTTTTAATGCTCTCGACGCTGGCATTTTATGAGGACGACAACGATGCCAACGGCAGCAGGCAAACTGAATTGATAATTAACAAGGCAAATGCGCGTGTAATTAGCATTCATTGGAGCAACGATTTCAGTCGACAGAGACAGAGAAAGGGGCGGGAGTGGGAGAGGCAGAGGGAGAGAGAGAGCATGAAGTGCACACGATTCGAGCATTTTTCCATTCGATTCTTTGCTGCCAGGAGCCCTGCTCTGACAGCGACAAATCCCTGACAGCTGAGACCCAGAGAAATGAAGTCCTGGACAACACGCTCCTCACAACGGCGCCGACTACGATCTGGCTCACAATATGTATCTATCTATCTATTTTGCATTTATGCCCTGGCTTGCATCAGCTTTTGCCGCTTTGGTCGCATTGGCCGCTTGTCTTGTGCTATTGTCTAGCTGTAAGCCCCCCAAACAAAGTCTCCTTGTCAGTCAGGCAGTCTGTCTGTCCGTTCCTCTGTCAGTCAGTCTTAAATTCATTCACCCACTGGATGCGTCTGAGCGTAAATTTCATGCGCTCGACTGCATTGCACATTGGCTAAACAGACTTTCACAATTTATCCCACTCTCTCACTCTCTCTCTCTCTTTGTTTCTCTCACTCTCTCTCTCTCTCTCTCTCTCTCTCTCTCTCTCTCTCTCTCTCTCTCTCTCTCTCTCTCACTTTTGTCCTAACCATACACAACAGCTGCTTGCTCCAACTCTTCTAGCGAATCTGGCATCAAGAGTCAATCCCACAACAACAACAACAACAACAACAACAACAACAACAGCTGCTCCAACTCCAACTGCAGCTGCATTTGTGATTGCAATTGCAGCTGGCATTCAATGTGCAGCTTATAGCAACTGCATCTAGTCTATTGTTATTGTTAATAATTTGAGCTTTTGTTGAACAAAATAGCAGCGCAACAAGCAAACAAGCAGTGGAGTCTAACCAACTATATGATACCCTGTAAATCTGTTCTTTGTGAATATATATATTTCTATTCCAGATATGTTGAGTTATTTATTTATTTATTAGAGATTCGAATTTTATATAAAATTTAAACTTAGAAATTAGTCCAAGATATTTGTTAGCTTCTATATAAATTCTGCCTCATTTAAGATAGTAATAAAATCTCTGTCAGAAACTTTGTATACAAGCTGCGCTCTATTTGAAGTTGTCGCTGTAGTTTTGTGAAGCTAAGATCGAATAATTATAGATATCAGGACACAGCTAGATGAACAGAGTCCAACAGATAATGCAATCAGGTTCTAGACTCTATTTTCTCAAAGGTTTCTCATCTAAACAGCTTTTCTAGTCCTTCGGTTTTAAGAATTTAAAATTGCTAAATTGCCAATAAATGAGAATTAATGATATTTGAGTCGTAGATTTATATCTTATATGTTTTATATCTCAAAATAATATCTTAATATCATATGTATATATTTTTTAAAAAAAATTATCAATTATCATTATCAAACATTCGCATTGTCCAAAAAGATTTCGACAATCCTAAGAAACTAATATAAGAAACTACTGCATAAGCAACAGGCTGAGAGAGAAATAAATTGGCATAGCGAAAAGTGTATAAGGATATGCGAAAATAGGGGTCAAGAGATGAGTATAAGAATATAATTTAATATTTATATAATAATAAAAATGCTAAGCTGTAAATCTAATATAAATATATAATAAAATATTCTAAATCTCCACCAAAAATATTCGATGTAATGGAACTTCTTCACTCCGATTCAGCACAGCTGGTACATAGCCTTTCATATATTTTCTATAATTATTACTATATTTTTTTATATGTCCTTAACTTTGTAATCTTCTATGATTAGGCACCCCTCTAATCTATTTGAACTAATGAAATGTGTAATCACATTTTAGCCAATGACAAACTCAATTAAATGTGCTAAGCCTCCCATGTGCGCTGCTCTTGCCTCGCTCTCGAACAGGGTATCAGAATGTGTGCTGCTGTTAAGCTGTCTCTTAAATCTGACAATCCCTTTGATTTGTATTCTTTTTTTCCACTTAGATGATTGACAGTTGGCAATCAAATCCACGCAGCATGCTGACAGCTTTGCCAGCTTTTTCATTCACTCGCCCGCTGTTCGCAGCGATCGTCTAAAAGTTAATTAAGTCGACGCGTGTGCGTCGGGCAAACACGCATTGAGCCTTTTGTGCTTAATCATGATCTAATACTCAAACATCGACGCACAAACACACACACGCACACACACACACACACATACATAGGAAATCACATACAATATGTGCGCTAAGCCTTGTATTGCTGCCATTTTTGTGTGGGCGTCAATTTTATGGCTGCTCGCTATGGGCAGTGGGCGTGGCTGTGCTGCTGCAAATGCAAATCGCACAAAGGCTGCCAAAAGTCATTAACAATTTAATTCACAGAGCAGCCAGATAGGCTCTAATAGCTGGAACAGCCAGAGATAACAGTGGCTGTGCGTCAGCCAATGTTCAGCCAGCTGGTTAACTATAAATGCACACCTGAGACAAGCTCAGGTAGTTTAGTGTAATTAGCAGAGGCTATCAAATTCTATATATATATGCAGATGTACTTATACACTGCACAACGTGATATCTTGCTTCGAGTGGGGAATATCTATGTGGGATATAAATTGTTGCTTCAGGAAAAATATTTTTTTTTTCCATTTTTTATTAGCTTTCTGCCCATTTGTGGTGCATGAATACAGAAATATTTAAGTTATACATGAACTATGGATACAGTGATTTTAAATATGTATGCCTACCAAAGGCATGGAAAAATTTAAAAAGCTGTAGTGAAATTTGTTAATCCAATATTTCATATCCTTTTTCGATTCGCTTTTCATTTTCTTTCGGAGCCTAACAAAATAAATTCTATTCTTCGATATGTCCCTTTCTATTACTTCTTAGCCAATCAAAGTCATATATAGCTCTAATTGGGAATTATTTTTAAAATAAATTTTTAATTTTTTTTAATTTATTTTTTTTTTTAATTTATTTTATTTTTTAATTTTTTAATACTTGAGAATTAATTTCATTTTATGTTTTTCCAAATATGTAAAAATTATGCTGTATATGATATATGGTTGCTTCATATTCGACAGATTCACCTGGCAACCCTGGAAGGCTGCCCATATTCGACGGACCCCATTTTTTTTTTTTTTTTTTTTAATTCTAAAATGAAAACAATTTTTTTATTGGACGTTGACAATAATATTTATTTTATTTGGTTCAAGTTCATTTGTTTTCATCATATTTTCAATATAATATCTCTCAAATGTCAGTACGGCGTACATAGTGAATATATACTGTATACCAAAAGAGCACATTAAAAAAGGAGCTTAATTTTTTTAAATACAGATAAAAACTGTAATAATTTAGTAATCTGAAAATATTATCAGCTGCAGAATAAATAAAGAAAAATAAATGGCGATATTTTATCTCGCTTATCACCATTTTTTCCCCATTTTCTCTGCCTGCTCATATTGATTGAAACACGTAATATTTAAGCCTCATACTGGTGCCACTCACAGCCTGTGAATAAATTATAAAAATTCATTTGAATTTCACTTTCCAATGCTCTACCACAGTCATCACAACATTTGCAGTATGAAAAGGTCTTGTAGTGCCAGCCTTTTAAGCCCTTCGAATTAAAGCCGTTTCCAGTGGCAACCGCAGCAGCGTGGGCTTTGTAAATGAGCAAAAATCAGTGGCGAAATGAACGGCAAATGCATAAGGCAAATGTGCAGAATTTTTGAGTCCTTTCTGGTCAGCCAACTAATTGGGGATTTCCGCCTCTACCCCTCCTCCTCTGTCCATCGACAGCCGCTGGGCGCACTCACTGAAATGAAGGCATAGGCATGACCGCAAGCATTTGCACAGTTAAATGTGACCGGAGCCTATAGGTTTTTGGGGGCGTCTGTGCATATGTTGACTGATTTCCGAGTGGCAGATAAACGCAACTGGGGCTGCAGCTGCAGCTGCAGCTGTAACTGCAACGGCCGGCAACTAACTGCAACTGCAACCAGATGACAATAGAAATTGGCTTGGGACGTCGAGCGAGTGAGTGAGGCATTGGCAATCGTCAAAGTGCCTTTGTCGAGGGCCTCGTTCCGAGCCGGGCGCTTGACAATATGCTCAACATGATGCTACACTACACTACACTACACACACACACACACATACATGCACACACAGGCACACACATGTGGATCACTGTATGATGCACGCGGGAATTGTTGCTGTGCGAAAAGTTGCAAAAATAACGTTAACAACTTTTCTGTGGTGCGCCTTCCGTCAGCAGGATCCGGCGGACGGGGAGCCGGAGTGTTGGCGCAGGGGCGGTGCGGTACGCTGCGGTGGCTGGTGTTGGCTGCGCTTATTTATGGCAATTAAAGGACTAATGATGTCCCAGCGCTGTTGTCCGGCACATGACGCCAGCGACTTTGCAGCGCACTAATATAACCATGCCAACCAATTTATGTGGTCGTCCAACTATTTGAATGCCCTAACAATGGGTCGCTGCAGTCAGCTGTTAAGCAAGGCGCTATAATTTGATATGGTAGAGCTGAACTGGGCTATATATCATATATGTATTTCTGCTCTATGTAACATATGTATATTGTTCAATAAAATAATATTTCTGAATTTATTATTTATTTATTTTTCCTCTTTGGAATTTTTTATTTTTATTTTTTTGTATCTTAATTTTTTTTATTTTATTTATTTATTTTTATTTTTTAAGTGGGACCCTATATTAAATATATATTAAATATATATATTTTATTTTATTTTATTTTTTTTTAATATTAAATTAAAATTGATTTTTATAAACTGTTTAAAAAATTGTAAATTGTAAACATTTTTAGGCATTCATTTTTTTCTGTAAATTTCACTAATTCATACACTTTCTGAAGGCAACTCATCTGAGCTATATAGTATGCAACTGAAAGTTAAAAAAAAAAAGATATAGAAAATGTATACAGAATATAGGATAGACAGACAATTGAATGTTAATGTAAATTAAAGATATATGATATTTCCATATATAGAAATTTAGAGGCATAGATATATGGATAGAGTAAGAAGTATGTTGAGGTATTTAAATAAATATTTTAATAGAAACATATACATATATGCACATACATATGCATTCCTTTCTATTAAAGATCTCTAGAAATACAAAAGTATTAAATGCTGAATATGTATATAAAAGGAGAAATATGTATGTAGACATCAATTCTTCTTTCATTATATGCATGATTTCTCTGAAAAGTTCTTTACAAATGTCTTCCATACACAGCTCAGCAAAAAGAAAGTGTATCGGATTCGTCTCATATATCGCCTTGGTTACATTTCATGTTATTATAAGAATTCAGCAACTATTTGCGTTGCCCAGGCAAAAGTTGCTTAAAATTCAATTAATTTGTATGTGTTGCAACGAAAAATGTTGCAACTTTAGTGCGTGCCGGCACTGGGGGGCCAGAGCTGGGCTAGAGCTGGCTGCCTGTGAGGCGAAAACGTCGACATGTGAGTGTCGTAAAGAGACAGAGCGAGAGGGAGAGGGAGAGGGAGAGACACTTCGATATCCAGCAGGAAGTTTGCCTAGCTACCTCAGCTGTGAGCTGCTTTTGAGCTAATTTTGACAGTTTTGTGGCAGCGACAGTTGCATTTCCAGATATCCAGGGCAACCAAAGAAAAGTTGAGGCACACACACACACACAGAGAGAGTGAGAGAGAAGGAAGGTGGAAGGTGGAATGTGCCAGGCCATTGTGTGGCCAGTAATTAGATTCACATTTCAGTCAGGCATAGCCAGCCAGTCGTTGCTCTGGAGAGTTGAAGTTTCAACTGCTGCTGCTGCTGTTGCTGATGCTGCTGCTGCCTTTGTGCCAGCCAAATTAGTGGCCAAGATCAATTAAACAAGTCGAAATTAGATTTGGCCAAGGCAATGGCGCTCGATTGTGGCCAAAAGCCGATTAAATTAGCAATGTCCATAAAGCCAACTGGCCAACTGTTAAATCATGAGCCAGCCCCACTATGCAGCACCATCCATAACAACAATAACGATAACTATCACAATGTGCGAGCCGTTATGTGGCGGCGATTGTGTGAGCGAGAGGGGGGAGAGAGAGCGGGAGGCAGGCAGCAAGATGGCTGCTGCAGCATCTCATGACTGCACGCTCGGCTGCTCATTTTAAATTGACTTCAAACGTTGCTGCGTGACGGTCTGCATGGACATGGACTCACACACACACACACACACACATATACTAAATATATATCTATATATATGTATATATAAAGTCAGTCAGTCAGTCAGTCGGGCTGTCCGACAGTCGTTTCAGCCAGGATGCGACCACCAGTTGGGACACTGCAGGCACGCACGCATTTTGATGCCATGACGAACGTGGACATGTTGCTGCCAGCATCACCAGCAGCAACAGCAACAGCAGCAGCAGCAGCAGCAGCAACAGCAGCCAACAATATGGTTAACACTTTGCTCTCCGCATGGACGTGTTGCCAATGGCCTTAATTGTGCCACATCATTTATGAATAAGTATGCCTCTTTCACTCTCTCTCTCTCCCTCTCCGCCTCCCACCCTCTCCCTCGACCACTTTGTGGTTCTTTTTAACGGCTGTCTCTGCATGCAAATCAGCAGCGACTCATTGCTTTATGATTTGCTTCGAACTCAGTTCACTGAACAGCCGGCCAAGCAGTTGGCATAGCACGTAACTAATTAATAACTTACTTGTAGGCATTCCCTAAAGCGAAAACTCCCTTAAATACCTGAATACCAAGCAAGAGAGCTTAACTAAAGGCATATACATAAATAATAATAATAAATAATAAAGATAAATATGTCTTGTCCAAGTTTAAACAGACTAATGCATTGGCGATTTTGTGGCGATTTCTGTTTGTGGAACGTATATTTTTGGGATTTAAAATTTTTTCAATTTTTTTTTTTAATTTCATTTTATTTCACTCTTTGTTATAACTACGTGATTTTTTGAATGGTATCAATAATTTAAGAGTTTCGGCAATACATAGGCCTTTTCTGCTAAGATTTTTTATTTACATACATGACATATGGCATATGAGATAACATAATTATTTGGGGAAAAAAGCAAAGAAATAGAAAACCTTTGGGATTAAAAAAAAAAATTCATTCAAAGTCGAAAATCGCATGGTAATGCTTCACCTTTTCGATTTAGCTGCGATTAAGACTTTCGGAACACAGTTTTAATTGCTTTCAGAATAAGCTTTTTCAATGAATGAACGTGCTGAAAAATATGATAAGCGAACAGCTCTTCTTTTTCAATTTGCTGGCACTTTCCATTTGTGGAAAATTGTTTTTCGATTTCAGCGATTTAACACAGGTTTCATATTCGTTAAAACTCAAAAATTTATATATAGTCATAGCTTAAATTTCATAATATATCGAATATTTAATGCCGTCAAGTGAGACTTGGTAATCGAAAACGAACCCTGATGGCTTGACAACGAAAATTCCCTTTAAAAAGCCATAATTTCATATATCAATTGACAGAATCCCTTTTAATGTGTGCGGGATACAACAAATCTAAAATTTTTGGAAATCTTAAAGCTGACTTTACATCAAATATAATTTAAGCACATCTCATTAATATTTAACCTAATTAAATTCTTGGCGAATGCGCAGAGTTTTTCATTACCGGAACACAGAGCTTGGCTGCAGCCTTTAGCACGAGCATCAAATGAAAAAAGTTGGAAAGAGACTCGGTTAAAAGAAAAAAAAAAAAAAAAAAAAAAAACAAGATGTTGAAGGCAGACGAGGCCACTCAGCGATAGCAGCATGCAGTTAGTAGGCGTGGCTGGTGGGCGGTCAGGCCACTAGGCGGCTGGGCGGCTAGGCGTGGCAGCAAAGTGCTCAAGAAATGGCAAACTTTTTTTGATGCGCCCGAAAAACTCATTAAAACGGATTTGACACGTGAAGTGCGAAAAAGTTTTTATTTTTATATTATTTCCCTTTTACATTTTTATGGCAACGTGTGATGAAATCTCTCTCTGTGTGGATGTGTGTGTGTGTGTGCTAGAGTAGGTGTGCGTTTGATGTGTGTGCTGATTGGCTTTTCCAAAAAGCACAACTCATATCAAAATCAAAATCAAAATCAAGCTCAACACTGGGAAACGAGGACGAAGATGTCGACTTCGAATTCGAATTCGACTTTTAGTTCGAGTTGAGCTCACGAGTGTCGCCTCGTTCGCATTTGTGGATTGAATTTCAATGGCGATTGATGAGGAATACCACACCTGTATGTGTATGTGAGTGTGTATGTGTGTGTGTGCATGTAGGTGTATCAACAGCTGAAAATGCGGCAAGGCCAACTGTTTTCGGCGGCCGACTAAACGAGCCAGCGAGCGTGGCTGAGGTTTGGCTTTTTGGCTCGTTTTATGATAATGCTCAAACCTGGCGTTAATGAGCTCTTAAGCTTAAATAAGAAACGTGATTTAGTTACTAAGTAAACTACGCAATAGAGCAACTAAGCCAAAGATAGATGGAGAGAGAGAGAGGGAGAGAGGGAGAGAGAGGGAGAGAGAGGGTGGTAGTGGGCGCACAGGTAAAAGTGGCAGCAGACAGGTAAGCGACTATAAGTTTTTGGTAAAATCTGCGCTTAATTTGAAAAGTTCGACTACGCTCGAAGTGGCAAACCTTTTGCCAATGCCCAGCAGGTGTAATAATACACACACACACACACACACCCATGCATAGAAATAGTTATGCCTGTGTCTATGTATATGTTTACCAATACAACTGGCGGCAACTTTTTGCATACAACTTTTGGCCACTTAATTGCCAAATCAGTCGAACGGCGAATTAATGAAAAAACTTTGTGATTTATTTGCGCATTGCCTGGGCAGCTTCAGTTGGGTGTTGGCTTTTGTTGTTGCTGCTATTGTTGTTGTGGTCAGTTGTTGCCCACACGTAACCAGCATTCAGTCAGATGTCAGTTTTAATAATTTTTTGCAGCCGCCCGGCAGTGTTATCAAAAGGCCAAACTAATCAGAATCACAATCAGCCAGCACAGACAGCAAGCTGTCAGAGAGATAGAGACGGCATAAGAGAGAGAAAGAGAGAGAGAGAGAGGGAGATAGCTGTAGGGTGAGTGAAGTAAACCCTTTTCATGAATAACTCGTCCTAGTGATAGACAGACACACACAAACACACACACACATAGAATTTATGCAAATCTGGCCAAAATTGAAATATGCAGATGTTTCGTTTGAAAATGTATTTCACATTTTACGAAATTTGCAACATAATAAATTCCATTTAAGGATGGAGCTTAGTGCGGTTGCTAGGGGCAGGAGGCGGTTGCTCGAGGGGGGGGGGGGAGGCGTGTCAGGTTGCGGGGCAACTTAAATTAAGTAATAACTTTTATGCGTCTTGACCTTAGGGTGACACACGCACACACACACACGCACGCACACACGCACAAGACTTTGTATTAGCTCGTTGACAATTTCTTGGCTGACTTTTCTGCCTTTGTGGTTGAAAGGTTGTGCGTGCGTGTGTGTGTGTGTCTCTGTGTGTGTGGCGTATTTTCTTATTTAACTTGTATAAGAGCACTAAAGTTGCCGCAGCAGCAGCAGCAGCAGCAGCTGGGTTTGGGCCAAGTCGCTCGGCATTTTGGGGTTAATTTTCGCAGCTCATTCAGTGCGGCGAGTCGAAAGGTTAATGTGATTAATGTTTACTTAATGAAAATGAAGTTATCAAGTTGATTCTATCAATTTGCCCAACAGACAAAGGCACCCCCTGTCCCTCTCTCCCCCTCTCTGCTGCTGCTGCTGCTGCTGAATCATTTGTGCCAAAATAACTTCAAATGCAAATAGCCAAGTGGTTTCGACTTGGTTTTGTGTGCTGGCTGTTGGGCATATTAGTTGACTGAGTTAGACAGGCTTCGGCTAGACCAAATATTTGTTGCCTTTTAAAGTCATAGTCGGAGAGCTGTGAGTGTGTGTGTATGTGTGTGTGAGTGCTGTGGTTTCTGCAATCAGACGCCTGGGCCTGGCCAAAGGAATTTAATAAAAAGCAGTTCAATTAAACGCTCTTCAGTTGGCTTTACTTCTCGTCCTTTCGTTAATAAATGCGTTTAACGTTTTCAATCAGCCAACTGCCAAAAGGCTACACAGACAGGCAGACAGACACCAGCAGCAGCAGCAGGAGCATCGGGAGAAGATGCGGGGCTTGGGATTTGGATGCTCTGGTTGCGAGGCAGCTTGAAATTCAGTTAAGCATTTCACTTATTTGCATATAAATTGATTAAAAAGAAAATACATGCAAGGCATTCACACATACAAACAGGCACATCAACACACACAGACACACACATATACATACATACATACAGAGTGGAGCCTTTGCATGTGTCAACGGCGCAGCAAAGGACGAAAAGGTCCTCTGCACGTTGCCCTGGCTGCCTGGCGCTGTCGCTGGTCCTTCTCTCTGTCGCCGCTGCCCCCCGCTGCCCTCCCTCTGCATCCGCTGCCCCCTTTGGAGTGTCTCTGGCTCTGCCTGCCTCCGATTTCGACAATTTCTGACACTTCAAATGCGTATGATTGTTTCCTTTTGATCAGCGAATTGTGAATTGATTCACTGATTGAGTTCAGGTTCAGTTGATGCGACGACAATGTCAACACGCCCAAAAGGACATGTCACATTTGCCTGCCGGACTAAAAGCTTTGCACACAGACTAAGGGCTTACGCATTCACATCGAGTTTACTCTGGATCCCAATTCGAATACCTTACACACACACACACAGACACACACACACACACGCACGCTAACGCTCCACGCGCTGTACATGATCCGATTTCTGTCTTATGTGCTTAGTTAACCTCATGTGTATTCAAATCTGTCAAATTGGGATATTTATAAATAAAGGATAAGGGCGTAGAAGTATCTTATGGATGTATAATTTGGCATTAGATCTTGTTAACATTGTTGGAATTGTTTAGAAATATTGTTTGATTTATATAATGGATTTTTTTGATTTTTATGATTTTTTTACTTTTTGTATATTTTATAGTTAATATTTATTTACTTAACATAATTCTTGAAAGTGAATTATTTTTTATTTTTTTTTTATTTTGAGTCCAAGTCATTTAAATATAGTATCTTAACAGCCCGAATAAATGTATTTATATAAGTATTTAATATTATACATTAGTCTTTTGAAATATGTATTAAGTTATTTAAGAACTAAAGATTGTTTGACAGCAATCTCCAATGATATTTTATATATTTATGTAACCTCTGTTAAAAATAAATTGTAATCAAAGGATTTATATGATTTATATGATGGTTGTCAAAAAAATATAATGCAGAAAACTAAAATAAAATGAAATATAAATATTTTTATATCAATAAAAATAGGAAATCGTTATATAGTGGTAAATCCGTAACAATTAATAGGACGAAAATAGCCTAATTTCATTTTTATTGTACACCAATAAAGGGTATTATGAGGTAACATGAACATGAAGTCATAAAACACATTGAAACTTGATGTTGAGGGTGAGTCAAAGGCTGTGGCATACCATATCTACAAACATAAATATACATGAAAATATAAACACATTTCATGATAATCGAGAGTGAAGACTGCTTAGTCATGTTATTAACTCGGCTCTCACCTATCAACCCGTTGTTCTTGGAGCTAGTCAAAGCTCGTATAATACTAAAAATAATTCATGAAGGTGCTTGAAATAATCGATAAGTTTTTACGTTTTCATAAAATCGATAAAAATTCATATCAAACGTTCGAGACTTTTTTGATTTTAAATCATTAAAACCAGATCGATAAATATATATATCCCAATAAATTTAATAAATAAGCTAAGGAATAACTTATGTCAATAAGAAAAAAAAAAAAAAAAAAACAACTATTAATAATTATGTTGTTATGTTAAAAAATTTAATACAAAAATTTAAAAAAAAAAAAAAAATGTTAAAGCTAAAAAAAGTCATATAGATAAATATAAATATATAAAACTATTATATATACTTTGATAACATAATTTTCTGCAGTGTATGCCCAAGTCGTCTCAACCCGCTAACTAGCCCAATTAGAGTAACTGTACAAACAGTTTGTTAAGATTTTCGTAGCTTATTGATTATTGTAATTAAATAGCTGTGGCAATTGGTGCGACAATATTTTTGTGGCGGTCATTGTCCGCGTTCGTTGTGTTGTGGCCAGTTGCCTGGTTGCTTCAACCACCTGGCCTAAATGTGAATCAAGGGCTACTGGCCAAGGTTCGGCGGGGTTCAGTTTGCTTTCGATTTGCGGTCAGTCATGTTCTATAGGCCCGTGCGCAAGTCGAGCTGGCGGCGCAGACACAAGGTGAAACCAATTAGCGGGCTAAATAGTGAATCACCCATGGACTGTGCAAGAAAATATGCCACAAGAATGCCTTAAAGCGGGATAAAGTAGGCCACATAAGTGCTGTTCAGTGTAGTTGTGCCACCTGCTTTCAGTTCGGTCCCTAAACATTAATTAGGGTAGCAGCATGACATTGTTCGCCAATCACCTGCACCGCTGCACCACTGCACCGCTGCACCACTGTTCAGCTTAATGACCAGCTAACATGCCAACGTACTCTAATCCTCCTTTCAATTAACCAACTGCACGAAGCAACACACATACACACACACACACACACACACACGCACACACACACGCACGCACACACATTTTCACATAGATAGTGAAAGCAATTGCCATGACGTGTAATTTGGCAAATTAGTTTGTCGTCCGCTATTTGATTAGATGGCTCGAAATTAATAACTCGAATGCCAAATGCAACATGTCCCATAACAATTCATAGATGGTTGATCAAATAAAGATTATTTGTGCTTTCCAAACTAATCACATTGCTATACAATACACCCAAGTACTTCCAATTGATCTACTAAAGGAATGTGACTTTTGAGAGTCATAGAAAATATAGTATATAACTTAAGAGAATGCTACAATTAGTTAAATGAAGCAAAGCAAACCGAAAAAAAAAACTAGCTAGTAAATTAAATATAATAATTAAAGTTCTGAAATATTAATTGTAAATAATCAAATGCAATAATGAAAAAATTTTTATTATTATTATTATTATTATTATTATTATTATTATTTTATATATTTTAAAAAAGTTTTTTTTTTGTGATTTACTTAACTTGATATTTTATTGACAATCACATAAAGTTATAAACTTATTTTTAAAAGTTTTTAGCTCAGGCTTTTCAACTGAGAAATTATATTTATTTTTCAAATTCAAAAACTTGATTAAAAAATTAATTTATTAGGAATTTAAGCATATATTAAAATTATAAAGCAATAATATAAATTTAACGATTTAAAATAAACACTAAAAATAGTGTTTAGTAAATTAAAATAAAATATTAGCCCGAATCAATTTCAATAATCAAGTCAACTTTTAATGAAAATTTACTTAAATTATGACGAATGTAATTTATGCCATAGATATGTATATTAATTGAATGAATGAATGAATGAATGATTTTTGTATGAATATTTGCTGCAATGACATAAACAAGAAATATTCAGTTGTTGAAAATATAATCAAAGGGTATAAAAAAAAATTAAATTTGTATTTAGAATTACTTTACTAATTTATTCAGTAAACATTATTAAATATAGAAATAATAAAAAACAATTTACTTTTTATGTAAATATAGTTAAAGATAAATTTTCGAGACTTAATTTGCCTGCTAATAATAAAAAAAAATTACTTTTTTATATAAATGAGACTTAATTTAACAGTGCAACTTCAACATATTTTTTTGTTGTATTTTAAATTTATATTTTCTTATAAAGAAATCTCTACACTATAGAGTCGCACTCTAGTGCAATACTAAGATCACAAAGGGTTTTTTTTATTGGAGTACCCCTAGTGCATGCCCAACTAATCGTACCCTCTCTCAGTTCACACAAAGCTGTTGCCGCTTTTTAGACATTGCGTTTCGAGTGAAATTCTGATTGCATAGTTTTAGGTGTTTTGCTTTGGGTTCAGGTTTTGATTGCAGTCTGTCTGTTTGCCTCTTTATCTGCCGCTTTTATCTGCAACAATTTATCGGGCATGACATCGTGTGACTGTGTATGTGTGCGTGTGCGAGATTTCTGTGTCGCGTCACATGTTTGGCCCGGCCAAATAAAAGCCCGTTCTGAGCGCAATATTAACTATCTGATGGGTAGAAGGCCGCAGCTTTAATTGAAATAAAATGTTTTACAGTGCAGCGGGCCACAAAGAGCCAGAAACAGGTGGCCACAGCACGAGCGAGACAGGTAGATAGTTGGACAGAGCGAGCAATTGGCCAAATGTATGAATCAGTCAGACTGGCCCCACTGTCTATTGCGGCCCACTGTCTGTCTGTCTGTCCGTCTGTCTGTCTGTCCGCTCCATATGACTATACATGTTTGTAAGTAAGTAACTAGTTTCGAGCTCCACACAGTCCGCATTTCATTTGCCATTCATTCCACGCTCTCTCGCTCGCTCTGTCGCTCTCTCGCTCTGCGGGCTTTGCGGCCTCTGCGGCCGCTGTGGCTCTGTCGCTCTGTCGCTCTCACTCTCGCGCTTATTCATTGCCGCCGTCGCCGCTTTACTTGTGCTCTTATTTTACTTCTCATTTTATGTTTTTTTAGCGCCTCGCATTCAGTTTGCATTTCAAAGCCGCTAAAGTAACAAGTATCTTGGAGCTATCCATTCGGTTGGGCGCCAAAAGGAAAACTTGCTGCAAAAGGCACAAATTTTGTAAACACTCGCCTCAAATACTAAGTGCAGAGTGCCATAGAAAAAGTACTCGACTCTCGCTGCAATGGATGTAAGTTGTTTGCTTTCTCATTTTATTCCGACCCATGCCCCGGCCTGCCTTTCTTTTCATTTTTGTTTGTGTGCCCAAGCCTGGCCGCACCTGACCTTCACCTTGGGCTTCAATTAAACAAATTGCACTGCAAGCGCTTTCACACAAATGAAAACAATTTCGTTGAGAGTCAAATCTGACGCACAACTCGAGAAGATCAGCTGAGCACCCCGACTACTCGATGATTCATCCTCAGCCAGCGTCCAAGTCTGTGGCCCTCATCATATATCAGAGCGCAATTACCCGCAAGAGTTTATTTATACAATCGCTTAGTTTATGAGAAACGCTTCGCATTTCTGGTTACTCATTTCGATTTCTCAGCTCTGAAAATAATGCGGCCTTTCATTTACGACTTACCGCGAAATATACCTATATATACATATACATATACATATATGTATATAGTAATTGTTGATGCGGTTGTTAACTATCTAAATTGAGGCCCCTTTAATCTAGACTGCGAAAGAGCTGTTGAGTGCTCTAAGAAGAAAACAAAAGCGTACAATTATACTACAGTTAGCCGAAGACTGAATGCCCTACTAGATGTGTAAGCAGGTGAAAGTCTCATATAAGCCATAAATAGATATAGATGAATATGATTGGATATAATATTATAGATAGATATAGTAAGATATTAAAATATAGACAAATATTTGAAAGATCTTATATAAGTATTTATCTATGACTTATATAAGATATTTCATATATCTATCTATATCGAAATATCTATTGATAGATATAGCTGGATATAGTATTATAATATATATAGATTAAGTTGTGAAGTCGGACACTTTGGCTTTTTTTTTTTTTAGGTTTAATTAATGTAAACAGAGGAAATAAGTTTTTCTCACTTATTTTTTGGGAGGTGTACATATGTATATGAAATTGTCGTTGATTCGATAGAATGAAGTTATCGCAAGAGTAAGACCTCTGATTGACGATATTGATGATATTGTGGACAACAAGTTTCGCTAGAAACTTCTTCAGAATAAATTAAGTTAATTTAATTAATTCATTCAATTAATGTAAATTAATAAATATAAATTAACTAATAATATTTTTGAACAGAATATCTGATTATTCAAGTCAGATTGCTGCCAATTTAGTTTATTTAATGACTTGATAGCAGCAAAGGCACTTAGCAATAGAGCTAAAGACAATGAGCTGCATTAAATTAATAATTAAAAAAAAAAAAAAATAATAATAATAATGAACTTCAGTTTTAATATCTTTTAAAGGCAATATTGTGGTCAATAAATATATAATTCAGTAAAAAAAAAAACTTTAGTATTAGTATAATTGAGATTATTCTCTCTTTCGTTTTAGAATCTCTTTCAAACAGCGTCACTTTGAACAACATCATTAATTGATTTTTTTTTGTAATGTAGATACAAATTTGAAACAATTATTATATATTTTTATAAATTTAATTTTTTTGTATATTTATTTATATTAAAATAACATTTTTTAAAAATATATTTTAAAAGGCATTATTATATACATGTACATATTTCATATTAACTTTTTCAATTTTTGAAATGAAGATAAAATTTGTAAATATTTTCCAGCAATTAATATTAAAAGCGGTTTAGATTTTTTTTTGTTTTTTGTTTTTTGTTTTTTTTTTTTCTTTTGTTTTGATTATATTAAAAAATATTATAAATATATTTTTATCTATTTTTATTTTTTTAAATAATTTTATTAAGCACAGATTCCATTAAATATGAAAGTTCCTAGAATATTGAAAATGTGAAAATATGAAAAAAAAAAAAAAAAAAAAAAAATAGAACAAGCGGAAGATAACCAGACATAAGGTGTATATTCGTATCAACGTTTTGAATCAACATCAATCGACTGAATCAAGGCAATGAGTCAATTTACTAAGTGGGTTGCTCTCCTTTCTTCTAGAGTTACTTTGTACAGGGTAGTCCAAGTTCGACTTAACCTTCTGGCCGCACTGTAGTAGTAGTATTATATCACTTACTTATCGACTCCACCATATATTCACTTTTCAATTAAAATAAATTACAATCAAAAGTCAATGTCTGTCGTTGCCATGGAAATACCCATTTTAAAGTTTCCCATTAAAAGTTGGGTCAATCGATAGGGCCGCAGTTAGTAAATGCCTGAGATATTGATTGGTCTACTTCACGCACAGCCCTCAAATGGAGACCTGTACACGCTGGAAGCGAACCTGGCCAACAGGGCGCTGAGAGAGCTGACAGATGGCGCCGACAAGGATCCCATTACCAAGTTGCGTTTGCTCTGCCTGAGCCGCGGCGCAACAGGCATTTTGGGCATGGGCAGGTGAGTTTCATTTGATATCGTATTATGATTATTTTTTTTTTCTTTGACGGCAAGTTTGAGAAATTATTCAATTACTTGTTTAATGGGCAATTATTTAATTAGGGCTTTTCGCGCCATGGACGACGACGGCAGCAAGGCCCTGAACGAGGAGGAGTTCATCTCGGGCATTCGGGACATTGGCCTGGACGTGACAGACGACGAAATCAAGCAGATGTTTAACGCGTGAGTCTCCTGCCATCACCTCAATTTCAATGCCAAACTAATGTCTTTGCTCTAAAATTAGCTTCGACGAGGATGGCAGCGGCTCCATAAATATGACGGAGTTTCTGCTCAAGCTGCGCGTAAGTTGCTTCAGAGGAATTTCCTGTTAATTAATATAATGGAACTCTTGAAATCTTCGAAATTTGTGCTCTGCAGCCGCCCATGTCGCAGTCGCGCATATCGATAATCGATCAGGCTTTCAATAAAATGGACAAGAACGGCGATGGCGTCATCACCCTGGCCGACCTGAAGAACGTCTACTCGGTGAAGGAGCATCCCAAGTACCAGAGCGGCGAGATGACCGAGGATGAGATCCTCACGGAGTTTCTGCACAACTTTGAGGGCGGACGCGGCAATCTCGATGGCAAGGTGGGAGGGAGTCTTAGATAACAGCTATAGCTAAGCTGCGGCTAATCTGTATTCCATTGCAGATCACACGCGAGGAGTTCATCAATTACTATGCCACAATCAGCGCCTCGATTGACAACGATATGTACTTTGATCTGATGATGCGTCGCGCCTATGTCATGTGAAGCGCCCCTTGGGTATTGTTGTCTACATAGCTCTCAATCTCGAGTGTCTAATTAACGAATCTAACTAGTCTTTAGTCCTGCTCATGTTTAATTTATACACACACATACACGCACACTAATAAAATCTTGGTATTTTTTCCCACAACTGATATCCGACTCCAGTTGGCTGTAGTAGCAGTTGCAAGTCGAAAGTCTTTTGTTAGATATGCAAAGTAACAAGCGAAAAGTTTTGTCTAAACATTTGCTGCCTGCTCGTAGTCCTGCATGCATTTACGTCGGCCCCTGGAACCCCGGAGCTGCCGAGCCCGAGTCTGGCCCATAATCAAGCGGGTGCTGCCAAGACGACAATCATTGCAACAAACATGGTTAGTTGCTGAAGGAGAGTCGGAGAATTGTTGGGGAATTGTCAGCATTGGCAATGGCAATGTGTGTGTGAGTGTGTGTGTGAGTGTTTGCTGGTGTGCCAGGCATTTATCACACAGTTGTCACAGCAGGCGCTGAGAACGGTTTGAGCAGTCGAGCGATGGCAGCCTAAATGTATGCCTTAAATTATGCAGACACCAGCTGAGATTGTCGGCTGCGAAAGTGTGTGTGTGTGGCAACTTGTGCACTGATTGCAGCCAACTCATACGAAATTTTAATTGCCAATGTTGGAATTACGCAGCCAGTGAAGAAGGCCCAGCCCCCCCCGCCCCTACTCCACTCAATCGTCTACCCCTGCCCCACACAAACAGTCAAAAAAAAAAAAAAAAAAGAAAACTCTCAACTGAGTTTTCGGCTAACAAAGTCGACTGCAATCGTCTTCACTGTAAATCAGAAAGTTACAAGTTTATAGCATGATTTCATTAAATTTTATTTACAGCCTGCAACATTTGCATTTGCAGTGCCACAACTTGGTCTGCCTCAACTGCTGCTGCCGCTGGCTCAATTCGTGTCTTCGTCTTTTCTCTTTATTATTTAACTTTAACTTTAGCTGCAAGTTAAAAATTTATCAACTTGTTTGCCATGTGAATTATGCTGCTTACGTTTCGCTGGCAAAGCAGAGAAAAACTGTTGCAATTCCCATTTACATATATCAAAAACTTGTTGTCAATTGCAACTGATTGTTGTTGTTGTTGCTGCTGCTGCTGCTGCTGTTATTGTTGGCCACATAAAACCAATTTCAATTAATTGCCTGCCACATGAGACTCGTCGTCGAGCTGTTTTATGCTCTTAAAACTCTTGAAAATGCCTTTTATTGGCTTTCAGTTTTCACACTTGGCTGCCTGAAGTGCTTGCCAAAAATCTCTATGTGTGTCTGTGTGTGTGGCAACAATATTTTGGTTTGTCAGTCAAACACACACACACACACACACACACACACACACCAATACACATGCCAGTGCAATATTTGTGTAAATTATGTATCGCATTTGCAGCTGGGGAAAAATTGAAAATCTCAAAGAGCTGCCAGTCAGACATTGTCAATGTTTAAGCTAAGCCTTTCAAATTGATTGCAATTTCATATTCACAAATAAAGCAAAATGCCACAAAAAGAAACTAAGAATAGAGCAAGCAACGAAAAATTCTCTTTCTAAGGTCAAATAATTGCAGTTTGATTATGTCTACAATTTTGTAAATTTCGTTGTTCAAGGATAATCCTCGGCACGCCCAGCATTGTGTGAAATATATTTTCCGCCTCACTGTGCTTGCTACAAATCGTTGGTCGGTAGCGGAATGAAATGAATTTGGAATTTATTTATTTATTTTGCTGTGGATTACTGTGGGTAAACGAAGCAAAGTTATTCCTTGTAAACGGTTGAGTCATGGGTCAAATTTGCAATATTTTTTAATCTTTTACAGTGAATTGGCTATTTTAATTGGCTGCATGCTAAGTAGGCCAATAGGAATTAGAGTCGGCTATCGATTCTTCATTGAAATGCTATCGATCATTGACTGCCATTGATGCTCACCTGGAACATCGTCAACAGGTGATAGGTGACATAGCAGTAGTAGATAGTAGTAAATAATTAAAATGTATATTTTTATTTAATAACACTCAAATTTAAATAGAGCTAAAATACATTTGAAATGTGTAACTTATAAGTACAAGAGTGCATCTAGTTAACTAGACAGTTGACTATCGATACACATAGAGTGGACTATCGATACTTGCTTGAAATGCTATCGATAGCTTACTATGTTGTGCTATACTGCACTATATTATATAGTATCTATTGGAGGGATAGCACTAGATCACTTGAATTGATATCAGTCATTTAATATAGCGCCATTGATACGCAACTAGATCATCTAATGGAATAGATAGCAGCAGATGAATAATTAAAATCCAATTTAATTATTTAATAAATACTAATAAAATATAAATTTAATTAGAGCTCAACAATGTTTGTAATAGTATATAAATAGTATATGAATTAGAAAATTTATTGGAGGTGTCGACAACAGGCACTATGGCAAAGTATCAATAGCTATTCAATAGAGAATCGATAGTCAACCTTGGAGCTGATTATCGATAATTTAATCAACTAGAAAGTTAGCAAGAGGGCAAGAGAAAAATAAATAACATCGAAAATAATTTTTTTTTAAATGGAAATATTTATTTAATAATATTTAAATTTAATTAGAGCTAAAAAAAATTTTTTTTTTTTAAATATATACATATACATTTGTATGTATGCTGAACCAGCATATCCAACTCAGTCTATAAGCAAAGCACAAAAGTCAAATAAAATATTTATTTAAATCTCCATCAATCATTAACAACTGCTATTCCATCTAGTATCGTATAACTATCGCTGTAAAATCTCAATTAAATATGCTGTGCTATGTTTTATTTGGTCATTTGCTTTTGCAGCTGTCCATTTGTCGCTGGTCCTTTGGCTAAGTATAATTGCAGCAGGTCCTGGCGTGGCTGTCCTGGCTAAATAAGCGCAAATTGCGCCATTTCGATCGCATTAACTCACAAATTAGCTGCTAATTAATTGTGCATTAAAATATCGAACAATGCTATACAAATGGAATACATAAATTAAATGCAGCAGGAGTAGCAGGAGCAGCAGGGGTAGCAGAAGTACCAGCTGCTGGCTCACTGTTGTCCTTGTTTGTTATCCTTGGGCTGACCAAATGGATAAATTTGTCGCACACACTCGGCCACACACTGTGGCGACTTATGCATTATTTAAATCTAGTTAACACTTGCTATTCGTTGTTGATTGAAAAATGCCAACGAAACAAGAAGAGCCGAAGAAGCCCCAGGCGAGCCTCAATGAAAGGCCCACACATAAAGATGATAATAAAAGGCAGACACACTCGACTGGCCATGGGGCGCATCATTGAAGGAGTATTGAATAAATTTCAAAGAGAGAGAGAAAGAGAGAGTGAGTGTGAGTGAGTAAGTCAAAAATGGAGAGTCCTCTGTCCCTCTGTGTCCCCTCTGTGTAGGCATAGAGGCTGCAAAATATTTCAGTCACGTTTTAAATGTAAAAATCTCAATCACGTGATCGAAATGCGCGCATTCAAAATATGCACAAGCAAGCATCCAAAAAGTCAAGTAGACAGAGACACAGCTAGACAGAGACAGGGGGAGAGAGAGAGAGAGAGAGAAGGAGGGAGTGAGAGAGAGCACGACTGAACTAAAGTGTTCGGCCTGGTTTCTGGGCATTTGGCCAGCTGTAAATCGAAATGAAGCCCAAACCCGAAAATAAAATGTGGCTGCGGCTCTTAACAGGTACTTGCTGAATCGATGATTTAATGTCCCCTCATCTAATGATGATGATGACGCTGATGATGATGATTATGCTGCTGTTGATGTCGTTGCTTGTATTTGTGGCCAGCTGCTGGCTGGGCGTTCGCTCAAATTGCATAAAATATGCAAAAAGCTTAACAAACTGCGCGCATCGTTGATTGAAATATCGAAAAATCAAGCTCCATTTACAGCAGCACCTGCAATGCACACCTCACACACACACACACACACACACACAGACACATACATGCACACACACATGTCGAGTGCAATGGCAACTGCTGCACAATGCACGCTACAATTTCCGTTTCCGCGTATAATTTTCACACCTCAGTCTGATTGAATTGTTCGTCAGGTTCATCATTTGATTTTCCATTTTTCGTGCGCGCTCTGCGATTTTCTTTTATTTTCGAACAGAACATAATATGTTAATACGAGTGCACATTAAATGGCTGCCATCTGCCTGATTGCCGTCGCGTTTAATTGTCAGTTATTAATTCACCGAGCTTAATCGCCTGCAATTCCCCCTCGTCCACCGCCAACCTCCCCCCTCCCACACCCCTCACCTATTTATCAAATAATAACATATGCACTTCGGGCAGAGTAATTTCTATTTAATGGCCAGGCAGGGAATACGCCCCAACTGCAGAGCAAATAAATGCGAGGTATACTAAAAAAAAGAAGAGTGGGATTACAGTAAAAAGTTTGTAAATAAACGAATTTGTAATATTTATTTAGTATTTCGATTAATTGGATTTTAATGGATTGAATTTAATGGATTTTATACTTTATATTTTATATTTTATATTTTATATTTATATTTTATATTTTATATTTTATATTTATATTTATATTTTATATTTTATATTTTATATTTTATATTTTATATTTTATATTTTATATTTTATATTTATATTTTATATTTTATATTTTATATTTATATTTTATATTTATATTTATATTTTATATTTATATTTTATATTTTATATTTTATATTTATATTTTATATTTATATTTATATATTTATATTTATATTTTATATTTTATATTTATATATTTTATATTTTATATTTTAAGTCTATTATTTTTTCTTTAATATTTTTAGTTTTACATTTCATATTTTGGGTTCTTTATTTAGAGGTCAATCTGTAGCTGACAATAATATTTATTGAATTGATTTAAAAATGGCAAAATTTAGATGTCCATTCTGTTGTCACGCCCACGCCCACGCCCAGTGACAGCTGCTGTTTGACCCTATCATTATTTCAGCGCAAATGTTGTGGCATTGCGCATACGACGCGTTGGCAGCCGAATAAAAATTGTCGCTTAGACGCAATTTTTGGACGCTGGTCAACTAAGCAGCGGGTGCTAAATGTTAAATGTTAAATGTTAATTTCCCCACAGCAATGACTGTACACCAGCAACAACAACAACAACAAGCATAACAACAGACGAATTTTTAGTTTCATTTCGTGCGGCGAAAAATGAACATGCAAATGGCCTTTTTATTATGGACATTATTGCGCCCGAAAAATGTGCTATTGAATGCATTAGTTGTGTGTGTGTGTGTGTGTGTGTGTGTGTGTGTGTGTGTGTGTGTGTGTGATTGGCAATCAAGTCCCGCTGCGGTTTTGTTCGCTATTCATATGCAAAAATTTCCCATTTGTATATATATTTTAGCCCGCAACAAAAAATCAATTTGTAAATGTTTTTAGTGGCATTGCAACTTTGACATTTCGCTCACAGCTGTCGTTGCAGTTGTTGTTGTCGCGTTTACATTTTCTCTTTTTTTTTGTTGTTGTTGTTGTTGTTGCATCTGTCTGCTGGCCACTGGCAACTGACCCCATTGGCAGCGCTGTCCGTTTGTAATTAGCGATTGCCCACTCACAGCTGCCTCTTTGTGCTCTGCTGTCTGCTGGCGCTACTCCTCCTCCTACTCCTGCTCCTGCTGCTCCTCCTTCCAGCTACTGCTGCTGGTGCTATTTGGGGAGTTTTTGACCTCAATTGCTTTGTCACCATTTCAATTTGCAATTTCAGCCATTAACTAGTTACACTCAATGCAATTAAACTTGCACTTTTGCAGCAGCAGCAGCAGCTGAGCTACTCATGCGAATGGGGCAAGGTAGTGAGCGCCGTGTTGCAAGTAGTTCACGCGAAACTTGGCCAGTTCGCAATTCGCAGCTCGCTCGATTTGTGCTCTTTCTGTCCCCAGCCAACAGCAGCAGCAGCAGCAGCAGCAGCAGCAGCAGTCGCAGTTCCCATTTGGCTGCCACGCCCACCTGCTCTACGGCACGCTGTTCAGTCCTTCATTCAGGACATGCTGTTTCTGTCATGTTGTCAGAGGTCTGTGCAACCGCAATGTGTTGCTGTTGTTGTTGTTGTTGTTGCTGTTGCTGTTATTATTGTTGTTGTTGTTGTTGTTGTTGTGGCATAGAGTGAAAGTGTAGAGCACTCAACATAGCGACACCAAATGCCGAACATCCCGTTGCCCGGTGCGTTCCATTGGAATAATTTGAAAATGGGAATAATAAAAAAAAAAAAAAAACATAAAGAGCAAGAAGCAGAAGCAACAGCAGACAGAGAGAAAGAGAGAGAGAGAGAGAGAGAGAGGGAGATGGAGAGTAGTTGCTGTGTAAAAATTGTGTCTTCTCATTGAGTTAATTGCAAATTGGATGAAATTGTAATTTTACACTTCATTTCATTCAATTCATGGCTGATTGACAATTTAGTTTTTCATTAAGGTGGCTCCAGCGACGGGCGACAACGTTAACTGGATCATCGATACGTGTGGCAGGCGGCGTGTGGCATGTGGCAAGTGGCAAGCGAAACGTAGCTGAGCAACTGAAGGATTGCATCAAACTGGCAAACTTGAGGCAATTCTCATCTTGTTATGAATTTTCATATATGAGCTGGTAATTGTAATAGAAATACAGTCGAGTCTCGATAAATGGAAAATCGCGACAAATTGAAAACAATGGCGTTTTCAATAATTCTCGATAATTTGAATTTCTGTGTAAATCGAAAATTGATACCGTTGCCATCTCGAATTATCGGAACTCGATTGTACTAGGTACATATACGAGGAATCGTTACTTAAAGTCGAATGTAATGCTTAAATAATTCAAGCAAATTAGTTACTAAGAAGTTATTCCTTGTAGCATTAATAATAATGACTTGTAGTATTAATAATAGTTATAAAAATTAACAAATTTTCTGTCTGGATTTCTTGGTTTATTTATTTATTTATTTTTAAAGATATTGATAAAAACGGGAGTCAACATAAGATTAAAAGGCTTATGGTTATTGTTAACTATTACTTTTTTTTCTCTATATAAAAAAATGAATTATGATCACACTTAACTTTATTTTAGTTAAAAGTAGAGAGAGAAGTAAATTTAAGAGTCCTTTGGATTTATTTAATTTGAATAGAATATTTTTCTATATATACTCATTTATTTATTTGCTTTTCTTTAGAGAAATTAGAAATGAGGCCAGTCTTGAGTACTCAGCTAAATAAATCTTGTGTTGCTCAAGTAAATGCATATGCCTTAAAACATGCTGCTGCTTGAAGATGTTAATTATCCAATCATAAACGTATCGGGTCCATCGACAGATGTGCAATTGTCTCTACATAAAGATCTCAATGTGCTCGCAGTTTAGGATCAGATGGGAAGGCACAAGGGAAATACAGCAAAGGATTATCGGGACAGTGATGTCTGCTCGCATTAGGATTACTGCCTGTTCGACCTTTAAGGCAACTGAAACGACAAAGATTTGCCAAAATGCATAGAGGGCAGTAAGACGTCCTCCATTTCAATGCCCCATATTTGCGATTAGTGTTATTCAGATCTATAGTAAATAGTTTAAAGGATTTACACTCCATATTGATCTTTATTCTTCTGAGAGCGGGTTATTTATTTATATATTTATATTATCAACCTTTAAATCTAATGCGTGTATTGCTAACTTTGTAAGGCTCAGCGCGCGTCTCTAACATATTCCGACTCTGTCTATTTATAGATCGTGATCCTTATCGTTTATCATTGCACTAACTTCGAGACGTAGAGAGCGTAGGAGCCATGTGATCGATCTTCTTATTACAATATTTCTCAATCAGCTCTCGTTTTTATAAATATATTACGAAAATAAAAAATAATCCAATTTTATCAATTCCAATTTATTACTCTTTGTTTGTGAATTAATTTTATATAATTTATCTTATTTTAATTTAATAATAATATATTCATCTTTATATTTCCAATCCAATGGAAATTCATTTGTATGAATAGTAACATAGGCATGAGTAGGGAAAGGAAAAAGTATCGATACTTTTTATATCAACTTTATTTGTTATTGCCAATATTTTACACTCGACACATTATTTTTGATATTTTCATAATGCGATACTTCTCTTTCGATACCACTTATGAGTACATGATCGATACTTACATTCCATATCGTGTCCCTAAGCATGAGGGGGAAAGACTAGTATAAGAAACTCCACAAATATGGATTCTGGATATAATATGCTGACCTCTAAATGTCTAGTCTCTATTCACCTCCACAGTAAATATAATACCATGCCACAAGTCCCATCGATTTCGTATGTATTTGCACGTAGAGCTAAATCTCGCTCACTGAAATATTATACAGCATAAATGGTTAATATTAAATCTTTAGCTGCATTTGGACAGCGGGCAGCGGGCAGCGGGCAGCGCTGCTTGTTTAGTGAATGCATGGACGGCTTTTATGTTGAAGTGGCTCGTGTCCTGACGCAGGACACATGAATTATTGACGGGCGTGCAGCAACCGCGGAAAGTTTTGCGAGTGTGCATGGCAAATGTTGCGCATACGCAGCGTTGTAATGCACTTGCTTTACGCCGTATGCACAAACAGGAGTCATGAAGCAAGCTTAAAGTTATGAATTCTTAAAATATGTGATTTATTTGTAGCGAAACTTTCATGCACACCCACAGACACACACACACACACATGAACTAACTGAAGCTGAAACAATTTTTTTTTTTTTTTTGCTTGTTTTTCGTAGCTGCATCTATTTTTTATGGCGCAAAGTTTGCGTTGTCACGTGACTGGCGTGGAAAATGGGGAGTATTTATGTAATAAAAAAAAAAAAAATAGAGAGTGAGAGAGAGAGAGGGAGAGAGTTGAGTAAAAAGAAATGGCATAAGTAGCTGAGCCTGCGACCAGGTAGCTGCCGTGTCTTCACGGAGAGACGTGTGTCGAAACGCGCCGGAAATGCCATTTACAGCAGACGTACTTCCGTTGCTAAAAAGAAAGCAGCTCCCGATGTGGGCGGGCTGCATATAGCGACAGCGAACTGTAGCATATGCACTGAGACTAGAGACTAGCGACTAGCGACTAGGCGACTGGGCTGCATGTCGTCGCTTTTGTTTTAATATTCATATTTTAGCATCAGAAATTATTCGCTGAAATTAAGTTGCTTTATGCACGCACAGCAGCGTGTTAGAGAGAGAGAGGGAGTGAAAGAGTGGGGGAGAGAGGGAGGGAGAGTCGTGGCAGCGCAAGGAAGTGAGCTTAAAAGCGACTACGACGAAAATGCTTTGAATTTAAAATCTGCAATTTTCTGTTGATTGCCGCAACCGAGCCAGCCCGAGTGGGAGGAGCCGTTAGATGGGCGGGACGCGGCGGCAGCAGGGCCGAGCAAACGTGCAGTTATAGTGTAACAAACAAGCGCTGTGTTAGCCTGCGTGCCAGCCAGCGGTTGGCAGCGGGCGCAGCAGCAGCAGCAGGAGCAGCAGGAGTAGTAACAGCAGCAGCAGCATCATCACAACTTTTGCGTAAAATTCCAGTCATGTGTCCCTAACAAATCCCTGCATTATTCATGAAATGATAAGATGACTTTGTGCTGGCTTCGCAGCCGTCAACGCTGCCGCCGCCGCCGCTGCCGCTGCTGCTGCTGCTGCTGGTTTATTTTTTTCACAGCATCTTTTGCTGTTCTCGTTATAATTTCACATGCAGCAGCAGCTGCCGCTACTGCCGTTTCAAGGGCCGCATTTAAGTGGCAACTATCGTTGCCTTAGCAACCCGCACAGCAGACAAGCATGCAGCTTGCATAAACGCAATTAAATGCAACTCAAATATAGATGCCGCAACTCAAAAGGCTGTCAACTTGTTGTCAAAAGTTGTTGGGTCATAAATATGGTAATGCCCATAAACAGGTAGCTCGTGGGAAAGCTGTTAGCTAATTGCCTATTAGTTAACTGCCAACAAAAAACTTTGGCAAGAACAGCAGCCGCAACAGCCTCAATTACTGTTAGAGTCAGGCGCAACGAACCACTGTTAAGTGCAGATGATGTGCTGTCAAGGATACTAACAGCAGCAGCACTGCAACAGCAGCTGTTAATGTTAGGCGTTCGCTGCTTAACAGCACGGTCAAGCACAATTAACAGAGACAGCTGCGCTAACATGAAATGCATGCAGCTTAACAGCAGTGCCGAATGCTGTTCACAGCACAACTGTGGGTTGTCCGTTTAACAGCACTGCTTAGGCACTATTAGCAGCGCCAGCAGCTGTTAACAGCTTAACAGCCAGCCACAAAGCTACAAATACACTCACTGCTGCTCTCTCTCCCTCTTTCTCTCTCACACTCTCTGCTGCGGCTGTAATGAACCGTCGTGTAAACGAGATGCTGAGAGAGGATGCCGCTACAGCATTACAATTACACGAGCAGGACGCGGGCGTCGCTGTCGCAGCATCCACGACAGCCACGAGCGACGCTGCCGAAGCAGTGGCCGATGAGCAGACGTGTGCCTCGCGCTGCTGGCGTTGCCACAGCTTCAGTCAGTTCGTAAGCTCGAAGCCGCGCGGAGATGCTTTGCACGACGTTACGCGCTACCTAAGACAAAAACCAAAAGAAAAAGAAAAAAAAAAGAAATAACAAAACAAAAAAAGCAAACAACAAAAATCGAACGTTCAAAGTGACAACAAAAACAAAAACTAGACAAAATTTAAAGAAAATTCTAAATAAAATTATTACACAAAAAATTTACTTAACAGTTAAACAAAGTGTTTATCAATATTGAATGGAAAGAAATTTTGGAAACTTTGCGAAATGAAGTTAAAGAAAGCCTGAAACCGTTATGAAGTCGCCGGACAAACTGACTAATTGAGCGCGGAACTTCCGTTTCCGTTGTGTGAGCTCACAACTGTAAGAGCGAGCGCTTAGCCAGATTGGTGGGCGGATGGCGGGTGGCGTTGGTGGCGTGGGTGGCGTGGGGGCGTGGCTGTCATTCTCAAATATTAAACACGGGAATTCGCTTGAATTTGGCATTTAAATTATTTAAGTTGACAAAACGCAAGCACACGCACAAATACACACACATACAGAGCCAGCGGCCACGCCCAGCTAGCGCCCTTGTTTCCTGTTTTGATGTGCTCGTTTCTGGCCTGGCCCTTCTGCCTGCTTCAATTTGCCTTGCCTCGATTGCCAATGCCCCCTTTCAGCTGCCTCGCTCCTCAATTACTTATGTTTCTTCTCCTTCTTCTCCATCTTCTTCTTCTCTTTTTTATTTATTTTTGTTGTTTCCCTGTGTGTGTTTTCAAATGTTTGTTATTTATTTATAACGACACAGCCAAATGCCGAGCACATCCTTTGAACTTTTCTGCATGAGTTTGCAATTGTGTTGATGTCACACACATATCGAGGTGTACGTGTATGTGTGTGTGTGTGTGTCGCATAGTTGTGTGTGTGTGTGTGTGCGAGAGTTTTTATTTCTCTTTAGCTACAGCTTCAGCTACAGCTACTGTTTCGCCTTTGACGCTGCATTCAATTAATTTCATTTCTGCTGCCCTCTCCCTCTATCTCTCTCTCGCTCACTCTATCTGTCTCACTTGCTCCATTATCATTGAACTTGGCTTGCAGCTACAGCATTTCCATTTGGCCTCTGTGCCGCATCGATTGCTATTGAAATATTTAACAATTCACTCGACGAGCAGCTACAAAATAATATAATAAATAACTAACGCTGACAAAGTCACAACGATTTCTATACAAACACAAACACACGCACACACACACACACCCACACGCACATACATATATATGAATAAGTAAATATATATACATTTTCATTTGTGCAGCATAAAGCAACAACAACAACAACAACAACTCCCGTGCAACGCCATATCAATTGAGTTTTTCAAACAATTTTCCGAGGCAACAAAAAGAAAATAAAATAAAAAACCAAAAATTAAAAAAACGAAAAAATGGATTACGCCTCGCTGCTGTTTCTCTTCAGCTGCACATTAATTGGTAAGTATATGATGGCAGCCACTGTTGTATATGCATACATATATTTCCTTTCTTTCAGTTCTCATTTTTCATCTCCCATTTTCCCATCGCGTCGCTGGCGTGCGTATTAGCGTCGCCGGCCACGTGGCGTATGCGTAATGTGCGCTTGGCAAAGCGCATTGGCTGCACTTCATTGCGGCGCATTTTCGCACTCGCAATCGCAATCCGCTTAATATTTATTATTTGTTGTTGTTGCTCTTCTCGCATTGTTCGCCATTTGCCTCTTTTTTTTTTTTTACTTTTTTTTATAATTTTTATTTGTGTTTGGCCCGCCCTCAGCTGAACCGCAAATCAATATTGACAAAGTTTTACGCTCTCGGCGCTCGGCTCAGCAGCTGCCGCTTTAGCCGCTGCTGGCCGCTTCTGGCCGTCAGCCTTTGTGCCTGGCTGTTTTTTTAATGACTTTTGCCATAATTCCAACTGCTGCGAGTGCAATTCCAGTGCACTGCAATTGCACTGCATTTTCCAACTGCCGTTCATTCAATTTCACTCGCAGTTGCCTTTGCTGCTGACGCTGCCTTTTGGCACTTGGTAATTTGTGCTGCCGCAACTTTTGCTTTGCTGCCTCTGCCTCTGCCTCTGCCTCTGCTGCTGCTGCACAGCTTGAGTGCAGTTTAAAGTTAAATTGTATTTCGGAAATGTTCGCAATTAGGCAGCCTGCCAAAGGCATCGCCTCCATCGCCTACTGGCACATAAATTGCCAATGGCAATGGGGCAATTAATTTGCAGCGCATTAAATGAGCTGCCATTCGGCCAGTGGCAAACCAACAACTCCATTTGCCATTCACCGCTGCCGCACTTCTCAGCTACTCCTGCATCTAGTTGGCACAGAGAACATGCACTTCTCCTTCGAGAGAAAAAAAGAGAAAAGTTCTTCTTCATTTTCAAGTCTGCAAGAGATTTAAATTTGTCTTGCGTACATATTCTCCTGCTAGGAATGAGAATGACTATAAGTCATCATTAAGTAGAATCAACATTTCTTGAACTGACATGCATAACACTTCACTTTCATTATCATTACTATCTGAGCATCATTATGCTTCATTATTTTAGTATAATGCATTATTTACTGATAGTGAATGCTAATATTATAATAAAATATTTTAAGTATAATAATAAAAATGAAATTGAGAAGAATCAATATCATGATTAGCTTTATTTTCTTTATTTGCATTGTTATTATCATTATCATTATCATTATCCCATTTTATATCTCTATTTTCACTCTCTTTTTAATTCTCATTCTATTCATTCGCATTCTTTCTTATTCTCATTCTTATTTTTATTCTCATGCTCATTCATTAGCATTATCATATTTATTTTTCCATTCTCATTAATATTATTGTATTTTTCTTATGCTCACTCTCATTTCTTTTCTTTCTCGTTCTCATATTTTATAGTCATTACAATCATTATTTAAATTATTATTATTATGATTATCATTTGCTTTATTATTATCTCTCTTATTGTAACAGAATTATATCTCATTATCATTATCATTTTTACTTCCATTTTCTAATAATCATTTTCATTATCCATCTCATTCATATTATTATTGTCATTCTCATTTTCATTCTCTAGTCTGTTCATAGTCATTATCATTATGATCGCCAGTAAAGACATTTAATTATCATTATCATCGGCGTTTGCTCATTATCAGCAGCTGATTATCATTACCTTTTCAATGAGCTAGGGACCACCATTCACATCATCATTATCATGACCCATATGATGATCATTGGCATTACCTCATTACCATTGGCTCTAATTATCAGCTCAGAATCATTACCTATTCAATGAGATAAGTAACATTCACATTAGCATTAGCTAATTACCGTTACCTCATTACCATAGCCTTATCAATGATATGGGCAACCTTATTCATCGAATTTCATCAGCATTAAACCATTACCATTACCCATTTATGGTTAGGAACCTTATTCTCATTAGCAAGCTGAACCCACAAAAATCTATAAAAATAATATTTCCAATATTTGGCATAATAACTCAAATAACTCAAATCAGAGTTATAATATTCATCAGGTTTAGCAATATTATTATTCTCCATCATTATTGTCATCGATGAGTATTTTCGTATTCTCATCATCATATTACAATGTGATTTTCTTCAATTTCGATCTGAGTCAATTTTGTTAACACGTTAACAAACACAGCCAAGACCTATATATACCTTTTACTCAGGCCAGACTTAAGTACATTTTGCTTAGAGCCGGGCTGCAGCTCTCCCCCCAAATATGTATTAAGTAAACTACAAGCTTTTGGCAGAGCAGAAGAAAACTTTTGGGGCTAACCAAGTGCTGGTGACATATATTTCACTTGCAAGCCCCGAGCACATTTGGGGCCATTCATTCAAACGCTCGACAAAGGAAACACATTGCCAGGGATGCCATTCAGGAATTCATTGCACAAACACACACACACACACACGCACACACACACACACACACACGTACACAATTGACATAGAAAAGTTTTGTGCTCGTTTCGATGTATTTTTTAATATTTTACGCTTATTTTACAAAGCTTTCGGCAGCTGCAATCGCGCGTGTTTCGGTCACTTTTAGCTCGGCTAATGGAATTAAATATTGTCCCTTCCATTTCAATTTGCAGCAGTCCACATTCTCTCTCTCTCTCTCTCTCTCTCTCTCTCTCTCTCTCTCTGTCTGTCTCGTTTTCTGTTATTTTCTATGTTTTCTGCTGTAACATGAAATGTTGTAGAAATATGCTATATTATCTCTTGATTCTATTATATAGTAAACCATTATTTTGGTTGCATACAAATCAGGCAGCTTAACAGCCTCAGCTCGGCTGAAACGCCCAAATGGCAGCCCATAAAAATAGCCACAGACATATCTATTTTACATATATATATAAAGATATATATATATATATATATAGAAATAGATATTTGCATAAACGTCTCGAGCTTCTTTAAATGAATTTATTACCAAACTTTTGCCAGCGCGTCCTTTGGCAAATTCATATGTAAATTTATCTAGCCACACACAGACACACAGAATCTCTCTCTCTCACTCTATGGTTGTATGTGTGTAAGTAAGTGTGCTTGCCAGCATCAAATAAAAAGTGTGGCTTAATTAGCAATATATTTGCATATGCCATGTGAATCGGAACAACTTTTTGCCTTTGGCCAACACTTAAAATGTACATAAATAATTAACAGTGTTGGGAATAGTGTTGCAAATATTTGCAAATATCTAGCAGGACGAATTAATGGATTCAGTTTCATTTATTAAAAGCTATGCGGCCACTGTAATCCAAGGTAAAACAGCTAGAGCGAGAGAGGGAAAGAGAGAGGGGGAGTGAGAGAGAGAGAGAGAGAGAGAGAGAGAGAGAGAGAGAGAGAGAGCAAATCGGGCTGTCAGTTTACGTTTCGTATTTCTTATCAATTTTTTGGCTGGCACACAGAGCAAACGTATGTTGCATGCATATGTTGCAGCTGCGCTTATCGCTTGCTGCCCCTGCCGCAGCTGCAGCGCCACAAACCCGAAACCTAAACATATGCCAGGCCAGCAGTAGCAACAACAACAGCAACAGCAACAACAACAACAACAACTATTTTGCATATGCATTTCATGAAATTTGAAATTTATTCGATGCGAGTAGCTTACCTGACCAAGAGCTGCTGCAGACCCAAACCAGGCAGCAGTGCCTGTCAAACTGCAGTTACTAATATATTCCATTCTCCCTCTCTCCCTCTCTCGCTGCAGATATGCAGGGCATCTCGGCGCTGTTTGTGACGGACATCAGCGTGCCGGAGATTGTGGACTTTCGGGACAATGTGACGCTCTCCTGCAGCTACGACATGAGCGGGCACACGCTCAACTCGGTCAAGTGGTACAAGGATCGGCTGGAGTTCTTCAGGTGAGCAAGCACGTGAGGTCGAGGCGATTGCGGCAGCTGTATGAGCTTTATGAATTCGCCACAGATATTCGCCGCTAATGCGTCCGGTTTACATGACATTTCCTGTGGCCGGCATCCAGGTGCTCGATGGCAAGTACTTCTGCAACGAGTCCACCTGCCGTGTGGATCTCAGTCTGCTGGGCGCCAAGTCGACGGGCAGCTACATGTGCGAGGTGAGCGGCGATGCACCGCACTTCAAGCTGGCCGCCAAGGAGGACAACATGACGGTCGCAGGTGAGCAGCGCTACCTGGCCACCTGGCCAATCAGCCATGAGCCATGAGCCATGAGCCATGAGCCATAAAGCACTTAACGCATTTGGGGCTAATTTGTTCGCTCATTTGTCGCAGCCCTGCCGCAAAGTGACCCACTTATCGAGGGCTTCAACTCGATGTATCGCTTGGAGGAGTTCCTCAGCGCCACCTGCTCCTCGGACTACTCCAGTGTGCCCACGAAGCTCACCTGGTATATCAACGGCGAACAGGTGAGACCCTCTACAGCCGCCCAACCGCCCGTCCGCCCCCTAACACTGACTCTCTTCGCGTTTTTCTATCTCTCCGGCAACGCAGCCCATGCTGGGGGAGCTGCAGCCCTTCATTGATACGACCATACCCGCCCACGACTACATACTGCGCCGGCAGCGCCTGCAGGTGCACTTCTATCTGCAGGGACACCGCTTCTACCAGGTCAGCAAGATACTCGAGCTCAAGTGTGTGGCTGAAATCGAAAACTATCCGGAGCTGCGGCGCGAGACAACGCTGAGTGCATCGCTCTCGCATTCCGATAATCTCAACAACCAGATGCTGAGACATCCAGGAGCATGTGAGTCTAGATAACTATATATATAATATATACGTACACTCCATATTGTGTGTTATTTCTGTTTCGAGTGTCTGTGAGGCTGTCTGAGTCTAGCCAAGATTGAGACAGCAATCGTTATGCCTGCTTTCACAATCAATTACATATCTATTCGACTGTCATAACTGTAATCAGTTGAATAGCATGAAACGTGGGTAGATTGCCTAGCTGTAATATGGGTCAGGCGAGTGACGTCTTGAATGAAGGCTTGAGCTTAGGCCTGTCAGACTTATATCTAATGTAGTCGCGCCCAGTTGTAGGCGATAAGCTGTATGAACTTTATTTACTACCAATCAATATCTGTGTGCACAGAGCACAATTTGCATTTTTAGCACTTCTCTTCCGTATATACATATATATAATTGCTGTTCATAGTTTGACGCAGAGATAATGCAGACGGTATACATTCATATAATCATATACAGTCGAGTCTCGATAAATCGTACCCCGTTAAATCGAAAATCGCGATAATTCGAAAACAAATTCTATCCCCTTAAAAAAAATTTGTTCTGAATTTCTGTGTAAGTCGAAAAAAAAAAAACCCTTGCCGTTTCGAATTATCGGGATTCTACTATATATAACAGGAACCATATTTTGATTTAACTATTTATTTTTATTTATTTATATATATATATATATATATATATATATATATATATATATATATATATATATTTTATTTTTTTTTTTATTTTTTATTTTTTTGTTATTAATTAATAAATAAATAAATTTATTTATAATAAACTAATTTATTTTTAAAATTTTTGTATTTCTTTTTCAAGCATTTTTTACGTTTATTTAATTATTGATTATTTAAATAATTTATTTATTTACTTATTTCATTTTTTTCATTTATTTAATTTTTATTTATTATAAATTTTTTTCTTTTTTTTCACTTACATATTAAGCATTGGAGCTAATGTAAAATTGAATATTATAAATATCAACTATATTTATATGTTTATATATATCAACTAATTATACACCTGAATATACCCATTTTCGCTATATAAAAGGAGTATTATATGATTTTTCAACACTATTTTTTAGTATGCATACCGTCTTCAAGATGTTTTATTCAAATTATGAACAGCAATTTCTATACTCTGTAAAAACCTATCTCGCTTTTTATTCATTTACAGAGTATAGAAGAAATTTACTCCTGGAATCGAACTTTGTTTGATTATATATGTATATATAGACCGTATATTTATATTATCTCTTAATCTATAGCATAAATAGCTTCATATATAACACAACTGTCCTATTAAACTAACCTCCAATTACACAACTCGCATAATTCTTCGTCTTACATCTAAGCTGAAACTTGTATCATCATGTCTAAATGTGCCTTACTTCACTCTCTATATCAGTCTGCTACAATTTCTCTGCCTTTATTTACCACTCTGACACAGCCTCAGCAGCAGCTGACTGCAGATGCTGCTCCTGGCCGAGGACCAGCTGCCTGATTTGCAGCCTGCTTGTGATAATTCTGCTTACGCAATGCGCTCAACGTCCATCATGAGCGCTCACATCGGCAACGGAATTGCCTCGGTGCGAGACGGCGATGGACAGTGTGGCAAATATATCAGCAAATTAGTTAGTTAGTTAGTAGAGCGGGCTGCCAGAGCGGGACAACAACAGCAGATCTGACGACGAATAGACAAAGAGTTTTGGGTAAAGGGCAAATCATAATGAAAATCCTGGCTCCGAGTTGGTCGCTTTGTACATAATTAGGGCGGAAGGCAGTGGCGAGAGTTATATTATATAAATACACTAAACACATAAATCTATATATGTATACAAAATATATATACATATAAAACATATATTAAGTGTAAATTAGACTAAAAATCGAAAGAGCAAATGAAGCCATTTAATGCGTTGTTTAGTTGACAAAGGCAACTCAACTGAATTTGATTCAATTATTTCTTAGTTTTAAATTGATAAAAACTCATTTAATGTAAAAATCTTAAAAGGGTTAAGTTCTTAGTTACATGTTTAATATTGTATATAACTTAATTTGTTTCTATTAAGCCTTGATCAAGTGCTTTCAAAGCACATTAAAGCTTTTTTCCTTTGGTAAATTTTTATTGCATACAATATAAGTAAAATATACAATTATTTTAATATTTATTCGCGTTCAATTACATTTAAATTTACTTTATCAGAAACAAAGCCCTTACAAGGCTATTAAAGAAATTTTGTTATATAATTATTATATATATTTTTTTAATTAAAAAAATTTTGTTTTTTTTTTTATATAAATTCATATATATAAATTTAAATATTTGTTTTATTCATTTGTATTGCATTTAAATTTTGATGCTTACCATTTTTATTTATGCAATTTAATTATCTTTTCATAAAACTAGCAAAATTGCTTTAAAAGCTCATTAAAGTTTTATTTTAAATATCAGCCATATCCCTATATACATTAAACAAATTAATTTGATACTAATTACAGCTTTAAAAGTTCATTGAAGCTTTTACTAAACGCTTTCTTTCGGTTCATTTTACTATGCAAAAATGTTTAAAAATATTTAAGATTAAAACGTTTTTTTTTTAATGATCAAATTATTTATTTTTTTTATTTTATTTTATTATCATTTTTTTTTTTATAGTATAAACTGATACTTTAGGCATCGCTTCTCAGGGAAGCCAACTAATATTTCACTGCATGTCTTCGAAATCAATTACAAAGAAAAATCGATAAACCGAAAAAGTATTTCAAATTAAACTGCACTCGATGGTAAAAACGGCATTAGCAAAAGTTGTTCAATTCGCTTGATAAGCTCCGAGTTGAACGCACACGAATTTTTAATGTACATGTAAACATTTTTCAAATCTAATTATAATTAAAGTACACACACACACCCTCACACACCTCCACACCCCAATTTTATGCACATGAAACACCTTTAAAACGAAAAAAAAAAAAGTTAAATGCAAATTTAAATTTAAGAGACAGCAAAAGCCAAACATGAAATGTTTTCTGTGGATTATGCAAACGTTGTAAAAATCATTATGAACATAGCGATAAATGTCTAGGTTAGGTTAATATTAAACATTAAAACAGATAGAAAACAAACTGTAAATACAATTTTAAACATAACAAACAGAGGCGAACTAACTATAAATCAAGTTGCCACAGTCCCTACAAAAACAAAGCAGACAGCAAAAATAAACGTGTTTTTCCGAAATTAAAAATGCTCAAATCACACACAAAATGACAAAAAAATAAATCTTATAAAATATATATGCAGCTAACATTTTACATTAATGAGCTACTAGAAATAGAAATCTAAAAAACAAACAGAATAAATGTACAAGAAGAAGAAGAACGAACTCACATTAATGAACATCAACTATTAAAGCAAGTAAGAACGTTACAGTCGGGCACTGCCGACTGCAGAATACTCATTCACGGTCCGAATGCAGTCAGATCCGTTTTCCGATTTGCCACGCCCCACTGGGTGGAGCCACATTTTGCTGACTGATTTCAAAGCCAATGAATCACGCCCCTAGTGGGCAGATCAGTTTATATTCGGGGGTATACGAGGGTATATGTTCCAAATTTCAAGTCTCTCCAGTTTCAATATAGACGAAATGGCATTCATATGGACGGACTGACAGTGAGACGGACAACCAATATACTCATTTTACTTTAGTGAATGAGTAAAACAAATAAATTAAAAACAAAACCATTATACCCTGATTTCCCATTTTCAATGGGTTCAGGGTATAAAAAAATAAAAAAAAAATAAAATTGTAATAAGAGCCAAACTAATGTTAAGAGCAGCAAACAAAAATGAACTAAAATTCAGATCTGATCAAAGCTATAAAAAAAAGAAAAACCAAATTAAATTAAATTAAATAAAAGACAACAGAAAATGCTTTAAATACAAAAAAGGGAAATTGTAACCCGATATATGAAATTGAAAAGTCAAACAAAATACAATGTCGGGCACTTGTTAATCACTTTTTGTTATTCCGCATGCAATCTAATATGAACAAAATAACAATGCATCTTTATATATATATAATATATGTGTATATATATTATATTCCGTATATAATATGAGCATTACGGACAACATGTATAAATTGATTCGCCTATTCATTCGCACTTCTTTTGGTTGTGAACTTGTTTTATTTTTCATATAATGGTAAAAAAAAATATATTTAAAAAAAAAAAAAAAAACAACAACAAAAACAAACACACATGAAAAAGAAAACTCAATAAAAAATTAAAATGCATTTGCCAGTTGTTTTTCTATAAAATGTTTCAGCTGAAGTCAATGATGAAGCAACACAAACTTTTTTGCCATTTATTTAATATTGTTTTTGTATTTCATATAAAATGCAGACAAATAATATAAATAATTCATTTGCAAAAAAAAAAAAAAAAAAAAAATTGAGAGAAGAAAAAAAGGTTTTGCCCAACTGTGACAGTTATATTGCGCTAATCTGTGCAATTACACACAGATCGAGTTTAATTGCTGCTGCAGACAATCACAATGAATGCACTGCCAAGTGGGCGTGGCTCGGCCGGCGCATGTGAATCAGCTTTAAAAAAAAATTGTAAATGAATTCATTCATCTTTTTCAGACTGTTCACAGTTCGTAGTCTATTGACTCTTCATAGTGTAGATAATATGAACTTAAAGCCTATAAAGTTTTCGATGTGTATATACAATTTTCTAGCTTTCTAACCACTGTGCATCGGTAAGGTATAAGCTTCAGGTAAGGTAAGTGCTTCAATGCTCGTGCCTTAAATTAGACGCCATTCATCAGCCATTGCATTGCTCAGCCAACTCTATATCCACGGGAGATATGGAGTATTGCCGACTCTCTTGGTAGTTTTATAGTTTGGTCTATGTTTTGATAATATAGAACAAATAGGTCTGTCATCTTATGGGATTTAGATCGGAAGCTCTTATATAAGCGGAAGATTCCAATGGTCGTAGGAATAATATCTCTCTCTTTTTCTCACTCTCTCTATCTACACTTCCATACCTTTCCTTCTCCTTCCTATCTCTTCTCTATCCTTCTCTCTCTCTTTCTCTCTCTCTCTCTCTCTCTCTCTCTCTCTCTCTCTCTTATTATCTGTATATTATATCTATATTATCTCTATATCAACTTTATATTTTTTATCAATATCTCTATCTATATTGCTCTTCTCTGTCGCTCTCCCTCTTTCTTTTTTGCTCTCTCACTACCTCTGTGTACTTGCCACTATATATCTCTATTTTTTTGATCTCTCTCAGTCTATCACACTCCTCTCTCTCTTTCTCTCTCTCTCTCTCTTTCTCTAACTAAATCTTTTTATCTCGCTATCTATCTCTACCTATATCTAAATCTCTATCTCTTCCTCACTCTCTCTCTCTCCCTTCCTTTCTTATTCTCTCTCTTTTCCTCTGTCCCCCTCTTCCCCTCTCTTTCTGCCATGCATACCGTTTCCTCTCTCTATCTATTCATACATCTACTTCTTCATCTCTCCCTCCCTCATTCCTTCTCTTTCGTTTGCTCTCTCGTTATCTTGATCTCTATCTGCCGCTATCTCTCAATCTATCTATAACACTTCATTCTCTCCCTACCTTTCTCTCCTTCTCTCACTACCCTTCGCTCTCTCCATCTCACTCTCATATATATGGGTCATTCTTTCATAGAAACTCCTTATTTAATTATATTCCAAAATGCGTAATTTGTTGACCTTCAACACTTTCTTAAATACGTAAATTATGAACACTCTCCACTAGGCGCATTCACATGAATTTCATTAGTCAAATATCTGTTTAATTTTCGCTTTCTTTGTCCTTCCACAGCCGAAAGTCGTTTGCCCAGCGACTAAACTGTATGCATTTGCATACCTGCTCATGTCCTGAGAGAGAGATAGAGAGAATGGGAGAATGGGTGCGAGCTAGAGACAGATGTTTTGCCTGATGAAATGTACTTGCCTAATTTAAAATAATAACTTGTTTAAGTACGTAAATTTGCACAATTAATTATGCTAATAAGGCCTGGGCACGAGCCGCCGCTGACCCGCCAGAACGGGGCCAAAAAGGCAGTAGGCAAAAGGCTTAAACAATAAAAAGGGTTAAATAATTAATTTCAATGCTGTTGCAATTAGTTTCCACTAAATTTTTCATGAGCTTTGTCCAGCGCGCTGACGACGCCAGAGCCAAACATAGGCCAATCCATGATGCAAGGCCAAAAAAGAAACTGAAAAGAAACCAAAAACCGAAACAATAAAAAGACAGAGAGAAAAAAAAAAAAAAACGCGAAAAAATTGAAGGCGAACAAAGGCCACTGCTGATGGCCACTTAATGAGCCACGGCCTGGACAGCTAATCAAATTAGCTGCCCAAGGACTTTTGATCTAAAACAGCTAGAGAGAGGCAGAGAGAGAGAGAGAGAGAGAGAGAGAGAGACAGAGCATATATATGTGTGTGCGTGAATTTGGGCAACTTTTGCCAATGACGCATCATTTTGCCCAAGTGTCATATGGTGAGCTCGTAATTTATGTGATTTTAATTAGCAGGATGTCGTCCTGAAAGCAAAGCCAAGCCAAGCCAGCCCAGGCCGTGCCGTGCCGTGCAAGGACACCCAACCACTTGTGACGCATAGCTGTCACATTCATGTTGTTCTGCAAGTAATTGAAATTAATTTTGCATTATTATAATTTATTTTCTCGCTCTCTTATATATGCATGTGTATGTGTCTGTGTGTGTGTGTGTGTTTGTGGGCGTTTGTGTGCTTGCCTGCAATTTGTCATGGAATTTTAAACATTTTCAATTAAGTGCCGCCCGGCTGGTGCACATCAGCTTGAGCTGAGCTGAACTGAGCTGAGCTGAGCTGAACTGAGTCGCCTCTAAGTTGGCCAAAAAAATGCGGCCGAAAATAAAGTGAAGTGAATTTTTCGCGCTTTGGCATTTGTCAAAGTTTTCGCAGTGATGCTCCTCAAGTGTCCTTTCCACAAAGTTCTGCTTCTCCTGCTGCTGCTGCTGCTACTCCTGCTGCTGCTGCTGCTGCTGCTACTCCTGCTGTTGCAGCCATTTTCGCCTGTTTGCGTTTCATTAAAATCCATTAAAATGCTGCAAATCAAATTAAAAGTTTCCACTTCTTCTGCGCTTTTTCTTTCAATTCTGTCTGTCTGCCAAGCAGTCGGCATCATTGTCAGCGCAGCCTTCATCAACTGCTTCGGCTTGGGGTTGGCGTCTCAGCAGCAAATTTGAAATGACAATTACAAATCTTTGGCTCGCACTTCACTTTTTTCCATTTTCAGTTTTGGCTAGAAATTACTTTTTAATTTCTTTGCTAATTTGTGGACTTTGCATTTGGTGCGAGTTAAATAAACTTGCAGTCGAGATTTACACATTCATTGCGGTCACCCCACTCACACACACACACACACGCATAATTGCTGTCTGCTATATGGCATGGTCATGCATATAGCACTGATTTCCACTGATGACCCATTGACCCATTGACAGTCGTCTCTACGTGCCCCACAATGACTCATTTGTATGGGGCAGACGCAGCGGCCTCTGTGCCAAACATGTCAAGAATAATAAACAGACACATTCACTCACTCTCGCCCACTCTCCCACTCACCCATCTCCCATCTCCCATCTCCCATGCTCTGTCGCTCTCTCTCTCACTCTCTCAAGTCAGCTTTGTATTGGTATGCAAACAGTAGCATCAGCACGCACTCGACAGATGGAGTCTTCTCTCTACCTTGCTCTCCTTCTGTCAGCAGAGATTTCAATTTTGAGTCCCTAACTGCTTAACGGTAATGTTTCCCAGGCCTTGCGAAATATTCATCCCGCATTGTGCGCAATGCTTTAAGTTCATCTCCTTAGAATTTCAGATCTTAAGCACAATTTTGCCTCGTATTTAATTGAGTTTCGTATTGAAATGCATTTTGCGTTCAGAAAATACTCTGAATTGCCATCATTAGGTTTCTATTGAAAAAAAAAAAATATATATATATATATATATATACATATATAAGAAATATTTATAAATAAATTATTTTTATTAATTTTTTTTTTTTTTGCTTTTACGATTTAAAATTGATCTACTTTTCATATATTTAATTATTTAATAACATAGACATGTAAATGTATATAGATTAAATGTAATTTATATACTATATAGAAATTATAAAATACATGTAATATAAATAATATACTTAACATACATTTTTTCCATTGGTAAATTTTTAATTTTACTAATTTTTTGATTCTTTAATTTCATGCTTATTCTCATTTCGATTTATTTACTTATTTACTTTTTCAATATTTTTTTTATATATTTTATATTTTGCACTATTTTTCTTTTAATATTTTATAGTCTTTTCATTTTTAATTTTACGATATGACATTTGGTTCTTACCCCATACCTTAAAATATTTTTTGGGAGCTCTACAGATTCTGATATTTTTCATTGAATTTTCCAACATGAAACTTGAGTTTTATTAAATTTTTGCAGGTATTCTATATTTTTTAATTGAATTATTTTTTATTTTTACTGAATAATATCTCCATAATGCTGTAGGAATACTTTTAGAAATATATTTGAAAATTTAATACATTTATTAATTGATTAAAGTAATGTTTTCATAATGACTTAAACATATATATTTTGTTTATTCAAGCAATTTTAGAACCTCTTAATGATAATATTTAACAACAAGTAACGACATACATATGTTTAGTTAAAAATCCGCTAAGCCTATTTAATTGCATTTTTGACACTTAAAAAAATATTTATTATTTATATTTCAATAATTTTTTTTTTTATTGTTAATTATTTAGATTCATAGTCAACAATATTTCAGTAAAATATTTATATAAATGACAATTATATTATAATTTCCTTTCCATTTATCATCCAACCTACCTGTTCATAATTCCAGCATAGCCACTCGCAGTCAATCTTAATGCCTTATAGGGTATAAAACAACGAAAATGGCATGTAAGGCAGTTTGCATGGGATCAATTGAAAAGAATTACTTGAAACCAAGCAGACGAAAGCGAAATGAGCGACGGGCAAAGGCGCTAACAAACACATGTGCAAAAATGTTGCACGAAAGCAACACGCAAGGACGACTCCAAAATGGGGACAAATGGGGCCGGGGCGTGGGGGCGTGGAGGCGTGGTGCGGCAGGCGCAGACAGCAAACGTAAACTCTTCAATAATTGAACGTGAAGTCATGAGGAAGCGATAAAATCAAATTGCTTCCTTAATGTGTGAAATTGATACAGGAAACAATTTTCCACATTGTTATGAGGCGCACATGGTCTCAGCATCGACAGAGACTTGGGCTATCAGCATCGATATGGGGGCCTGTAGGCCTCAATATCTAGGCTCGCTCGCTGCCGCCATTTGCTACAAGTATTTCGATTACAAACGTAATCCGGAATGTTTGGCAATCGCGAGTGCTGCCTGCCCGAGGCCCAAGTGGGCGGGGGTGGGTGGGAGGGGTGAGGTGTGGTGACTCCACTGCGGTTAGCGGTCGAATGGGTGGAATAGCATTTGACGCCCACTAAACGAACTTCCAGTTAGAGTCGATATTATATTTCCAGCGTCTAGCGAGGCAGCTCGATACAGATCCAAACTTGGGCCCGAAATGCGGCGCACGGTCCATCAGGGCATGCAAATATGCTTTTCAATTGGTTTACGGCCATTGGGGCGTGCACATTGCCGAAGTTGGAGTCGCAGTCGGCGCAGTCGGCGCAGAGTCCGGCCGTAGTTCAGTTCGAGCTGCTGCCTGAGTGGCATGTGCGTTTGTTGTTTGCTCGGTCTCTTGGCCGGCTTTTGCTAATGGCGTGGCTAACACGATTTGTGGTCGACCGCGAGTCGATACGTTGCCAGCTCAATTCCGTACCGCTCACAATGATGACGATGATGATGACGATGATGATGAGCAAACTCAATGCCTGATCAAACATTCCGATTGGCTTGCCGCTGAGACTTGAATCAGTGCACGAAAGCCAAAGCCAAAGCCAGAACCAGAGCCATAGCCAAAGCTGAACTGATGGAGCCCCCGCACCTGGTGTCTCACCTGGCCAATGTGCTTCAATTTCAACAGCGAATATTAACAATGGCCAACAACTACGCTAACAGCAGCCGCGTAGAACAATGTCAACTATACGCCGCATGCAGTTTACGTGGCCGTGGAGGAGTCCAGGAGTCGAGCAGCCCGAGCAGGGCTAAGCCCAACTGTGAACCTGAGCGACAAGCGCCGCTGCGTCAATGGGAAAGATGACGTTACGCGACAATTTTCCGCTTGAATTACGCTCCCAGTTCATGCTTCGTTTGCACAGCCCAAGAGCACACAAGAGGAGTGCAGAGCAGCAGCAGGGCAGAGCAGAGAGAGGAGCGGCTGAAAGTGAGAGAGAAAGAAAAAGAAATAAACGTTAGCAAATTTCCATTTTACAGCAAAGCCAGCAACAAAGACGCGACTCCGGCATCCGCATCCAAAACGGGGCACGCACCTGTGCGACAGATGCTGCGACAATCGAAGCAAGTTGTTGCTGTTGTTGCTGTTGTTGTTGTTGTTGCTGCTGCTGCGACTTTTGCCCCCTTTGCCTTTGCCGTTGCCTTTGACTGTGCAAAGTCTCCCAGGAGAGATATTTAAGCCCTACGCAAATAATGATAAACTATAAAATCGCATGTTGCGACAAGCGAGCGCAGGTGGGCGAGAGCAGGTGGGGTGGTTGGGCGCTTGTCGGAATAGAGCCATGGTAATAATATCGGGGAAATAAAAATGTGCAAAAAGGCGGAAAATAATTCAACTAAACAATGTACACGTATTACATAAATGGGATATAGCCCGTGATATTCAATTACCATGCTAATGGACAAAGGATCCAATTCGCCGGCTCAATGTGCATCCCCATCGACTCGGTCGTGGGAATTGCAATTGGCGAATAAATGGAGCCCAGTTCCGCTGAATCGTCAAAGCAATTTATGAGCACAAATAACTAACTATTTGCTTTAGTTTTTCATATTAAATACTACAGAGTTGAGGAAATTGTTGGATAATAGCCTGATAGGGAGTACTGTGAGGAATTTCACTTGATTTATTATTATAATAATATAAATATTAATGCTGAAGGAAAGAAATGTTTATTTATAACATATTCGTATAGACACAATTTCTGAATGATGTATTGCTAGACTATCTAATGACCCATTTAGACCAAGAGAACATTTTCACTGATTTACTAGGGAGCTCATCTAACAATTGAGTTATTTGTGTTAATTTATTATATTTTAATATATTTTAAATGACTGCAATTCATTTTATTTTAATTGATTTTTACAAAATTTTTTTACATTATTTTATTTTTTTTTTTTTATTTATTGCTCAATCATGAATATCGAGACTGCTCTAGGGTTATGTTTTAGATGGAGGAGGCTGTCCACCTATATATTTGTTATATTATATATTTATATTTTACTTAATGTTAATTATATATATTTTTAAAATTTAAATTTTTGTTGCCTTTTCAACTGCCCAATACCTTGAAATTTTATTGTGCAATATATTGAATAGAAATAGAATGTTAGAAATAAAAATATTCCTTTTAATTACCAAATTATTTGAGCTTGATTAAATCTTAGATTAAATCTGATTTTTACATCATAATAAACAAGTATAAGACGAAAATAATAATAGTAAAATAATAATTATATATAAGCATTAAATGTTGTTCAAATTTCAATTTTTATTTAAAGGTGCAAATCAGATGCAAATCGTTTTGTTACATTTGGCATCTTTAGTAGCTAAGCAAAATTCGTAGTCAGCCCCATTAAAGCGCGCAAAGCCGAATAACTCAAGCAATTTTATGTTAAGTATTAAATAACAATAATATCAATATCTGAAGCACAAATGGATTTTCAAATATGTATGCAAAGGCGACTGCAGCTTGGCTTGTGAGCTCTGCATTGCTCAGACAGACAGAGAGAGAGAGAGAGAGAGAGAGAGGGGGAGAGAGAGAGCAAGACAGACACACACACAGGCATGCAAACAGGCGATGATTGGAAACATTTACAAATATATTTAGACTATAAACATTTTAAAAGAAACAAAGGCTGAAAAAAACGAAGAGAAAAACCAAAATCGAAATCTAATAAAAATTTCCATATTTCTATGCGCAGTTAACTTTATGCGACATTTATGCGTGTGCAAAGTGTTAAGTGCGTAGACACACACCCATACACACGCACAGACACACACACATGTAAAAGAGCAACATTTTCTGCTGCTGCTTGGCTGCCCCTGGGCAGAGCTTGGGCAACATAAAGGCGGCGCTGGAGGCACGCAGTAAAATACTTATGAGTGTGCTGTAAGTACGTAATATATATGCGTATACACACACACACACACACACCCATTTATACATATAAATATATATATGTATATAAATTTATGTATATCTTTTATCTTTGGCAAACTTTTCAACTTTTTAAAATCGTCTAGGCAAAGCTAAAATGAAAGGAAATTCAGACGAACTTTTCATTTTTCTTTTCTTTTTTTTTTTTGCATTGTTTTCGAATAGAACAAAACCCCATTGCTAGCTGGGCACATGGTTTGAGGCACGCTTTGCGGCATTTTGGTGCTGTTGCCGTTGAAAGCCATTTTGCCAGCACACGCTGGCGAGCATTATTTGGTAAAGAATATGGCCACATTGCATTTGAGGCGTGATGTTGCGAGCAGCAGGAGGCGGGGAACGACTGTACTCTGCACTGCTCTCTCGCTCTCGCTCTCCCTCTCCCTCTCCCTCTCCCTCTCTCTCTCACGCTCTGTGTATGTGTGTGTGTGTGAAAAAGTATGCGAAAACTTTCGTAATTTATGTCATACGAAGTGTTAACCGCATGATGGCTGCACGCCGGATTGGATTTACATTGCTAAAAACTCCGGCTAGCGAAACTTCACCGGGAACCAGTTGCCGTGGCCATGGCCCACCCCACTCCCCATTCCCCACTCCACACTGCCAATGTCTGGACCCAACTTTTGCTGCCTTTGCAACTACTTTTTATTGGTGTTAAGTTGGGGTTCCCGGGCTTCTTAATTGTTTTTCGCTTTATGGCCAGTCCAAATATCAAATTAAATTCGCCTTTTATAGGTTCTGGTCAGCCACTCCCACTCATTCTCTCTCTCTCCCTCCCCATCGAACTAATGAAAGTTATTTAAATAAGCAAACGCTCATTTGCCAGCGCCTTTTCAATGTTAACTTCGATATGTTTTCAACTTTCTTTTGCTGTCCGTCTTCATCGTGCTCTTCTCCTTCTGGCCCTTTGCCGAAAGTCATTTACAGCGCCATGGGCGGTGCGCTTACAAATTTGTATCTCATTTGTGATTAATTGCCCTTCAATTTTTGAAATTATTTCCATACTAAGGAAGGCAAAAGAAGAAGAAGCAGCAGCAGCAAAGAAAAAAAGGTTCTCTAACTGTATCTGTTACATTTGTCTGGGCCAAGTTTTTACATGTAGCTGTAATTTTCTTTTCCGACTCTCTTTTTCTTCTTCGTTTTTTGGCTGACGCATTAAAAAAACAAAAAAGGGACTTTATGCCAAATTTAATTAGGCGCAAAGAGCGAGTTTGGTTGAGCACAAGACAAACGAGCGGTCGACTCTGACTTGAAGTGCTGCCAAATGATTTGGGACCCACACTTTGAAAAGGGTTTGCCTGTCGACTTTTGCTGGAAGAAGATGAAGAAGAAGAAGGCGAAGGCGAATGCGAAACCAAACGAGCTGAGAGTAAATAAATGTAAAAAGCAAATAAGAATTGCATAAGGCGCACATTAATCAAACGATCAGCTAATTTCAAGTAGCTGGCGAGCAATTAGGGCGCATTACTCATACGTCACGTGGCCCCACGGGCCTCGCTCGATTGCCGCACATAAAAGCGCAGCTGATGAATTGTGGCGCATGAATTGCGACGCTTGCCTTTGACGCATGCAGCGCAAGGCTTCCGCCACATATGCAGGAATATTCACAGCTCTGCCCCGCCTGCCCCGCCCGCCTGCCCCGCCCGCTGCGCCGTTCGGTCTATTGTTTTGCCAGCGCCTCCCCCTTTCGGAGCGTAACAACTTTAACAACTGTATTAAATTGCCAGCAATTACGTTTTTATTGTGCTAAAATGCACCTGTGCATATTCCTGATGGCGCAATTTCGAACAAAAATAAACGACATCAGAAAGAACAACATTGGCAGGCGAGTGCGCCCCAGCCGCGCGTATCGAGTCCTTGCGCTGGTCCTCTCGCACTCTGTCCATCTATCCCTTGGCATGCAAGAAAACCAACAACTGCGGTAACTGTAGAATAACATTTGTAGACTGACCAAACTCCCCGCCTGCCCATCCTATAGAATTAACAGCTTATGTGTTTCAGCATCGGTGCATGTGTGAGCGTGTGTGTGTGTGAGCGTGTGTGTGTGTGGGCAATATTAGCACAGGTAAATGTTGAACATTAACATTGAACTTTGTCCATATGGATGCAGCAGACAATTGAGTCAGCTGCATGTCCATTACAGCTACAGCTACAGCTACATCCACAGCCACAGCAACGGCAGCAGCATCCGCATCAGCATCATCAGCAGCATCAGCGTCGACGTGTCACAATGTTATTGCAATTTTCCGGGAGCCTGCGTCGGCCTGGCTAAACCAAATGCCAAGGCAGACATATGAGGCACAGATAACACAGTGCGGAATCCAACCGAGCAGCCACAACAGCCATGGAGCCGGCACAATGTCAGCACGGGCCCTACTCCACGAAGCGCACTGAGCCACCCTCGCACAGTCCTCGGCACTCGGCACTCGGCCCTCGACCCGCATCCAGCCACGGATGAGGCCCAGACTGACCCCGGCATGCATCGTTGATTGAGCCAACATTGGCCGGAATGAACACCTCTCGCCATGTCACACAGCGCTAGGCAGTGCCAATAACCTGCGAGGCCTAAGTACAGTGGGGCCGAGCAGGTAAATCAAGTGCCAAAATATATATTTTAAGCAATGGGCAATTAGAATTGAAAAAATATGTGTACTAGACGATGGTTAACGATAATTGCATTGATCGATAAAATTTTCTGATATTTATTGAAATAAATTCGATTATTTCGATGTATACACACAGTTTATAAAATTAAAATAAATTTAAATAAATAAAAATATAAACATTTTAAATAAGATAAATAAAATAAATAAACAAAAATATGGGATCTATAACAGTGAATATCGATAAACGTTTTAGCAAAAAATTTTATTTAAATAAATACAATAAAGTGATCGATAACAGTTTAATCGATTGATTCAACTCATTTATTTTAAATTCGACTATCAATTACTATTATGGAATTTAAAATAAATAGGTAACTTAAAAAAGTATATTTAAGCCACAGTAATCGTGTTATCGATAATAGACTTATCGAATGATTAAACTCATTTATTTTAAATCCACCATTCACTTACAATTATGGAATTAACTGATTAATTATTTTGCTGATATATTAACTTAACATATTCTTATGGATAGTACGGATAACAATAGTATATTTATTATATAAGATATCGATATCTTTTGTTGACATTTGATATTCAATATGATATCGTAGCATTTCATGAATTGATATTGATAGCATAAAAACCTCTCTTGCTGACAGCCTAATCCTTTTATAAACACGCTCAAATGACTAATCGATCAATAGTCTAATCGAACTAAGCATCATCGGATTCATATCAGCATTCTTCCCTATATATCTCCTTAACTGTCTTTCTCTGCCCATGGCTGATTATTAAAGATGATCGATCAATCATGTCAAATTTTTGTGTGCAACGATTGCAATGACAACCACTGTTGTTTGCACAGTCTGCGATTGACTTGCTGCTGTTTGAGACAGCTGCTGTTGTTGCTGCCGTTTCCACTGCTGTTGTTGTTGGCAATGATGCAGCAGTTGCAGCAAGGGCAGCTCTTCAGCTCAGCAGCTCAGCCAACAACAAAATGCAAATACTCTTTGAACTTCATTAAGCAACAGCAGCTGACAACTGGACAGCTGCAGAGATGTAGAGAGAGAGAGAGAGCTTAGTGGACTGAGAGGCGGGCCAACTAAACGGGGGAGCAAATTGCAGCTGACAATGGACAACTAATACCTGCTGTCAGCTGTTGAATTTGATTTGCGGTGACAAATCAAACGCTGCCCACAAAACGGCGCATTATTATATCATGCTGACCAAATAGGCGCGCACACGCACTCACACACACGGACTCACTCACACTCACGGACGTGGGTTAATGCTTCCGGCCAATGGCCACAGTCAACTGTTGCAGGCATAACCACAAAATTAGTTGGCATCTGTGGCGGATGGGCGTGGGCGTTAAGTAAACAACTAATGGTTAAGGCTAACGTTAACGTTAACATTACAACCTTTTGCGGTTTGTCACTTGCAGCAATCGTGCGAGACATCCCTGTGCGCGTATGTGTGTGTGTGTGTGTGGGTGACTTTGGGTGTGTGTGGTTTTTCGGCCTCACTTGAAATCTGAGTAATAATCCATTTACTTAACGCAATGTGAGTTGATCCAAGTCAAGTGAAGTTCAGTGCAGCCTGCAATTATGGCATCCAGTTACATTCCATAAGCGGATTGGTTACACTCCTAATTAATGCTGTTGCTGTCAAATGTTTGTCACTCTGTCACTCTCCGCATAGCTCACTGAGCTATGAATGGCATTCATTTGTGTACGCATGCCGGCATGCTGACTTTGTCGGCAATGCAATACCACACAGTTTGTGTGCTTCGCATTCAAAGTCTTGATTTTATATCAATGGTTGCTGCTTGATTGTAATTAAGCTAGCTTAGCTCAACTTTAACAGTTAACTTTAATTGCAACAGCTTGTCTACTAAATGTCTGCAGCTAAAAGCTGTGTCAGAAATGAAATAAAAACTGTATTGAAAAATGGAAGTGAATATGATGAGATATTTGGGAAAACTGAATTTGTGTTGCATTTTAGTGAATTTATTTGAATAGAAGTGCAGCTGGGGAATAATCAATAAACGCCTAAGCCTTTCATTTGAGCAGCAAAGAGGTAAGAAGGCAGAGAGAAAAATATGAAGCTCGTAGTAAATCAGAATTAAGAAACTCACAGCAAAATATTATCAATAGCAATATTAATTAAATTTTTCATTCTTCTAAGATACAAAAGAGTCCATTAAAACTTCGTATATTTAAGATCCAAGTTTAATATATGTATGTATATATTGTAAATAATAATTATAAATTGAATATAAATTATTATTTCATATTAATTATTATCTCATATTAATTATTATCTTATATATATTATGACATTCAACTGTGAATATAACAGCAGAGTCTGTTTTCAAAGCTTCCCAATACATTATTGGCTACTATTTTTGCAATAGTATTAGTGAGAGGCTTGTAGAGAGCAGTGGCACACACATTATCCGAGTGAGTTTGCGTTTTAGTTGCATGCTTCTCATTTGTTGATCGCATTCGTCGATTCTAGCTCAGGAAGCAAGAGCGAGACAAAGATAGCTCTTGCTGAACGCAGCCTCGAGTGGGGCTGAGCGCGAGCGAGATGGAGACCAAGGTAGCTGTTGCTGAACGTACATTGTTAAGAGAGGCTGTTGCTATGCCAGAGAGAGAGAGAGAGAAACAAAAACAGTTTTTGCTGAAGGTAATCTTCGACTGTTGCTGAGAGAGAGCGAGATGGCTGCTTAGGCTCTGTGCCCAGGACAGTTATGATTACCATTGGCCGAAGAGAAGACGACTAGAAAAGCGCATAATGAACGTTCGAGCAGTGGGTATTTATGATGGTTTAAAATTATATTATTGAATGGGTCAAAGAGCTTGTTAGGCAGCTGCCAGCATTTTCCTATTAAATTATGGCTTCAGACACAAATCTAATTTCAAAATATAATTACCTTCCACTAGTTAATTTGGTTCGCAATTCAATCTCTACTAAGTTCACTCAAAATACTTTCCATCCATTTCTCTTAACCGAATGAAGCACAACAATCGCAAATTAGTTTATGCTTATTTACGACAGCTGCAGCAGAAAAGAAAACATTTGGAATTTCGTCCATGTCAAGCTTAAACTCAATTTCAGGCTGAAACAGTTTTAATGATTGTGATTTCTTGCAGTGACACAATATTATTTGCTATTAAGACATGCTCGTTATGGCCAGATGCCAAAGCAGACGGAACAGGTAGCCTGCCAGCTAACGATGACCGAGTGCAGTTTAATTAGCTTCAAAATAAAATCAAATTAGAGATGCCGGGGCAGGGGGCAGGTAGTACGGCGAGGGGTTGCTTTACGTTTGGGCCAATAAAGAGGGCCAGGCCAATGGTCAGTGCACAGATGGACAGTGCTGCTAACCTTACATTTTATATTTATTAACCTTTGTGCTGGTCAAGCAACGAGCTCCTTCTGCGTTCGTTCGTTGTGCTCGCTGCCTGCGCACCACAACAATAACTGTAATTTCACTTTATGACTGCAAATCACAGCAGCAACATAAAGGCAGCCGAAGGACAATAAGAGGACGCACACTGTGGCTAGCCACGCACCGAGTTGAATTGTATTTATATATATGTATGTGTATGTACTGAGTGGGCATGGACATTATGAGCCGATCTCATCCTATCTCGCCTTTCAGGCCCTTTCTTTTATCCAGCGTACAATGCTGCGTATACGCAACCTTTTCTTATGGACAATTGATGTCTCTGTTGACTGAGGCAAGGCAAGAGCTGTTCCTGCTGCTGCTGCTTTTGCTGCTGCTGCTGCTACAGTTGCTACTGCCACTGCTACTGCTGCTCCAGTTAGCAGTTAGTCGTTACCGTCTGTCCATGGCCATGGATGATGGCCGTTGTTTGCCCGCCGGTCGCTGGGTCGTTTGAAATGTTGTTGTTAAGTCCGGAACATGACATTAGCCATTAACTCGCTGCATGCACTCGCCTTTGGTTTACATTCGCAAATAAAACACACGCCGGACCGGAGAGGGCACACAGCGAGCAGAATCACTGTTGAAATAAAAATGTATAAAAAAGGACATTTGAATTGGACTTATGGGACCACAACAAGCGCCAAGCATCGCCTCGCACACACACACACACACACATACACTCACAGAGATACAGTTACATTTTATACGTATTATTACAAGCAGCAGCGGGCGGTGGGGGTTGGGGCTGGGGCTTGGGCTTGGGGATTGGCTGCAGATATTCCTACAACAGCTACAACAATATGACCCATTGTGCTGTCTACATTCAGTTGGCAGTGGCTTTGCTGGCAAAAGGGGTTCGCCTGGCCATTGGAGCTGTCAGTCCCTCATCTGCTAAACAATGTTGTGCACGCCAAGCCAAGCGGCTTCGCTGTGATACGCTGAGAAGTCGAATGCTGTCAGTTAGGAGCTTAGTCTATGCTATTTTCCAAGATAACTGGAATGGGCGACGGCAACTAGAAGGAGACTTGGGTATATTTTTGGAAAACAACACCACATTTATATTAAATATTGTATACCAATATCATATGCATGTATAGTAAACATGAATACATATATAAATTTGATATTATGCTAAATTTTAAATTAATATTAAGATTATATGTGAGTTGTTTACTCTTCTGTCTTCTATATCGTATATCAAACGGAATGTCAGTGGTATCTCCAAGTTTGGCTGGATGTTAGATAATTAAAGTCAATAATATTTATATATCTAAGCAGATTTAAAAAATGTATGTGTGTCAATTTAAATTAGTGTCAATTTAAAAATGTAAAAAAAATATACAAAGTATAAAATATATACTTATATGGATTATATATATTTATATTTCATATATTATACATATAAAATTTTTTTATTATTACTATTATTTTTTTTTTAAATTTATTTTTCAATTGTACAACGAAGCACAAAAAGATATATCTTTTAACCATACCTATTTTTATCTTATTATTATTAAGTAACAGATTTGAAAATAATTGCATCAAAGCATAAGAAGAGCTTTAAATGAAAATTTTGAAATTATTCTTTTATTAAGATATGTATTTATTTTTTTATTTTTTATTTATTTTTTTAATTAAGTTATTATTATATATTTTCATCCATTATATATATAAATAGAATTTATGAAAAATTACTAAAAAAAAATAATAATTTTAAAATTATATAGAAAACCCCATAATTAATTTATGAGTTCCTCAAGAAGATTTATATTAAATTTAAGAAAGAAAATATCAATATTAAGATTCATGAGTATTTATACATAAATAACATGCATAATATAATCAAAAAATATAACAAGTTATTAAAATCGGCTATCATACAGTGATATATGATAGAAGTATTCTCTATGTTATAAAAACATTCCACAATTCAACAAAATAATTTTTTTGTATATAGTGATTATATTTTTTCATATTTATTTATGTGTAACCCCTAAAGCTAATCACATTTTGCAGCTAGTTGTGATCGCATCACTCCCAAATCACAGATAGCTGCCAACGCTTGAGGAGTCGCAGTCTCAGCTCAGTTGAGAGTCGCTTCGCGCTGTTTGCTGCAGACCAAAAACAAAGGATGTGTGTCCTAAATATAATAACGACTTTACAAATAAAACAAAAAACCTAGTAGAAGAAGAAGAAGAAGCAGTAGCAGTAACAACAAAATGCCCGAGTCCAAAATGCGTGGGTTGGCCCGCAGCAGCAATTTTTGGTGGAAGGCGTTGGTTGTGCCGAAAGTGGATGAGCCTGGACAAACACTTTCTCACACACACACACACACAGGCTCTATATGTGTGTGTTAGTTAAGCAGAGCAAGACTCAAGCTGGAGTTGATTTCTTTTGCGTTTAGCCGTAGCTGCGGCTGTGGGCTGCCAATGTCGTAGTCGTTGTCGATGCCAAATTCCAAGTCCAAGTCCAAGTCGATGCTGGCTGGTCCCGCCCGTGCCACCACCTCAGCATTCGCCTCCGCCTCCTGGCCTGGGCTGGGCGCTGGCGCTTGCTTGTGTTTTATAACCTTTTCACTTTATTTCCCTGGGGCCAGATAAAAAATGAAGAAATCCTTATCACAGCGTGTCAAGGATTTGCTTTTGTCCATGCCAGAGCACAAGCGGTTCCCATAATACGCTTATTTGTAACGCGCTGTGGGCGTGGCACAGCAGGGTGGGGCGGCCGCCGCCCGCGGGGCAATAATGCGACTAGCAAAAAAAAAAAAGAAAAAAGGAAGCGAGCAAAGAAAGAGCAACAAATAAAAAGTTAAGTTTGTTATGTTTATATAGCCGGGCGAGCAACCAAATGAAACACATGTGCACTCATATGTGTGCGATAGAGAGAGACAGAAAGAGAGAGAGAGAGTGTGAGAGAGAGAGTGAGGTCGGGGGCGGAGACCAACGAACTGGCCAACAACAATCAACGCACATTTCATGACAAAACGTAAAACTGCGTAAATACATTTGACGTAACTGTTTGGCCGAAGAGTTGCCCTTTATGGCCCGCAGGCTATTATACATATATATACACACACACACACACACTTATGTGTGTGTGCGTAATATGGGTTATGCAGGAAGCTGGTATGTTTATTATTGTTGTTGTTGCTGTTGTAGCTGGTGAGGCGTTTCAATAAATAATGCTGCAAGTTGAGCAAGTCAACTGAAAGCATCTTAGGCCCGGCTATCAAATGCATGTGCGCCACATTAAAGGCTGCCCAATAACAATTGAAATTAATTTAGTTGCTTCGTTCCATAGAGTCCAAGGCACACGCACACAGACACAGTATCGCCTTCGCCTTCGCCTTCGCATTTGCTTTCACTTGCACTTTCACCTTTCGCATTCACAGCTGAATGCACAGCTGGCTAATTAAGCGCAAAATTTGCATAGCTGACAGCACACACACACACACACACACGCACGCACACACAAGACTAGCGCCAGCTACCGGCAAGTTTGGGCAGCCGGCTAATCAGAGTGAGGACAATGGACTGACTAAACATCATCAGGCAGAGCCAGCGCAACGTGACCGGCACTGAAACAATTTACAGCACTCACAGGGGGGGAGAGAGGTGGGAGAGAGAGGGGCACAGACTGAAGCTAAGCAAAGTTTTAGCTTCAAGGTGTGACAATTTGAAGCAGCGCGTATGCCAGTCCAGCAAACTTTGCCCTCTGCCCGCAAAAGTATGCTAAGTTATGCGGCGGAGAATGCATGCCAAACGCTTGTTGAGATTGTGTTAGAGAAACTGCTCTGTCTCCCTCTCACACACACTCACTCTCACTGTCTCTCTCACTCTGTGTGTGTGTGTGCGACATATTTGTAGCCACGTTGACAGCTGACGTTGCTGCTGCTCCTGCTGCTGCTGCTGCTACTGCTGCTACTGCTGCTACTGCTGAGGCTTCTGTTGCTGGCTTTGATTATGCGGCGACTGCGAACAATGAAGCCAATGACGCAGCCCGGCTGATAAAGATGTCCTTCCGCTTTTGTGGCGAGGCGCCTAAAAGTATGCAGAGCGTGTCGCTCTTGGTTACTTTCGCTAACCGGCAAACTTTCACCCTCGACCAGGCACACCCGCACGCACACGCATTCGTTAGACCTGTAGCGGCACATCACGTAGGCATCATTACGCCATCAGCAGCCGCTGAAAATTGTTGCGGCCCAGACATTCGTTTGGGTTAGCTGTGCTGGGCCCAACTGCCCAAATGTTGCAAATAAAAACGGGCACACACACACACACACACACACACATACACACACACACTCGCACACCCGCCTTTGATGTCGCCGTAGCTGATGACTTCATTAGCGCGCACTATCAGTGCAAATGGGCAGCATTATCAGCAGGACACTAGCAGGACTCGGCCTGGCCCAGCTCGGCTGGCCATAAGTACGTCCGGCCACATGGGTGCTGCAGTGCATTAGACACTGCTGGCAGTTCATTAGCTGCGGCTCATTAGAGCAGCAGATATAACATTTAAATGAACTCCTCGCTCGCCATTAAAATGCATGTCTCTGCGTCGCCTGGCAATCGTAATTCACTTAGCAGTCGCACAGCCGGCAAAAGGAAAAGGCAAAGGCAAAGGCAAAGCGAGCCGACTCCTGCCTGTGCCCGAAATTGATTGACTCGCTTCATTGGCTACGAATGCAGCTGGCAAACAGGTCGAGCCACTGGGCTCCGACTCCTGGATGCCATTCACATGTGTCTAATACCTCAAACATGCTTACGCCCATAAGCCGTCATCCATATGCGGCTCCTGCTGATGCTGCTGCTCCTGCTGTTACTCCTGCTCCCGCTGCTGCTCCAGCTGCTGTTGTTGTTGTATACAAGGCTATTTTGCCGAAATCTTAGTGCCAGGCCTTGACTACAAACGAGACAGCAAACAGACAGCCAGACAGCCAGACGGGCAGACGGACAGAGAGCTGCAGCTGGGAGCGTGAAGTGGCTGCTGGAACCTGCAACGTGCAACATCGAAAGCAATGCCATTGATGCGGATGCGGATGCGGATGCGAATGCGAATGCGGATGCGAATGCCACCTCTGGCAACAAACTGCTGCTGCGGCGGATCGTCGTGCACCTCTTTTCGATAACTTCTTTATGCTCAAGTTTTTTAAGGCATTTCTTCTCTGTTTATCTATTTTTACAGGTACACAGAGTGCAGACGGCTTTCATTATACCCAGCACGAGGCTAGTGGTTGTGGTATATAGAGCAGTAAATTGTCTATGCATAGGAAATATATATGTATTATTAATATATTTTGATTAGGTATTTTTATCTGTTATCAATTAGCTTTGAAATCAACTGTCAACTAAAAATTGTTTCATTAAAACTGTTGTATACAAAATATAATATAAATATAAACAATAATATAATATAAAATATAAAATATATAAAATAATATAAATAAAATATAATATAAAATAAAATTATTATATTATATAGTGGTTTCTAATATTATAGAAATTTTTCGGTAAAAAAATAAGCAGAAGGCACTGTCTTAATTATTAAACTAATTTTATTTTTATAGTGATTCTAATCTCTAACAGATCAATAAATACTAAATAGAAAAAAGTTAAATTTATTTACAAAATAATTTATATGAAAATTGAGGTTTTTAGACCGTAATGATTTCTAAAATGAATTATTTTAATTTATTTTTTATTTTTTATTTATTTTATTTTATTTTTATTTTTTTTAAGTAAATTGTTTTTTTTTTTTTTTTTTGTAGATTCTGTAATGGTGTGTGAATATTATATAAATATATATACAAGATAATATAAAATATGTATGCTATTTAAATAAAAATATAATTGGCTTGTGTGAATATAATCTTATTCATTCAATTTTGAGTTTTAATAAAGGCATCGACTGACTAGTCACACAATAAAAACAAGTAAATTTATTTTTAAGTTTAAAATATTGTGCAAAGCATAAGTAAATCTATATTTTCATGCACATTCATGCAAAATTATGCCCATTTACATTCTCAGTCTCACCATCACCACAGAGCATCTTCCAGTCGAACGTGCCTCAGCCGCGCTTCTTTTAATTTTTTACTTTTATTCCCGTCTTTTTCCTCCGATTCGGGCGATTTTTGTGTGCGTCCAGCTCTCGCTGCTTCACATATTTATGCGCTGTCTCTGTCTGTCTTTTATTTTGCGAAGCCTGCAGAATTTAGCCGAGGAATCAAACGCATTACGTACAAAGCGTTGAGGCTCTTTCAATGATTTTATTTTCTCTTTCTTTTTCATTTCGTTTTTTTTTCGCTTCTGCCAGCTTTGGGTAATGAAGGATATTGAAAGAGCTTCGTCCATGGCGGCAGGACTTTGCAGTGGATTCCTGATAGCACATTAAGAGCAGAGAGGCGAACACAGCAATGGAAAACTCCTGAGTGTGGGAGAGGAAAAGGGCGAGAGCGGCAGGTATCATTACTATCGGCAGATCTTGGAGCGAACTTTGTGAAAGTTATGCCCCAGACGTTGGATTGGACAATCGAACGAGGATTTAGCAGATGCTAAGCGAGAGCTGCATCAGGCGGGGGCACAGCCTTAAAGTCTCCCAAACAGACTTCAGCCGGGATATTTGAGAGAATGAACTGAAAAGTCTGTGGCATCAAATATTCAACTTAGCGTGGCTTCACTGTGCCTCACGTCTCTTGCGGTTGTTGACGTAATGCAATCTGCAAATGTTTCAATTTCGTTGCGCCAGACAAGGGCTTGGGGCAGGCAGCAGGTAGCATGTGGCTAGAGCATAGAGCGTGTGGCATGCATCATGTATTTTTACTTAGCCAAAGGAATTGATGAAATGCTTCAGCAATTATGCTGCAGCAGCTACCCAACGATAGCAACGATCTTGGCTTACTTTTTAGCAGAATTTCCTTTGCAGTTAAAAATTCAGCTGCTGGAATGCATTTCATTAGTGAGCTGAAGTAGTTGCCGTAATGGGATCTATTTTATTTTAGTCCCTATCAGAGCTATCTATATATAGGGTATCCCATTAGTTGCATTGCTCTTTGGTCGAGAATGCATTTATTTAATTTATTTTTTTGGCTGCGTCGATGAATTGAAGCGCATAATTAAAATTTAATTCGATGTGTGTAGACATTGGCTTTGCACGCTCTTACATGTTGAGTGACTACTGTGCTTCCAAAAATAATAAATATTCGCAGAGTGTTTAGCAACAAGATGAGCCAAAGTTACATAAACAAAGAAAAAAAGTAAATTAGTATATTTATCGGGTCTTTATGCATTCAATTATAATTCTCTTATCTGTTTAATGCACGAATTTACAAAGTGTAATCCGGGCTACTAATTATTTGGCATTGTTTTTATTACAATTGACTAATTGTTAATAATTTGTGCGCTCAAATTTGAGAGCGATGCGTTAATGTAAATAGCCCACTAATTAATTGACAATGGGCAAATTTAAAGGCACAATGGAATGTCACCAGCGGGGAGGGGGGCACGGGGCACGTGGTGCAGCATGTTAATTAATTCAATGAATGCCAAACATTGTTAATTATTCATAATCAAATATGCAATTGCGGCCCGATGACAGCACGAAAAACAGCAGGCCATCATCAATGGGGCGCTCATGGTCAAAATGCCCATTCGAGTCGAGCTGAAGCTGAGGGCTAACCTGATCTGGCCACATTGCAGTTGCTGCAACAATTTGAGCCGGCCTCGCTGCTGCAATTTATGCAAATTGCTCTCAGTTGGGCTCGTCCAGGACTCGCCGGCTCCTGCGGCCTCTGGTTGCGGCTTCATTAATAGACAGTTTGGTATTTTTGTTAGCTACCGAATGATTTAAGATTAGCTGTAGGCCAACGCATCCGCCTCTCCCTCTCTCTCTCACTCCCTCTTCATCTCTCTGTTAATTAAAGTTGCATTTCAGACTTTGCTGCTTCTATTATTTGTGGCAGCTGCTGTCGAAGCGCATTTCGAAATGCTGCTGCAACAATGTTGTTGCCTCGAATTATGCAGCCCTTGCTGTGCTAAAGGAAATTTGATTTTTCCGACTGCAGAGCCTACCAATACGCAGGCATGCCGGTGTCACTCACTCGCAATGGCCAAAACCAAAAATTGTCCAAGAAAATTTGCTCAACAATGTGCAAAGGCTCTATGCAGCTATGCATGCGTAGGTATGCGTGTGTGTATGTGTGTCTTTTCACATTGGTTACAAGTCAAATTTCCTGCATACGCTTGAGGAGACCAACACCCATCCCCACCCCCGCCCCTTTTGCCAGCCCACTGGCCATGCTGTGTGGAATTTGTAAAGATTTTGTTCGCTTCCTTCTATCGACTCTTTTCAGTTTAGCTCTCAGTTCAGTTTGGCTGCTCTGCTGTGCGAGACATATGCAGTAATATACTAATACCTGTGCAACATTTCACCTGAGCTGAATGCGACTGCTTTAATAAAGCCTGCCTTCAGCTGCAGACAAGACACAAGTTAACCAGCTGCCCTGCCCCTCTTGCTCCCCGTTTGCCATGTGATTACAACAATAGTCGCTGCTGTGTTGAGCCGCACACTGACTGCCAAAAGTATGCTACCCAGCTGCCTGTCACTGTGGCCACAGTGGGCACGAAGCGTGAGCCCAAGCCATATGAGCCATAATGAATGTGAATAATTGGGGCATTTAACTATCTGGCTTAAATTAAAATATATTCTTGTTTTGAAAAAAAAAAAAAAAAAAAAACAATTTTTTAAATTTATTTATTTAATTATTTATTTTTATTTTTATTTATTTATTTTTATTTTTATTTATTTATTATTATTTTTATTATTATTATTTATTATTATTAATATTATTATAATATATTAATTTTTATTTATTTATTTTTATTTTTATTTTTTTTATTTATTTTGTGTTTGGGCATAAATTTTATTTTGGTTTAATAAATAAATATATTCTTTATGAGCTTAACTCATTACTATTTCTTAATAAGTTTTTTTTTCAAATTGATTTTTAAGACAGACATTTATACAAAATCTGACCTATATATATTAAAACGCATCTTTATTTGCAGCAGCACTGTGTATGTAATATTCTTTATGAATATTCATTAGTCATTAATGCATATTTAATGAATAAAATGTTTTTTTTAGCATTTTTAAATATATATATATATGCTTTTTATACTCTGCGCATTTAGAGCTTTCCATTTTTTTTTTTGTTGCTTGTTCTTTGATTATTCCAGCTCTTCATTTAGGTATATTGAAATTATTTCTATTAATGATTTCAATCAAATGCAGCTCATTACTATTTCATTACTAGATGGCTTAAAGCAAGTACTTGTCTCATAAGCTAAATTACCAATGACTTATCGTATACATAATTGGTTATACCCATACAATTTTAAGCATATCAAATTACTATATATAAAGTATCCCAGCTGAAAGAGTTTCAGCATGCTGAGAGCAGCAAAGGACTTCTCATATTCTGTTTGAAATTACTTTCAGAGACTTACTTAAGGCATTTGTGAGGCATTCCATCTGATAAATGGTTTATACTGGTATTTGAATGAATTATGAATTGCTAAAAGCACACTCTGCTCGCATCATCTACTTATGTCCCAATAAATTGATTGATTACTTCTGTATGACATTTAATATATATATTATTCTTTATTATTACTTTTAATGTTATTTATTTATTATTATTAAATAAAAATCATTTTAGACAAATTAGTGTCTTAACTATATTAAATATTTAGTGTAGCGCTTATCTGTGAATTCCAGTAAAGGGAAGAGGTTTACTTGTGAATATTCAATTAAGAACTAAATATTTACTTAATCAGCTTTCAAAGAGCTTTCAAGTTTTTGATATACACATATTTATGTCTAAGATGACATGATAATGATAAAAATAATGGATAATAATGTCTTTAGATAATAATTTGATCACTGATTATTTTGATCGTATAGCTTTCAAATTATTTTCATATTGGTATGTCAAAATTTCTGAAATTCACTATCTATGACGGTATATGAGTTTTATTACTTTTTTTTTTTCATTTATTTATTTTTTTTTTTATTTTTTTTTTTTTACTTATTTAATTTATTAATTAATCCTACTTAATCAAGCCAAAATAAAATTTTATATCAACAATAAATATTGATTTTAATTGCATAAACAACGAATCTTTATTATTATCAAATTGTTATTAAAATTTATAATTAAGCATAAATATTATTAAAAGAAACTCTTTCGCCTTCCATTCACATCACAATTTTATTTATATATTACAAAAAATCATTCAATTACCGTATTTGCTGCTAACTAGTTGATAATTGGTTTTAATAAGAGACAGTATGATTGACGAAATAGCAACATCATCCAAGCTAGAATGAAGAGCAGCTAAATGAAGTATTTAAGCCACAGTGGCAGCAGCAGCAGCAGCAACTGTGTAAGTATTTTGTAACTGAGTGAGTGCTGGCCTTTGACGAGCTCTGTCTTTAATATCCCAATGGCTGGCTAGCAGCAGCAGCAGCAGCAGCAGCAGCCATCAGGCAAAACAAGCTAAAAGATGCGCTACTCTCATTCCCGGCAGGAGTTGCCTTTGCTGCTTGCACACAGCGGGGCCAACACATGGCAGTTGCCTTTGTCAGACCCCATAGAGATTTAGCAATGGCAGCCCTTGGCATATTAACGAACTAGCACATCGCATGACAGCGCAGACACAGATACAGCTACAGCTAGATACATATGTCGATGCAGACAGAGATACTTACATATACAGCTGCAGATATGGCTTAATGGACGCGTCGTGGCCTGCCTCAGTGCTATGATTAATAAAACCTCAAACAAGCATCTGCATAGACAGCTATCTCTCTCTCGCTCCCACTCTCTCTCTCTCTCTATCACTCTCGGTGTGTGCTTGGAGCTCGTCTGCCACTGTGCGGAAATGCACGCGAGTGCCATTCAATTTGCCGACTCGCCCCATAATTTATTGTTGGTGGGCGTGGCGCATGTCTCACTTGTTAGCAGGACGCACGAAATGCCTTGGCATGAGCATGAGCATGATGTTCTATTGAAATATTTGCAAATTACAAAAAGTGCCCATATGCCCGCTGCAACTTTGACGATCCTGCTGCAGCATAAAGGACATCAGGTATTTTAAATGCACTGTAGATGGCGCTGTGCCAAGCAACGAGCAGCTACTGTATTGTTTAGCCAGCACAGTGTTGTAGCTGCTGTAGCTGCTCTAGCTGTCCGCTGCACATAATTTATTACACTCGGTAGTTATTTTAAGGCGTTACAGGATGTGCACACACACTCACACACACACACTTATACACTTACACACTCTCACACATGACAACCAATTTTTCTCCATTGTGCAATCTGTGGCATTCATTAAATAAAATAACTCTGCCCTGTCGTAATTGTCAAAGACAGTTTTGAAGCTTTTGTGAAATATTGCCCGTAAATTGTTTCGTTGGCCATTGTCCCGGCCCGGCCCGGACTCGACTCGCATGCAGATTTTCTATTACAAATTATTGTCTGCTGTATCCTTATTGACAGTGCTGCAATTTCATGCATATCAAATGCGCACAGTGGCTGCGTGATGTATGATCCCAGCCATGATTAATGATGGACCAAATCGATGGCTGGGATGAGGGAGCTGAGACAAAAGTGCCTGAACTGCTTACGTGGCAAGGTCAAAAATCGTAACAAACTCAATTAATATAAGCGCCAGGCAAACAATCAACAAACAATTCACCCGCCAGCTCCCACTCCTGTGGCATGTCCTTGTGCCGTGTTTGCATGCGGCGACAATGACGAGGCGAACGACCGTCGCGACGTCCATTGCGGTCCGTCATTTCACTAATTAAGCAAATATTTACTAGGTGCTTCGCTGTCCACTGTCGGCTGTCGGTTGTCGGCTGTCGGCTGCCCGCTGCTGGCGCAAGTTATCTGAAAATTTGCACACTAGGCGCCGCAGCACTAAGTCGCATCTAAGTCCCTTTCCTTCGCAGCGCTGCCATAATAAAGACTAAGAATAATTCCATGCCAACACACTCATAAATAATGAACTGGCTAAAATGCTGGACGGCTGCTGCCGCTGCCATTGCCATCGCCGTTGTCCTTGCCAGCGTTACGCATACATTTAAGGACTTCAGGTACAAGCGAAAGCACAGCCAGCCAAGTATTTATCATTTACAATAACAAATTTAGGGGATGCCTTGACCAAGTCGAATGTCGAATGCTCTATTCATATCACTATTCATCATTTATATTTTTTTTCTTCTTTTTCAATTTATTTCATTCTTTGTTATAACTACATGATTTTGTGAATGGTATTTTTACAATATTCTAAGAGTTTAGGCGTAATTTATATTTTGCTTTCACAAGGATTTGTTGTTTCTATTTATTTAATCTGTTCCAGTCGAACTTCAAATTAAAATCCATAATTATTTAAGTTAGATTTGTTGCTCTTAATTTTTATATATTTTTCAGCTTTATCAATAATTTTAATGCGATAAAAAAAACTATTTTTAAAATAAAACCCTTTCATGTCAATTAATTGATTTATAAATTTTTTAATAGTAAACAAAATAAAATTAATTTTCAATTAATGTATAAGAACTTTTTTCATAAACATATAGAAATTATTAAATTATAAATATTAATATTAAATTATATAAAATAGTTTCCATTACTGTATAAATTTTATACATGTTTAAAAACAAATATAGAGTATTTTTTTTTAAATTTTTTTTATGAAAAGAGAATATAATATAATATTATAAATTGCTAAAAAATTATTTTTTTTTTTGTCTTTTTTGTTTTATAAATAATTCTTAATTTCTATAAGTAATTCTTAAGCACTTCTTGCACGCAAAATCATTTTTAAAATTCATTAAAAACTTAAAAAGTTTAAACTCTTTAAATCGAGAAAAAAAACGTATATCGTAATGGTCCAAACTTAGAGCCAGGCTCAAAATGAATCATAAATGAAAACTCCTCCATAACAATTGAGGTATTCGTAGTCGATGGTTATTCGGTTTTTTAGGGTATTCATAATTTGTGAAGCATTTTTATGGTCGACAAATTTATCAGTGCCACAAAATGAGTTTCCCGCGGTGTGATGTAGCTGCCGCTGCCGCTGCTGCTGGCCACGCCCACCTCTGCTAGCTGTCGACGATTTGTCATATTTTAAATAGAACACCAACAACGATAACAGCAACAGCAACAAAGAGAGTGGGAGAGAGCAACAAAAGACAAGGCAATAATGCGTCGCAGCATAAATTTTATTTATTTTATAAGCGCTGCGAGCACTTGACGTGGCCTTTGCAAAGAGGTATTCAGATTGCGAGCAGCGGCCAGGTCGCTCTGTGACGCCACAGAGTCACCGTTTGATGGCGGGGGCAACATTGTTGTCAGTCGGGAGTAGCCAGGATGAAGGAAGGGATGGACCGGGTGGAGCGGGTGGACGGGCTGGACAGGCGACACTCTTTCTGGCTGGCACTCAAATAGGTTTTTAGTAGACCTTCGTGACAGCGCCCGTTATGAATGGAGCAAGCGGCTCTGACTGTGTGTGTGATATCAGTGTCCTGGCTGCCACTTCATGTCAGGCTTTGAGCGTAATTTTTCTCAAAAAACTCAGAGAAATATGAAAACTTGCAGCAGCAGCAGCAACAGCAGCGACAGCGGACACTAAACGAGATTTTCGCGTGGCAAGGACGCGCTTGTAAAAGTTGAAAGATTTGCATAAGTAATTTGACAAAATGTAGTTGACAGTAAAGGACGCTCAAGTGCTGCCGAAGCGCACACACACACCAGCACACACACCCGCACACAGCCACACACATGAAAATAAAAGTGCGAAAATAATATGCGAACAAAGAAAGTCGCACACACATAAAGCAAATGCATGAAGCTAGAAAAATGTTTGATGATAGCGCAATTTCTCTTACTTAGGCCCAAAACACACGCAGACAATGAGCACGGCGCATGTGTGTGTGTGCGTGTGTATGTGTGTGAGTACTATTACTACTTCAACTACATCGCACATAATGCTAAATGGCAAAAATGCATTCATCATCTTAAAAAACAAGAACTTTTTAATAACAACTGCAGGCTGAGTTACCTTGATGTTTGTTCGCAAGAAATGTTTTAAGATTTCAATTCTGTTAAAGAGTCTGCGGATCAAGGCATAACAGAACTTTAACTTTAGAGAGAAGAGAAACAGAGTATTTTAGAGGAAGCACAACAAAGTCTTTCATTTCAATATTTGAAGAACATGTGAGGAGGAAAATAAAATTTTTGAGAGGGCAATATTTATTAAAATATAATATATAAATAAAAATTTATTAAAATATATATAATAAAATATAATATACAAATAAAAATTTATAAAAAGATTATTTGAAATATAGTTTTATCTAATTTTACTAGTTAAAAATAGTTGATCTTAAAAAAAGTATTAAAGTCAAAAGAAAAGAATATTTAATAAAATATATTATATAAATAAAAATATATTTAATAAATTAAAAATTGTTTAAAAAAATAAAATTATTTACTTTTGCCTTTTAAAATAGTAATAAAATAATTAATAATAATAATAATAAAAATAAATATGTATATTCAAAAGAAGATTTTTGAAAGAAAAATATTTAACAATATATACAATTTAAACAAAAATAAAAAATTAAAATATTATGTAGAATATTATTTTATTTGACATTATTAAAAGATTATTAAGAATATTATTTTATTTGATATTATTTGCCTATTTAAAATAATATTTGCTAATAAAATAAATAGATTTAAATCAAATAAAATATTATTTAAACAAAAATAATGAAAAAATTATTTAATAATTATCATTTTATGTTTGGTTAACAAAAACAATAGCTTTTAATCTTTTAAACACAAATCTCAACTAAATTTGAATTCTTCTGTAAATATTTTAACCAAATATATAAAAAGCCACAGCTTTTAGCAGCTCACTCCTTAAATATTTATGTAAAAAAAAGAGCAGTTTATGTAGCTCCAGCTAGACCCTAAACAAGCCATTTCCAAAAAGCTCTTCAATTGCAAAGCCTTTGGGAGCTATAAAGAGCCAAATGGAGAGAGAGAGAGAGAAAAACACTACTTTAACAGTTAATTAGGCTAAAAGCTTTATTGTAAATGTAAATAGGGAAAACAAAAAATAATTTTAATTATTCGCCTAGCCCTAGGCAGCGGGCAATAAGAATAATTAATTTCTCGAAACTCTTTCGAGTGGCTTTTGAATCCATTGACAAACATTGCAATTTATTTTTGATGTTATTTATAGCAAAGTTGAAGCAGTGGCTGTTTTTGATTTTTTATAGTGACAAAACCTGAACGGCGCACAATGTGAGCAATCAAATTATCTGGCACAAAATAATGCCAGAGAACACAACTCATAAAGCGAACATCAATTTGCCAAAGCGGGCCACGATATGAGCGTATAAATTTTATGCACTTCGACACCACAAAACGGTAATGATAATGCCGTGTCGTGCCATAAAAACCAAATCCTCCATAACAGCACAAAGCCCCATACCCACTGCCACCCCCACCCCCGTGCGACTGTGACAAGGTGGTAAAAAGGTGCGCAGCAAATGTAGCTAAACAAAAATTGCGAGAAAGGCTCAAAAGCTTCTGCTTGAGAATGTCGCTATGCATTTTGGCAATTGCCAGCCAAATGGTTCAACTAAGCTTTTTTTCAAAATACCCTGCAGTGAGCAGGGTGATGATGATGAGTTGCAAAAAGGGATATTAGCGAAACTGAAATGCAATGCATGAAAAATAGAATTTTGAATTGAAATTTGCGTATACTATTTATGGTATTTAAAGTTTATATTTATGTAAGATACATAAATGTAAAATAGGATTTTTATACTATTTATTCTCCATTATCAAATTGAAATGAGTATGTTGATTTTTATATATTTTTATTTGCATTTCAAAGGAACTTGATTTGACTAATTATTATTAATAAACAATTATTTATAAATTCTTTTTACTAATTATTGAATGATGATGTTTTTTTTTTTTTTTTAATATTTTACGTACTATGAAAATTTGTTATTATTGTCATTCACGAAAATTAAAATTAGTCATTTAAAAAATGAGCAATATTTGACTTTCATATATCCTTTTTCTTTTAAAAATACATTATTTTTAAAATTGATTTAATTTTTTTCCTTATTATTTATTTTTATTTATTATTCTTATTTATTTTTTTTTTGTTATTTTTATTTTTATTTTTTTATTTTTTTTTATTTATTTTTTTATTAATAAATAGTATTTTAAGTCATTTTTTCAAATATAATTTTAAAGATCAGATGCAAATCTCATAGCTAGCGTTACTTTTAAATGTCAAGGGGGAAGAGAGAAAGAGACATTTTAGAGAAAGAGAGAAAGAGAGTTTTTAATGGAAAAGTGAAATATTATTAGATATTTATTTATATATACGAACATATTTATATCCTTATTACTTACATTTATTCTTTTGCTATTCATTTTAATTGTAGAATATCTTCAAGTCCATCACTTTACTATAATAATGATGTATGTGCATATATACTAATACATATACATGTATATCAACAAGAAGATCTATAACAATGCATTTCCTTTCGCTCTAAATTTCAATTGCAGGGTATCTTCTAGTCCATCACCACCACCATAAAGCTCTCTTTATACAATAGTTTGCCAGCTGTTGTTGGTGCTGTTATTGTAGCTTTGGCTGGCCTTAGTTTCATAAGGACGCCGCTTATGGTGCTGACTGTGGCGACAACAACAGCAAGAACAACAACAACACTAAGTAGATAGAATTATTGAGTGTAGTTGTCGCTGCAACGGCTGACTGGCTGTGTGGCTGCCGCTTGATGTGCTTGGCTCAGTTGCTGGCAGCGTTCGGCACACGCGACACGTGCGAGGTGCGTGCAAAGTTGAATTGTCAGCGGCAAAAGTTGAAACATTTTTGGCAACAATAAAATAACAAAATACCAACGAGAAAAACAATAAAACAAAAAAGTGAAGGAAATAGAAATAGAAAAGTAACCAGCTGCCAAATACACCGACACCGCCTCAACTCGACTCAAAGGTAAAATGTGTGCCAAGCAGTAGAAGTAATCGACATGTCTGTTAATTATTGTGAAAGTTTTCTGACACACACGCGGATACAAATTGTCAGCCCTTGTGCTGCTCCAGCTCCCCTCTCTTCTCCTACTCCTTCTCCTCCTGCTGTGTTGGCGTTTCTATGCCATATGACAGCTGCTGCTGTTGGTGTTGGTGGTGCTGTTGGTGGTGCTGCTGACAGGAGGCGCCCTATCGAAAGTGTCTGAGCTGCAGCAAACGTTGTCGCATGCTGTGTGTGTGTGTGTGTGTGTATATCTATGTCTTTATCTGTGTAACAGTATCTCCAGTTTCATCTTCCTTCCCCATCTCCATCTCCATCTCCGTTTCCATCTATAACTGTAACTGCGCTGCGTGTGCGTGTGTGTGTCACACATAAAGTTATTCGCCCGTATGGGGAATGTGTTTCATGTCATAAAGACACGCACAAATCATGCTTAAACTCGGCCAGGCAAGGCTACGCTCGCCTCGCGCCTCCCCTTCTGCTGCTGCTGCTTCTTCTTGCTCCTCGTCATCTTCTACTTGTTCTGGTGTCCTGTGCGTCCTGGTGCTCGTTGCTTTTTGCTTAACTCGCAATTTATGGTTAATCGATGTTGTCTTTGAACGTGACCTATTTGCTTTATTTCGTCGCGCAGTGTCCTTTGTCGCCATGTCCATGTCCATGTCACCATTATATCCGCTGCTCGTCTCACAATGTCACCCCCCTCTCACTCCCTCTCTCTCTCTATCTCTCTCTCTCTATCTCTTTCTTTCCCTCACACCACACTCCAATCGCACTCAGCGTCCTGCTGACGTGTTAAATTGTCTTTTTGTTTACCCTCAATAAAGCAATAATTTATTTTTCATGCTCTCGGCTCTGCGTTTGCTTGCTTCAGACTTTTTGCTGGAGCCCAATGCAAATATACGCTTATACATATACACATATACGTATACGTATTTATCGCTTATACATCAGAGAGATTTGCCAAAATCGATATATGCGAATAACCTTGACTTTCAGGCTGAAGCTTTGCCTCACAGACTCTCTGACTCAGATGCTGCAGCTGCACTTTGTTGCCAGCCACATTTGTTGGCGCCAAGCAGTAAAAGCTTTACAGTTTTGCAGCCACTGTCACTGCTCCTGCCCCTGCCCCTGCCCCTACCCTTGCCACTGCCTGGCGTGACTGGCTTCTAGCATGACGCATCAGCGTGAACTAAAGTGCCACCTGGGTGTTTTAATTAGTGTCATTGTGCTCTGCTTATCGCAGCAGCTGCAGTCGTGACAGCGCTTGACCATCTAACTGGGTCATCGAACCCGTTGCGGACGACACTTTGCCAGGAGCAGGACACGGCCAATGAATGAGCTCATTAGCTTATCGATTTCATAACTGACATCAATAATTCGTTTACCTATTTCATTGATAGGCTTTCAATCGCTTGAGAAATGCTTACAATGCATATTTACATATTTAACATGCATGTTAAGTTCATTGTAAGGAAGGAGTCGTAATCATTGTATCCCATTTTATTTATTTATTTATATTTATTAGCTTATTGATTTAATATTCTGCTTCTGCATTTGGCATAGCTTGAGGTATAATTTGGGTAAACTGATAATGAAGTTGTATAATAAATTTAACATGCATGCTAAGCTGACAAGCACTATATGTCAATGTATTATAGGCATGCAAGTGTTGTAGGAGAAATGTTGCTGTCAGAAGAAATGTTGCTTGCGTCGGCAGTGAACGACTAACAAATACCTTGACCATTGCTTACACGTAGTAGAAAACTAGACCAAGTAGTAGTCACACTCTAGCATGGGAGATCAAAGGGAGAGATCGATATGCGATGTGGGACACAATGGAATAATAAAATGGATACAGAAGCAGGCAACGACTAAGAAATACCTTGACCATTGACTCATCTATCTCTAACAGTTCTGTGGTAGAAAATAAGGCAAAGTATATGTTCACTTTAGCATAGGAGATCAAAGGAGAGATCAATATGAGATTTTGGAGACAAAGGAATGATAAAATGGATACAGAAGCAGGCAACGACTAAGAAATACCTTGACCATTGACTCATCTATCTCTAACAGTTCTGTGGTAGAAAATAAGGCGAGGATTCTCTCACTCTAGAATTTGAGATAAAATGGTTAGATCGAGATCCGATGTAAGAGACAAAACAAAAAATCCTTCAAGTCTTTTGTGTTTTTTCCACCCATTACTACGTACATTATAAATTTAAAATTTGTAATATAATAAAGTACAAAATTTATGTGAAATGGCTTAGATATTAATAACTTGAAAAAAGGAAAGTAATTTGGTTGGTTTCTTCTTATGAAATTTATTGGAAAATAAAAAGATGATCTATAGTATATCAATGTAATCACAAAACGTTTTTGGGGAGACGAGTAAAAGGAAAAATATAAATATAAAGGCTTAAGAGTGCATTGAGAATCAAGTATAAATTATGTAAGTGTGTGTGAGTTGGGTGATAGAAGTACACGGTCTGGCAGATATTCAAATGGATGCTTATAAATTTGAATTCAAGGAACAGATAAAAGAGAAACAGTTACGCTGACTAGACTAGGCTCAATCATTGAAGCTGATCAAAAGTAAATATATTCAAGTTTCTCTTTGACTAAGAGTTTAGCAATAACCTTCCCATTTTCAATAGGTTCAGGGACAATCCCCCTTGCAGGGGTAACTCCTGTAAGCACTCAGAGTTGCGTGTCTACATTTGTTATTTGATTGCCGCCCAATCAATACCAAAAGGCAAGCAAAGCTCAGTCCTGTCACAGAAATTACAGTCAGTGAGTTGTTATTTCTTACTCCCTCCCACCCGCAGCTCCTCAAAAATTCAGTTCAAATATTTTTGAAAGTTCCCATTTAATTTTGTTGATTTATTTGTACCTCAAACTAAATATGAAAATATGTTCCATATTTTTCTTCAACAATTTATTAAAGAGTTTCCAGCTAATTGCTACAGTGGGTGCAGCAATGGCTCTAGTTGTGGCACGAGCGCGTGTCGATGTGTCGCAATTGTCGTTGTGATGTCATGCATGAAATATTGAGGTGAACAGGCACACACACACACACATACACACGTGAGCAGTGACTGCAACACTAATCAACCCGTTAAGGTTCAAGCAGTTCCGGTTCAATGCGCAAAGTGGCAATCCTATTGATAGGTGTGTGTCTATAGCAAATTGTATAAAGCTGAAAGAAGAGCGTTGAGTCGCACCCGGCGTTGCGCGTGCCGAGCTTACGATACATTCATACAGACTCTGGCTATATAAACTATGCGCAGTTCAGTCCATAAGCGAATCTCTCACGGAGTCAAGCAGTCAGTTATTTAAACAGTTTATCAGTTATCGCAGAATCAATCAGTCAAGCTGTCATAGAGCTGTTTAGTTAAGTAGATCAATGAATCATTTTGATATTAAAGCGATGACCTTAAGCAGCAGCCCGTGTGTCGTATAAATGTGCTTTAATATATTGACAATTAAGATAATAGCATACCCTATAATGCCTTATAAGTCCGAACTGAATAAGTCAACCGGACGCAATGAAGCGTTAAGTCAATCGACATTAAAGCATACACACACACACACATACTGGCAAAGAGATTCATGTTTGGGCATCTTTGCTGTTGTTTACAACCCCCCACAACTCTTGCCCTAATTAAGCCAAATTCTTAACCATAATAGCTGCCGGCTACGGTTGTCATAATAGAAATAATTATGCGAGGTAAATTACCCAAAGTATTAAGTGAAGCTCGGATGTCCGCGGGCCAAATATCGACTTCATTTACACAAAAACATAAATGAAATAAAAACAACAAATGAAAACATTTTAATTATGTTGAGAGCAAATGAAAAACGATTCCTGTTTGCAGACGCCCCAAATAAAATAAATATATAAATATTGTTATTAAAATGCTTTCTAGGCAAGCCATGAAATTTCGATTCGACTTTCTGAAGGTACAAGGGATAAAGTCGGCATGGAGTTTAAACTCAAGCGTAGAGCTATTGAGAATATTTCGCTTAGTACCCTTTCATGAAAAATCAAAGTAATTTTATCTTTCTAAATTCAAGAATATATCGAAACTTGTTATATTTTATATAAATTCGAATATCAGCCAATTGATCTAAAAGTAATCATGGTGAAGGTAAACCCATACAAGAATTGAGTAGTGAACGAGTTTATTTGAATTTTTTGCTTTCGGCAGATGCAACGCGAGGACCTATTCTCCAAGGAGGCGGCTCTGAAGAACCAGGCCAAGCGCGAGCTGGCCAATGGACTCGAGAAGGCATCGCTAGATAAATTGCGTCTGCAGTGCTTCAGCCGTGGCGCCACAGGCATCTTGGGACTTGCCAGGTGAGTGGAGCACCCCAAATTTCTGCATGTGTGCATTGCCAGGAGAGCAAAGGGCCAGAGCTTGGGGTCAGGTGGCCCAAGACAACTTTCTTTACTTTAGTTTTTCGTTCCGGCATATTTATTAACAAATGTGGGGTAGCTTGCGCATGATGATGAAATTGTTGAGTGCCCAGCATGTGAAACATGTAGAATAGGCAGCTGCCCAAAAGTGAAGCATGTTTTTTATGCCCATGCATGGCAAAGATGATGAAGCTGCTGCTGCTGCTGCTGCTGCTGCCGGTGCTGCTGCTGATGATGAGCATTGAGCTGGTGATGTGTTGTTAGTGGGCCGTGCTCGAGGTTAGTGGGGGAGCGAACCGAGTTAGGCACTAGCAAATATGTCGAGTGCATGTAGAACTAACATTTCGAAAGCTTCTCCAAGTGTGTGCCAAGCGGCAAAAACTATGGATGAAGCAGCCGCAGCCTCTGCCGCTGCCTCTGCCGCTGCCGCTGCTTCTGCCGTCGCTGATGTTGGAGGCTGTACGATAGCAAAAATCGCTGACTGAATGCAAACAAACATAATTGGATTTCTCTGCTTTCAGTACCATTCAACACTCTTGCACACACCATCACCCCCACACCCACCCACATGAGCCACCCAAACGCACTCACGCCCATAACCTGGCCGGGCAAACAGAAGAGTTTGCTTCTCGGCTCTCAGTTTTTATTTCAATTTCCGACTGGCAGCAGGTCCGTTAACAATTTTCCGTATTGAACATATAGACATTTTTAACAAACTCGCAACTTCAATATACACACATGTGTGAGTGAGCCTCGCTGTGTCCGTGTGTGTGTGTGTGTATTAGCTGAATCATTCTATGTCTGCCTATTGACCAGCATGAGTGTGTGTGAATGCATGTGTGATTTTTTATTTGTATTTATGCAGCTTGTTTGTCAGCCGGAAAATTCAATGCATTCAATGCATTTTCTAAAAAATTCCACACATTCTATTCAGCCTTCTTGCCCCCTCCTTCTGCTTGTCACTGTTTTCATTTCACGGCTAAAATTTATTTAAAACAACTTTTTTGTTTAGGGTCAGAATCGGTTTAATAACTGATGAAAAACGTAATAGCTTTGCTGGTTAGATGGGGGAACCTTTTATATATAGGCTTGCCATGAATTGTATATTCATTCCCTCATGGCTTCATCCATTTCAGAGCTTTTCGTGTAATGGATGACGATGGCAGCAAGACCCTCAGTCTGGAGGAATTCAAGAAGGGCGTCAACGATATGGGCTTCGAATTCGATGAATCTGATATTGCGGAATTGTTTAAAAGGCAAGTTTACTTGATATTCAAATACTCATCTGACTGCTCACAGTAAGTCCTTCCGCAGCTTTGATACCGATGAAAATGGCTCTATTAACATGACCGAATTTCTCATGAAACTGCGCGTAAGTCTTTCATGTTTCTCAATAATATGCATGGCTCTAGCGCCTTTCTTTCTCATAGCCCCCCATGGGCACATGTCGCCTTAATATCATCGATAAGTGCTTCGACAAGCTGGACACCAATTCCGATGGCCAAATCACTATTGAGGATCTGAAGCACGCCTACTCTGTGCACGATCATCCCAAGTACTTGAGCGGCGAGCTGAGTGAAGATGAAATCATGACTGCGTTCTTAAAGAACTTCGAGGCTGGTGCACCCAATCCGGATGGCATCGTTACCAAGGCAGAATTCATCAACTATTATGCCTCGATCAGCGCCTCGATCGACAATGATGCTTACTTCGATTTGGTGTTGCGACGTGCCTATAAACTTTAATATTTTTTCATTTTTATAATATTGCTATACATATGGAAAAGCGATCTAAGTTCCTACGGTTCCAATCGTAGGCTAATTAACGCTAACTATATTCCATACTAAACTAAAAATTCCAAAAAAATTTCTGTTGATTAGTAAAAATGCTCTACGCTCTTAAAATGCTATTATCTAACGTCTTCTTAATTTCACTAGTAAAATTAAAAATCAGTAAAATTTTCAATTAAAGCCTCTCTTGGTTGCTTAATGGACTTTCATGTATTTTTAGCTGAATCTGAATCAAGCGGAAAGTGTCAGTTAATATATTGATCGTTATCCTGTATATCTAACATATATGCATATTTTCATTCAACAATTCTTCCGCCATTCGCTTTTGCATAGTACCTATTTTTAGAAGAGAGCGAAGAGAGCGCCCATTGACAATCATAGCGAGCCTGTGCGAAGCGCTTACATGGCCTTCTCGCTCTCACTTAACAACAGCCGAACAACTACATTGGGCAGCAACTATTTTAATTGCTTTCTCGCTCTCACACCGCAATGAGTAATACTCAGACTGTTAACAGTGTTCGTTCAACAACAGCTGTGCGTATCTCCGTCTCACTCCAACTAAGCTTCACGAGAGGATATGTTCAGCCGGAGCTATCTTTACCTCGCTCTTTCGCTCGGAGTGAGTATTAACGACTAGGAACCACAAATGAGAAGCGCGCAACTTTAACGCTTTCGGATAATAATATGTATATATAGTTTTTGCAACAACACTACAAGCTGCTAAAATCTCACTAATACTAATGCAACAGTTGGTGATGATGATAAAATATCTAATAAAATTGTTAAACTATGAGCAAACTTTTTATGGTTTTAAATGTACATGTCTGTATGTATGTATGTATATACGAAGTCATATATACACTCTACTATAACCTCCACGCTCACATGACTTTTCTTATATTGTCTATACGCTAGCTCATTATCTATCATATACACATTTCTCTAGACAGTTGACATAAGCTTGACATATCTGAGCCGATTTTAATCCCCTTGTTTTTCGACTTAAAACTAATACAATAGCTGCTCAAATTGGCTAAGAGTGCGTGTTTGCATCCCAGTTGCGCAGTTGATTCCCTAGTTTCACGTACTTTTGTCCAATATAATGTGCCATAATAATTTATTAAATTAAAACCGCGTGCTAATTAGCATAAAACTAATTAGATTACTTGTACATGTGCAGCCACAAAGCACAAGAGGGATAGCGAAAAAGAGAGAGAGAGAGAGATAGGCAGAGTGATAGAAAGTAAAAGAGAGAGAATGTTGGGTATGAATAGGAACATGTACATAGAGTTAAATATTTGTGGCGTATGCGCAATCGTTGCCTTGTGTAAAGCTCATGTTTGCCAAAAAGTCAAACGGCCCACACACACAGACACACACGCAAACACACACACACACACAGCACCAATACCGCACACGTGGAAACAAATAAGCCTGATTAGCTGATGTTTTGTATACCCATGAAACCGTTTAGCATTGACTATGATGGGGCTTAGGGACAGGCTTTGCTTATGTGATTTTCAGATGTAAAGAGAGCAGTTGGAGGAGTGCACACATACAGGGCATCTGATAGTCGGATACAGCTACGACAAATCAAGCATATATTTTTTAAGAACGGGTGATTGTGCCCACACCATATGATGATATCATCGACACCTTGGCCCTTCGGCAGACGGCGGCTGCGGCCCGTCTTTAGACACCGCTAATTAGAAGCTTATTAGAAGAGCAGCGGCAATTGGCTAAAGTCTAATTACATTCATTTCGCACCAATGATAACAATGCGGCTTGCCCAGCATTTAATGCGCAGTACAAAGCCAAACTCGGTGTGTGCGAGTGTGTATGTGTGGAATACGCTTGTTAGCTAGACAAACATCGAGGCCAACAGCAAATGCTATGAGTGTAACGGCGGGCATAGATATGGCCGGGAGTCGAGCCATATCCGGATGACGCTCGCTCGCACTTGGGGCCATTGATTATGCAGCAAAGTTTTAGTATGCCAAGTAGACAATGTTAAAAGTTTGCTCAAGTAATTAAATCACTTCGATCTTGGCTAATTACAAGCGGCGAACATACAGCTAACAACATGTTGGCTAAGGGCTCACCCACCGTACGTATGTGTGTGTGTGTGTACGAGTGGCTCGTTAGATATAGCCTGGCAGCGGCAACATCCTCATCAGAACAACAAGAGGGCAACAACAAGAACGTTGACAAGTTACCTGCCAAATTAATGCAAACATGAAACGTGCGGCAACCGGGAATATTAATTAACTAACAAACACACATACACATACACACATGTACATATATATAACATATAGGTAGCGTGGTGAGTGCAACTCGTTCGCGTCCCTGGCCTCTGCAGTGTTGCCACTTGGCTTTGTCGGCACTTTGTCAGAGCGAAGCAGAGAAAGAGAGAGAATGAAAGAGAGAGAGACAGATATAGAGGGAGATAGAGTTAGTATAACATACGAGATCTTTTCCCAAAGAAATGTCCGCAAGTCGACAGTCAAACACCTTGACTTTAAGACGTACAACGTGGCGTATGAGCAATTTGTTGCGCTTATAGCGACCAACGCTGCTGCTGCTGCTGTTGTTGTTGTTGTTGTTGTTGTAATTGCTGCTGTCAAGTAGCATATGATTAATGAACGTTTCATTAGCGCAACTCACATTACAAATTTGTCCGAGTGTACGTGTGCGTATCGGTGTGCGTGCGCTTGTGTGTGTGTGTGTGTGTGTGTGTGTGTGTGTCACTGCCGCTCAACTTGGGGCATGTTCTATTTGCATTTCAGCAGGTTGCCGAACGTGATCACAATATTATCTCTTCATCAGCACACGAACACACAGACGGAGCGAGGTGGAAAGAGAGAGAGAGAGAGACAGAGAGAGAGAGAGAGAGAGAGAGAGAGAGAGAGAGAGAGAGAAAGGAGCTGAAGCTGCTGCTCTGTCCCTATTGGCCTAGCCTATCCCAACCTGGGCCAGCCTGCTCTCTGCTTCTCGGCAAAAGTTGGCTGGCATGGATTCCATTTAGCCAAAGGGGGCGTGTGCAGGGTTGCGGGATGCGGTGTGCGATGCGCCTTGGCAACGAGTTACAATGATTTTCGTGCTAATTAAAACGGTTTTTGCATACAGTTTACCGCATTAGTATTTCGTTTAGCAGTTGTACAAACACCTTGGCGTTGTCTGGGCACGGGCAGCAATAGCATCCCATGTGGAATGTTTGCTTACGGCAGCCAGCAGCCACACACACACACACACACAGACATAGATGCTCAGCATAAATTACGCATACGCAGCATTGCCGAGCGTCGAGTGAAACACAAAAAGCCTTAGCCTGAAAAGTATATTTTTCAACTGACGCAGCTGCGCCTAATGAACTCCCATTGCGGGCTACCACTGGCCCCGCTGTCACCCATAGCCTCATCCATCTCCAACTCCTGCTCCTACTCCATCTGCATCTCCTACTACATCTCCATCCATATAAGCATATCCATATCAGCATCACAGCCACACACAGAGCTCTATCTGTTTTTTGCGGCCAGCTGCTGTGAGCCGTGCGCAAGTTGTCAGTGAGTCGACTTAATTAGCTGTTTGATATTTTGACAGCTGAGCGTAGTAAAATTGAGCTCGTTAGTGGCTGCGCTAGCATTTATCAACTGAACGTGTGGCTGGCCCTGTGACTGATTATTGCTCAATTAACAAACTTCTGGTTAACGCCTGCCAGTTTCATTCGCATTAGTTGAGTCAGCGCCAACTAGTTTTATATCAGTTTTTAATTAGAGACTTCATTTGCATTTTTTATGATAAGTAAACTATCTGCAGCCGTGAACAATTTGACTTATTTAACAAGGCAGACTTGTCAACCCCCACTGAAACATTCCTTAGCTCTTTGCCCACTTACGAACTATGAATGAATACAATTAAGTGTAATTAAAATAAATAAATAAAATATTTGCTGAATACTCATTATTGAGGTACTCCATGCGTCTATTGTTGCCTTCTCGCCCAGGGAAGGAGGTGGGCTCACTTGATGCAAACTTTTCCCCCAGCACGACAATGCGAAAGTTTTTAAAATAATAAAAAATAAAATAACCAACAAGAATTCTGAGGGAGGAGGTCTATTTGTAGCTGAACATACCCTGTGATAAAGAGTGATGAGTAGGGGAAAGATATTGAAATGCGAGAGAGCATTGTATGGAAAATACGAATGGGGAGTAAATATAGATACCCTGTAACTAAGGTAAGTTGGGATAAATATAAAAAATATAAATATAAGTAAGCTCAAGAAATAGAATAAAATGTGGATGAAAAAATGATAAAAAAAATTGCATTAATACCCTGTAAATATAAAGAAACCCCAATAATGAGAATATAAATTTTTACTCAGAAATCCAGAGGGAAAAAATAATGTATACCCAGTAAATATACTAATGCGCAGAAGAAAGCTCAAAAAGAGAATGTAGGCTTTTAATGACGAGATACCCTGTAAATAAGTTACACTATTTTATGCTATTTTAGAATAGAGCCCAAAAATTAAATAGCTTAGTAATTTGGAAACTTGTCAATATATATAACTTGTAAAAAATTAAAAATGGAAATTTTACAGTAAAATTAGATAATAGATATTTTATAAATTAGTTTAGTCTAAAAGCAATCAAAATACAAATAATAAATAGTTATAATAATAGATACCCTTTAAATAACATAAATTGAAATGTTTACAATAAAAGTTTGCGCGATATACCCTATAAATAAGTTAGGTCTTAAAATGAAAATTTTAAGGAAAAATTAGCTTATAGATACCCTGTAAATAATTTAAGTGTCAAGAAAGAGAATGAAAATGTAAAGAAAATTGTAGAGAACCCTGAAAATTTGAAAGGAAATTATAAATGAAAACAACTTATAAAATCAGCAAATGCGCAGATTTAGATTTAAAATGAAATATGTAATAGATATACAAATACATATATCTGGCCAAAATATATTCTCAAGTAAAACAGCAGATTTTCATTATTATTACAATTATGAATTGTACCGAAATCATTAATGGAGTGCATATACCCCTGGTCTAATACAAAACAGGGCATAAAGTCGCACAAGTATTTTGATAGTTTTCGAAGAAAATATTTTTATTGGTTATATATAGTTACAGCGCCTGCTGTAGAAGAAGCCCAGGAATAGCTACAATTGAACAACAAACGATTGACTTACACACACACCCAAGCACACACACACAGTGAATTAGTTTGAGGAAAATGGCAACTGAAATGCTGGACACGTGTAAAAGTTCAGTTTTTAAACAGTCGAACACGAAATGTTTGTTTCGATTTGAAAACGTTTTACGCTTTTGTTTTATGAATCACAGCAGAAGTCCTTATATGTGTAGCAAGGATGTGCGACAGACACACAGACAGACAGAGAAAGACAGGCTAAAATCCCCAAAGCGCTGCGCAAACTTTTAGTTTCGCTTCGGCCACGTTTACTGTCAATAAAACTTTGCTTGAGCTGGGGCAAAATGAAAACAGCATAGATTACTTTGAACAAAAAGCCAGCGAAGGCGTACAATCTGAGTACAGGAGAGCTGTAAAAAAAAAAAAGACAACACACACACACACACACACACACACACACATATGACTATATATAAAATATGCAAATGCAATGAAATTACAAGTTACGTATACGCCGCATGTTGCAGCGCCTCGAAGGACCCGCCTCTGCTGCCGCTGCTGCTGCTGCTGCTGCTGCTGCTGCTGCTACTGCTGCAGCACAAAAGGATTATGCAAAATTATGCAAAAACGGTGGAAGGCAAAATCCACGCACATTAAATTCAAGTGCTTTCTATAAAGTCAAATCGTGACTCTGCAGCTAATGATGAGCATAACCCAAAAGCATCGAATATTGCCACCCCATTACGATAGGTACTACGTAAGCGATGAAAGCGGAGAAGCCGCAGCCGCATCTAAGTGTTTTTTATTCATTGACAAATTGACTTGCAAATCATTTTTGGCATTTGCCATGTTCTGCAGATTATCTACTAAAATTTATAGCAAATTGTACTTAATAAATTTTGCGGCCATCAAACGAACGAATTTTTGGGGGCATTTGCTGATTTGTCAACAGCTTAACAATGAAGAGAAGGAGATAGAGATAGAGAGAGAGAGAAAGAGAGAGAGAGCGTGTGTATGTGTGTGAGTGTGTGTGTGTGTGTGTGAGCGGATGCCACACTAAAAGCGCACTCAGCTCAAAGACAACTAACGGAAATAGTACAACAACAACAACGACGACGAGGCAAAGATGCTTCTAAAAAGTGCAACAAAGCCCGGCCGTACGTGCCCAGAGCCAACAAAATGGCGGCCCAGACGAATCATAAGCAGCAATGGCCGACAATGACCCAAGTGCGCGGCGTCGTGAGGAGGGGTAGGGCAAACGAAAAACCGCAGCCAGACAACGTTCGACTCTGGGTCAGGGCGAGGCGGGACGGTGGATCATATCATTTATACTGAATGGATTTGGATTTGGATTTTGGATTTGCGCACAAGATAATGTGCTCAGTCGATGCTGATGGAGGTGGGGGTGTGGGTATGGGGCCAAGGCACAGCAGGAGGAGGCCAGCGTGCGAGCAGCTAAGCAGCTCCAATGCAACGGAAATAGTTTTGTGTGAGATTTATTACCACTCTGGAGAGTCATAAAACGGAAATTGTACACAAAATCCTTTCGGATGCTCGTTTAAGTTGCACCATGCCTCAGCCTCAGCCCTAGACTTCGATTCAGCCTCAGCCACAGTCTCCGCCTCAGCCTCAGCCAGCAGCACCAAGCGCCGTCTATTGCTATCTCGCTCTTGGCAACGTTCGTATGTTTAGATTTTTATGGCTTGTGTCATTTCTGTTTACTCAGTGCTGCTCCAACTCCAACTACTCCTGCTGCTTCTCCTGCTGCTCCTGCTGCTACTGCTGCTGCTGCTGTTTGCTTGTCCTTGTCCCAATGTTTATGTAAGTCATCGCTTCGTTTACGATGCCCAGCGCCAGTGCAGCTCCTTTCCCTCCCACCCCTTTCCCCACTCGGCCAGTGTGGCATATCCTATTTTGAAATTATATTTTTGTCCATTCTGTGTGCTGGAAATGTCCCTTGTTCGCCTGCTCGTTGCTCGACTGATTTTCTGCTAACTAAAAACTCTTTGCTTTGCAATTTCACTTTATTTATATTATTTGCCACATTGCGAAAATGCCTTTGACCGACCGACCACCCGACCACCCGACCGGGTCAGGCGAGGCGACATGCCGCAAATGCATTCCATTGTCCAACTGCCCTAAACTATGGCCGAGCTGCCCAGCCGCCCAACCGAACCGAACCCCTAGCAGTGCATACTTCATCATTTAGAGCTGCATTGAGACAGGGCTTTTAGGTTTAAGCCTGGCACAAACTAGAATTTACAATTCCAAATACTTTCTACTAATTAAGCGAGTGCATGGAGCTCGATTGCAAGTTGATCTAGGCGCAATCTTTAATTAGATGACAGAATGTAAATTTGCTCATCAGTCGCTCATTCACTAATTCATTCAGCCATTCATTCATTCATTCGGTATTGGCGCAAGTTTTATTAAAATTTTGCAAGCCAGGCAAAACTTGAAACCGAAAAGCCAAAATGTTATTTTCATTCATTTCAATTCCAAATCAGTTTTGCCCCAAACTAACTACGAGGGAGCTCCTTCTCCACCACCAGCTCCAGCTCCGACTGCAGCTCTAATAATTTGGCTGAAAACCAAAAGCCCTGCCGCCCCTTTTCGCCCCTCTGCGACCGCTGTCTGGGCAGTCATTGCCTTGGCTGATGACAACCCGGAGATATCGGCTCTGGGACGCTCGGCCAGCCCAACTTGCACAGGGAAAACGATTTTCTATGGCCATTACCATAGATCTAACGGTTTACCGAAGTGGAATTCGCTTTCAGCAGGACGACTCATAGCTCCAGCCAGTCGCGTTCGCCTTTGTCATCTTACGTAAACAGCATGAGCTACCTTGACTATGGCGCGCATTCGGCTGCTGCATGAGCTCCACGACTCCTTCCTCTCCTGCCCCTCCTGCCCCTCACCACTCCACTTTAATGCTAACATGCCTTCGCCTGGTCATTTCCATTTCTGATGCTGACAAATTTTTGGCAAGAGATTTTCTGCTTATTTGCCACAAAAGAAAACCAAGCGCGACAACAGAGATGCACAGATCACGAAATCATCAACAGAATCACAGTCACAAATAATGTCAAATATATTGATAGAAGTTGCATAAATTACTTAAATATTTCTTTAATTTTAAATTAATTTAAAATTTTTGCATGAATTCTTCGATGTATAATAATATAAATCAAATATATTACATAATAATATAAATTGTTTCTTTCTTTATATGTTTATAATAATATTAATTAAATATATTTATAATCGGTATTGCTTTTAAACGATTTTTAGCTTGTTTATAATTTACCTACACAACATATACATTTTTTTTTTTTTATATGCTTATAGTAATAAAAATTAAATATATTCAAAATAAATATTTTTGAGTACGCCGATTTGCTTGCTTTTAATAATTAATATTTCTTTAAAATAATATAATCGATACTTATATATTAAATTTATTAATTTGATATTCATATTTATTTTATTAAAGATCAATACTAATATCAATAATATCAATAATAAGAACCGGGCATAAATTTGTTTATAAATATATATAAATAGATTTACAGTCTGAACCCATAAAAAAAAATTTGGGATTTTTTTTTTTTATATTTACAATTAAAAGGTGTGTTTTATATTTTCCATGTGATTGACTTTGTCTCCCTCTCTCTTTCTCTCTCTCTTTATATACTCAATTGAAGTAATTATAAAGTTAAATTTATTTTTTTTATATATCTTAATGTATCTTTATCTTTACTTATTTAATAATTTTACAAATTTATTTAATGTATATTAATTTAATACTTCACAAATATAAAAAATCATTATTAATTGATCATTATTTATTTATTTCTTACCATTATTTATATCATGTTTTATCTATTCTCATTTGCACTTCGGAGCTGCTTTTTTTCTGCTCGCAATCTCAGATTATTGTTAATCCTTAGTTTGTCTAGGTTTTTCTTTTAATAGACTTGGCCAGGAGTTACCTTAACTGCGGGCTTTGCTCAGCTCTGGCTGTGGCTGCTGGCTGCGACGCTGGCTGGCTCTGCAGGCAGCCCTGCAGGATAATCATTTTTTCATAAAGTCATTATTGTTGTGGTTGCAATCGCTAGACTCCGTCTCTGTCTCTGTCTCTGGCCATGAGTCGACCACCAGCAGCAGCAGCACAGCAGGACCAGTAGGAGCAGCAGGAGCAGCAGGGGCAGCAGGGGCATCATCTACGAATTGTTCTCAAGTGTTTGTCATCCTGACTGTGACTGTGGCCAACTAAAATAATATTGCTGATGGCCGAGACAGCCGCAAGCAGTAAGCAGCGACGGCAGGAAAACTAGAAAACAAGAAAACAATTTTCATTTCAGACATTTGCTTTTCAAGTAAACACTTTTTGAAATGTGGATGTGGAAATGGCTGAGCGCTGACAGCGTCAAAGCAAATGATGAAGCATTCGAGACGTTGCCCCCTCTCTCCCTCTCTCTCGCTCTCTCTCTCTCTCTCTCTCTCCCACTCACTCGTTGGCTGTGACTGTGTTCTAAAGGACTTTGTCCTTCAAGTGCGACTGCAATTAACTGCGCTAAGCCATGAGGCCGACTTAAAGGCTTTGCCATTTGAGTTAATTGATCGAGAGCGCAAAGCCCAAAGCCATATAACCATATCACATTTCAGCCAATTGCACAGACGCGCTACATTTTTCAGTAGGGGCGGGCGAGGACTCAACTCCACAGCTCCGTCAGCTCTCCAGCTCTTTAGCTAAATATTCATTTTGACTCATTTGCCGCAGTCGAATTCTAATAGGGTCAATTGCAATAATATCATTAACAAAATTAAACACGGCCAACGACAGCCCTCGACGCAGGCAGCGGCTGCTTTAGTCACGGCGCCTCCTGCCCAGCCAAGTCATGCGTATTATGCCTAATTGGGCGCTGCCAGCACCAACCAACCAACCAACCAGTGAGCCAGTCAGCCAGTCAGCCAAGTGGCGGCCCCATCTAGGACACCCAGCTGTAGCTGTAGCTGTAGCTGTCGCCATTGCCATTGCCAACCTTCTCGGCCATCGTCTCGGCCTCAGCTTCAGCCTCAGCCTCGTTCGCGTTGCACGTTTTGTCTACGCGAGTAATTAACTTTAATTGCGGCCATTAAAATAAATTGGCAGATACCTTTAAATATTGTTATTGTTGCATACTTTGAGGCGCGGCGGACGTGGCGCCAACTTAAGAGCCTGCCACGCCCCACAGGCACAGCCAAAGCGAAGCACCTGCATTTTCCTATATTACCGGACAGCCACTCACTGAGCTTTGTGAAAAAAAAAAAATATATATATATAATTTGCTTTTTAAAATTAAATATGAAACGGTTCCAAAATATGAAAAGGCTTCTGTTAAACAGTTATTCTGCAGTGATTTTTATTATGCTTTTAGTTAATAGAAGACGTTTAAGTTTATAATTGTTAATACTAATATATTAAAAATATAAGTACTAAATATATAAGTATTATATTGTAAAAGAAATAATATGACTGATCAAGTCAAGTAGTAAATTACGAATGCTTTATTGAATTCGAAAAAGTTTCGTCTTAGCCTAAATACATAACGTTTACATAACGAGTTCTGTCGCTAAAAGCAGCGGCTTATACGACATACAACATACTACAATATGACATCTTCCATCAAAGATTTCATCCGATATAGATGGTTTTTATTTATCAATTTCTTTACTTAACTCTTCGATAATTTGTACCCCACTAAATCGAAAATCGAGATATATTTAAAAAAAAAAAAAAGTCTATCTCCTTGAAGAAAATTCTCGATGATTTATCATTCTCGCTAATTTGAATTTCTGAAAATGTGATCCGTTTGCATTTCAAAAGAAATACATTTATAATATATAATATTTATCTTAATATATATGCAAATTATATTCATCGGCCTTTTGTTCATTTTCCAATCCAAAACTGTATCGTTTCTTCTGTTGCATATCAGGAGCACCTTGTCTATGTCTGTTAGTTTTTACGCTTCAGTTGGGCAAATATTTATATCTTTGGTTGTTTTATATACAATATATTAACTGCTATGTGGGGACTCTCGTCTGTCTGTCTGTCATATGCCTATGCAGCGCCAGTCGCCGGGCCGGCGGCAAATTGGAAGCGCAAAAACTTCTTTAATTTTTGCTCAAGCGCCGCAGACGAGCGCAACAACTAAAAATGTTTGGCTTACGGCAATAAATGTCAAACAAAGTTTTACCATAGTTTCAGCTGATGTTGCTGCTGTTGCTTCTTCTTCTTTTTTTCAATTAGAAAATTTCTGAAATAAAACGTAGAAGAAGAAGAAGAAGAAGCCATGATACGAGCAGCTCGAAACGGAGCATGCTGAAGCGAGAGACGCGCGCTAAATCAACTGGAAATATAAATGGGAAATGGGAAATGGAAAAGCCGCTGAGGTAGAAACTGACAGTGTGACAAGCGAGTGATGCGCAGCTGACTGGGCTGCAAGGCTGCAAGGACGACGACTGCAGGGATTCAGGGACAGCTGCGAGTAGCTGCAGCGCCTGACTTTCGGGTATTTCAATAATAAAAGCTTCACTCACGACAGCGGCTTGTTTGCGTCGCCCGATTGATAACAGCAATCAGAGCAGCGCTGGGCACGCGCACATTGATCGAGGCTCCTGCTGCCCCTGCGACTGCTTCAGTTGCTGCTCTTGCACGTTGGCAAACTTCCGTTTCCGGTTTTAGTTTTCGTGTCCGGCAGATGGCAAAAGTGTAGGCCGCAGGCATTCACTTGATATTTACTTTGTTGCGCTGTTTACTTAAATACATATTCTCTGCTATATACGTGTATAAATGTGTATATGTGTGTGTGTGTATTGTACCCCAAAGTTGCTCACTTCCGCTTGCGTCTATCAAGCTTGCGGCTCATCTCCGTCGCTTGACCAGCAGCAGCAAATCGCCTCCTGCTCGCCAAATGTTTTTGTTGATGAAAAAACTTTGACTGCCTTCAACACTTCTCAACTTTTGTGTTAGTTTGTCTGGTCGCCTCGCATCCGCATCCGCATCCGCATTCGCATTCGCATCCCCATCTGGCATCTACATATCTGACGCAGGCATTGGGTGTTAATTGTTTTCGTTGCCACATATCGAATAGGGCCCATTAATGGCACAGCACTCATACGCGACTTCAATATACTATCAAGATGAACTTCCGTTTTGCCGGCCAGCCGAATAGCCAGCCAGCCAGCCAGTCAGCCAGTCAGCCAGCTGGCCAGATTGGTCTAAGCCAACATGGCTTTTGGGGCGACGCGCAAATGGTCCTAATCACTTCGAGCTCCAGCCAGACAGAGAGCAAGCCATCTAAGCTGGAGCCACTGAATGTTTTGCTTGTGTATGTGTGTGTATGGTTGTGTGTGTGTGTGGACTTTAGATGCTGCTAGAGGAATTGAGAGAGACACTAATTGCTTTTCTTTCGAAGCAACTCTTTTTCTTTTCTAATTACTTTATGCATGTCTATTAGATGTGCGTGTGTGTCTGTGTATGTGTGTGTGTGTGTGTGTGTGCTCTAGTCAGACTGCTGGCGACTGGCGACACACATTTGGCTAAGTAGGAAAATGATAGTTTGAATGCTCTTCAGACAGCGTGCTCAACAAAAGGCAACAGCACGATAAGGACGACCGAAAGGACGCATTTAAAGCACATAATTCGGTTTTGATTATGTTTTGGTCTTAGCTGGCACGCCCCCCGCACCCGCTACCCGCTATCCGCTACCCGCCTCCTGCTGTGCTACCCCGCAAGCACATTTCTAAAGTTAGCAACTTCATTATGGCTAAGACCCAAATGTGTTGATATTGCGGCTAAAGCGTTCCACCACCGCCCACCGGCCCCGCCCTCCATCGTCCCTCTCTGGCATGGCAGACGAACTAAATGAGTCTCGTTCAATGGCTTTGGCATCTCATATGTACCCGCAAATAGAGTAGCACTTGCTGTTTATTTGCGGCTTAAGCCATGCCCTCTGCCTGCTGCCCCCAGCCCCCGCCGAAGACGAATCGAACGTCTTAGAGATTAGTGCAAGTAACTTGGCTTGAACTATGGCCTGCCTGGACTCGTGCGCGCCGCTGAGCTCAAAAGCTTTCGAAACAAGGCATTTTCTAATCTATTTTTGGGCATTTGCTAGCTCAGCTTCGAGTATTTCGCAATGCCATCCTTAACTTTTACTAGTCCGCTTCGAAATGCTATATTATATTTCAAACTTAATTATTATTCGTTGGACACTACAGAAAGTTATATAAATAGAGATAAATAGCGTTTTTCATCTCTTTAAAATTTTGGGTAATTTTTGTCTCGGCTGGAAATTATATATATTTATTTTCTATTTTACAACTTTCCCATAACATATTTTCTATAAAATTTATGAGGTTTATCTATAGAAGTTTCTAATTTTTCTTCCCCTTTTTCTTTTTCTTCTTCTTCTCTACCTCCTTCTCCTCCTCCTCATTCTTATTCTTCGTCGCCTTCGTGTTTATGCTATTAGTCATTTCTATTATGCTGGTTTATATACTCGTCATTATCTTTTGATTTTTTTTAATATAATTATCATCACTTCCATCATTAATATTATTTTAATAATTTTAAATATATTATATTATATTATATATATTATATTCAAAATATTAGTCTAATTGTGAATCGAAAAATATTTCGCAATCGTCATTATCATTACATTAAATATTGCTTTTCCTAGTCAGTTTACTATATTTATTCTTAAGTGTTACTTAGTTTATTATCATCATTCATTATTCACTCTGATTATTCTTCATTTTTATTTTTTCATGCATTATTCTTACTATTAGTTTAAACTTTGATCATAGTTTGTAGCAATCAATAAAATATTTTGTATATCTCTATATCATTATTATTGCAATCATTATCATTGGTCTTCTTACTTCTTGTTGGTCATAATTAGCATTATATTTTTCCATTTAAAATTTTAAAATTATCATTTACCCCTGCCTTTCCCCACAGTCCTAGCTAGGGTATTTAATGCTCCACACTTTTGCTTTAGCTAGCCATAATTTGTTGTTGTTATTGTTGTTGTTGTTTTGGTTTTTTCATTCGCTTTACAACGGCCGGAGAAATTAATCCGAGTTGGTTCTTATCACCTGAGACCTGAGCTCCTTAGAGGTTGGCACATAATTTAAGCTGTTTATGCACAGGGTTTGCTATAAATTATGTACTAAAAGCCGAGCCAACAATTCAGCACATCGTTTTGGACACACTCAAACAAGACTTAGGACCCGAACCTGGACCCCAAACCGAGCCCAAGCTGTAACGGAAGTGCGTAGAAGTCGCGCAGGAAAAGAGTAAACAAAGCAACCCGAAAAAACGTAAAGGAAAACACAAAAAATATTAAAGCTTAGCAGAGAGAAACACGCCCAAATGAGAAAAGATGGACTTGGATCACTGAGAGATACCCTGGAATAAAATATAAAAAATTTCTGTTAATTGTAAAATATTTTATATTGATAAAAAGTTAATAATTATTTGAAGAAACTATAATAAAAATGTGATTGACTAAGAGATACCCTGCAAAAATCTTAAATTTAGAATATTTTGATTCGTTGATAGGCAGGCGGATGGACTATAGTTACCTTAGCTTCTGTTTGGTTACTTCGACTCTATATAGACCTTAGACCCTAGGTCAATATACCCATCTTCAGCCGGGCTCAGTGTCTGCAGGGAATCAAAAGGGTTTGGCGCACGAGTTGCCACAAATTTGGCAAAAATTTAACTTTAGCCAAAGTTGCGCGATTTGTGGCATGGGCGGGGTGTGGCAGTGAGGGAGGCGGCGCGGGGGGCAGGGTCGATAGGTGCCTGTGATGTGTCCCCAAGCTGACGCAACGATGCTCGGGGAGCACCGCCGTCGCCAGGGGAGACGCAGGGCGTGGCATAATAATCAGCGGCAAGCGAGACTTTAAATATTTTATGCTGCTCAAATTGGCGGCCAAAAGAGAAAAACCAAAAACAACGAAAAACGGGTGGAGAAGAGACGCAGTGGGCGAAAAGGGGCGCTATCGCCCGATGCCAGGGCGCTGTGGTTGTCATAGCTGCCAAAGGGAAACTCGGTACACCCACGTCCACGACTCCTGCCACAGGAACAACAGCGGCGACCAGACTGTGGGTGGGCGTGGGCGTGGGCTAGGGCCTGGGCCTGGACGTCTAGCTGGTCCGGCCGGTTGTCTGGCAACTTGAGCCACTTTGATTTTTGCTCAAGCGTAATTACAAGTTAAATGAGGCCAGCAGCAGCTAGCGTCCAGGATGTGATGGCTGCGAACGGCGGCCGCCAAAAACAGTGTCATCATGCGGAAGGATACTGGACTGCGGCTGTGGCTGCGACTGCGACTGTGACTGGCAATGAAACGGAAGGAAGGAACGACAAACGGATGGGCAGAGGGAGAGACCAAGAGACGAAGAGACGATGGGACACACTGACGAGCTGACCGACGGACGGACAGACGGACGGACGCAAAGCGTGCGCTCGGATGATGTACGGGGCGGCGATTGCAGGCGTTGCAAGGAAAGAAGGAGACAGGACCCTCTGGTAATGAATGAGCTAGCCCGTTGGTGCGTCTGCTGCTCGGCCTGCGACTGCGACTGCGACTCTGGCTGTGGCCGTGGCTATGGCTGTGCCTGCGCCTGTCCGCTGCCAGGCGAAAAATGAAAAATTGCGCTGTGGACGTGAAGCGTCGTGGTCGCGGTCTCGAGCTTGTTTGGTTTTGGCAGCCAGGCCGCGTAGCAACATTGTTTGCTCTGCTTTGCTCTACTCTGCTCTGCTCCCAGCCGAGCCGAGGCGCGTTGCGCTGCAGATTGCATAAAAAGCGACAGAATGTAAAACAAAACATGAAATAACGAAGCGCTCAACAACAACAAAAATAGCGAAAACAAACCGCATTAGTGAGCAGCAACGGGCGGTGGGGCGTGGCAGCTGGACGCATGCAACAATGAATGGCGGATGGCCAGAAGTGATGATCGGCAAGGAAGCCGGGTCGCAGCAGGCACTGAAAACATTGTCAGCATCCTCGCAAAAAGGACATGGACAGAGACATGCCTGAGCTGCACAGGAAGCAGCAGCTGCTGCTGCTCTCCCTCCTGCTCCTGCTCCTGCAGCTGCTGCTGCTGCTGCTGCTGCTGCTGCTGCTCCTGCTGTTTGCTCAAGTCCAAGCTGTGCCGCATCTCGACTCTGCGAGCTCAGCTCATCAACGGAAAAGTTCATTTTGCAGTAATTAACAAATTGTAAAACGCACGCGGCAGGACGGCGCAGGAGGCAGAAGGCTGGAGGCGGGAGACCTTGGACAAACGGGCAAAGCCAATGCAAAAGTCCGGCGAACTGTCAGCTGAGTAGAGTTCAGTTCATCTCGGCCCGGATAGCCCAAGTTTGTTTGAGCGCAAGGAATTATAGATGCCCGATGCCCGATGCCCGATGCTTGGCTGTTGATGTCCGTGCTGCTGTCCAGCGTCCAGTGCAGTACAAGTTTCGAGCTGAGCTGCCTTTGGCTTGATGATAGACACTTGGCAAAAAGTTGGCTCGATTATTAATATTTTATTCCATTACACTTTTGTCAGCAGCACTTGTTAGCCGAGCAGCAGCAGCAGCAGGAGCAGAGCGAACAAAACTGCCAAACAAAATGCGAACTGATGATTGAAGTTAGCAAAGTATTACACAAGCGGGCCAATGCAAATAACGATTCAACAATCATTCACAACGATAACCGAACAATGCACTTAGCCAAATCAAAATGATGTAACAGCTTCGAGGACTTATATACATTTATTTTTCTATGTACAACTGAATGATGAACAACTTGATTCGAAGCTCTGCTCTGATTGCTTTAAAAATTAATTTTATACAGGAAAAAAAAAACGAAAATCAGTAAGTAATATTAATTTCTTACAAGTTAAATTCTTATTCATATTATACTTATATATTTTTATTCACCTTATTTTTTATTAAAATATTATAAATATTATCTTCAATATTCTTCTTTATACATCTTAAATATCATATTTATTTCTTTTTTAATTTTTTGTTTGACTTTTAACATATGTATAAATTTTTTTTTCTTTAATATCTAAAATTTTTTATAAACGGCATGTTAATTTTACAAACATATTCATTACACTGCTTGATATCGCACACAAATTCATATAGTATATAAAAAAAAAAAAAATTTTTTTTCTGTAATATTCTTCGTTATACATTTTAAATATTTTCTCTAGTTAATTATTTATTTATTTATTTGTTTTTTTTTTTTTTTACATCTCTTTGATATATTTTTCATATGATATTTACTGTACATACTTGTATTCCTTTACATTTCTAAATGTCATATATTATTTTATATATCTTGCATATTTATTTTATCTTATGTATCCCACAAACATATGTATTTCAATTCTAATTAGTCCACATATAATAAATATATATTTATATATATCATTTTAAGTACTTTTCTATCGCCTATATATTATTATTGTATTATTACATTTTGCAACACTTTCGCTTGAGCGCACGCAATTACAATGTTTTCCTAATTGTTTTGTTCAGTACCGACCACGCCCCCTTTTCACACACACACACACACACATGGTGTCTGGGGCTTATTGTCAACTTAGCGCAGCTCATGTCAAAGTGTCAACTACTTTTTGCAACCTCAAGGCTCACATAATTAAGCGGCAGGCTGCAAGTGCGAAGCTGCCGCCAAATGCCAAAAAGTGTCATGCAAAAGAAGAAGCCAAGCTAAAGTCTAACTGACAGACGCCGTCAGCCTCCCACACACACACAGAGTGAAAGAGAGAGAGAGAGAGAGAGAGAGACACGTGTGTGTGTGTTGCATACAACATCATGTGACATCGGCTGCGACAATGCCGCAAAGCCATGTCAACAAAAGCTGCAGCAAAGGGGGCTGCCAGAGAAAACGTTGCACAGATCCCGTTCTCAGGCAGCCAAAATTGATGCGCGCTAGGCGGAGTGGGTGGGGGCGGAGCACTCGTCTTTGTTTGAGTACTTGAGCGCATTTCGAGCACTCCAACTATGCAAGGCCAAGTTAGTAGGAGCAGGAGTCTAGTCCAGTTAGCAGGAGTCCAGTCCAGCTGCAGTTGCAGTTGCAGTTGCTGTTGACATCTGACAAACGTCCCCTTGCAGCATGGCTTTAATTGTGATTGGCCTGGCCATAACAATAAGCAGCTGCTTACGACGAGGTGTTGAAGAATTTCATAAAGCGAACCACAAGCCACGAAAATGTGCTGGACATTTGAGTAACATCAGTCGAGTCCGCAAATTCCTTGTAGTCCAGCTCAAAAGCCATTCGCATGAATTTCATGAACTCGATTTGGCATTAGATTATAAGGATCAAAGTAGGCAGAAATAAATGAGTTATTAGAGAATTAAAAGACATTGCAGCACTCTTAATATTATATGAGAAAGCGTGATAGATAGAATGTTTTATTAATTATATTTTATGAACGAACTAAAGTATAAAATTGAAGCTCATTTAACATTTTACATTTGTCAATATTTTTCTAGTTTGTAAAAAAGTAAAGTAAATAATGCTTTATCACTTATGTGCTATTTTAATAGAATTTGATATATATATCTATATCGCATATTTATTTTATATTATGTCCCTCACAAACATCTTTATTTTTCTACTTTGATTAATTTATTTACATTTTTGCATACATTGTTTGTCTATATATAATTAGTAATTGATATTTACTTATAAAATTATGTTTTATTACTATGTATACATAATAATATTTACTTATTGAACTATATTTATTTATTTTTCTTTATCTTTATTTTATTATTATCTAATTTTTTATTTTTATTTTTTTTTTTATTTTATTTTTTTTTTATTTTATTATTATCTATTTGTATTTTTTGGATTTGGAGTTTTCTTAACTATTTATAAATTTTTTATTTATTTAAAAAATTTTCCATTTGGACAATGATTCAATTTTGTGACAAATATAATATACTTGGCATTAAAAAAAATCAGTCAAAGTGAAAATCCACAGGAGAATATTTTTTGTGTTTCTTTGTGTCTGCCAGAAGTTTCTAACTGAAGTTTCTCGCATCTATGGCTTCCTCGAACTCAACTCCTCAAACTCAACTAGCTCCGCTTATGCCAACTTATGAAATTAGTAAAATCAATTCTCAGGCAATTTAGCGAAATTTCACAGCACAGTGGCTGGAAAGACATTTGGAGCAGCTGAAATATGTTTTGACATGATTACACTGCGCAAAAAACCATAGCAGCATTCAAGCAGCACATCAATTTGCATGGCTCTTCACTTCAGTGGCGAAATCTTCACGCATTTTGCATTTCCCATTTTACATCTCGCATTTTAGTTGCTTTGCTTCGTTGCATAAATTACTCGAAGCATTACTTAGTGCCCCGCCCCATTGGCAATGCTTTTCTCTCCGCCCTTCTCTTTGCTTTTCCCTTTGCCTTTGCACCCACGCAGCCACAGCTTCCACTCCAACTGCATCTCAATGCACAATTTTATTGTTTCAGAGTGCATATTTGCATATATGAGCAAGCGCTGAGGGAGAAAGAGAGACATAGAGAGAGAGAGAGAGAGAAAGAGAGAGGGAGGGAGAGGGGAACTGTTTGCGCCAAACAGATTTCAGCCAACAAAAACATGTTGGGGAAGACAGGAAGCAGTTTTAGCTGCATAGAAAATGCTGCATTTTTACGCTTCACTCGCGAAAAGTGTCGTAAATTTTTGATTTGATTAAAATGCGTGTCCGGCAATTATGGCCATAACTTGAGCTGAGCGAAGAGAGTGTGAGAGAGAGAGTGAGAGAGAGGGTAGCAGGGGTGAGCAGGAGGCAAAGGCAGACGAAGCAAGCCAAGCCAAGCCAATTGGAGCATGAAATATGAATCGAATAGCATTTGATTTCTAGTCGAGCTCGCATTCAATTGCAGCGCTGTTATAATCGATGGCAATGCGAAGTAAGCAAAAACCTGCGATGGTTCCAGAAATCAATATTTATAGTATGCCAAATGGGAATGAGGTATCAAATGAATATGAGTTATTCAATGAGATATCGTTAGACTATACATACAATGAATATAGAAGAGACCAACTTACTCTTTACTTAGTTTTAGTTAGTTTATACTAAATACGGGTGATTATATCATCATCCCATAAAACCTGTGTATATAATCCTGTCTTGCCGATGTGCAGAGTTTACTCCGCCATGTCCGTCCGTCCTTCTGCCTTTCGTTTGTACGCCTGTACGTTTATATGTGCCTCTGACAGTTCATTCGTCTGTCAATCTGTTCGCCAGTCTGTCAGTCAGTCCGTCCATCCATTAGTCTGTCCGTCAATATGTTTATGCATCCGTCTGACCGTGGATCCGTCTGATCTCGTAAGCCCAAAAGGTTGGAACTTGAAATTTTATATATATATATATAGTAATATATGCATCAGCACTCACCCACACTTAAACTCGACACCAAAGCCACGATCCCCTTCATAACTCAACATAAACAAATCGCCTCAGCAACAATCATCACTCTGCACCAAAGCCACTCAACATAAACAAATCGCCCTAGCGACTACTTATAAACAAATCGCCTCAGCAACAATCATCCCATCGTCCACACATACAAACGAATCGCACTCCAACGCACTAAACCCTTCCCGTGGGAACTGCATACGCAGCATATTTGGGAGTCACCGATCAGGCCACTCACTTCGCCACAATCACGCCACCATCGATACATATTTCTAGCTATATAAGACAAACAAATCATCAATTCAATTTCAGTTTCAACTCAGCTCTAAGACCGATTGTACATAAGTTATTAAGAATAA